>NC_083104.1:44858133-45158133 GCF_949774975.1 Lagenorhynchus albirostris | reverse complement strand
CCCGCTACACTGTGGCACGTCTCCCTGCTCCTAAAAGCTATACCAGGAGACCTACACCACCTCTCTGCCCAGTCACCTCCCTCAGGTAACCAAGGGGGCCTCTAGCAGAGGCCAGATCGTCAGCAAGAATTCTCTGCACAAGTTCAGGAACCAGGTCTCGTCCATCTTTAAATCCTTAGGGCTGCAGATCCTGCTAAGTCGGCTAAAAACGTCTGCTAAACTGAATCGCTACCTCCATAAAAACCAACAGAAGACCACAGACCAGTGTCTATAAATACAAAACCAGAATAGAATAAAGATTTTATTAAGAAATTAACACCTAGAGACATACTCGTTGCCAGGTTACTTTTCTGGAACCTGAAAATGATTGCTACATTTTAGGATGATAAAAATGTGTTCTTTGTAAAAAGTAGGGTCAGGGTTTCCCTGGTGGCGCAGTGGTTGAGAGTCCGCCTGCCGATGCAGGGGACACGGGTTCGTGCCCCGGTCCGGGAGGATCCCACATGCCGCGGAGCAGCTGGGCCTGTGAGCCACGGCTGCTGAGCCTGCACGTCCGGAGCCTGTGCTCCACAACGGGAGAGGCCACAACAGTGAGAGGCCCGCGTACCACAAAAAAAAAAAAAAAAAAAAAAAAAAGTAGGGTCAGTAGAAATTCAGTAGCAGGGAGTTCAAAATCACATTTTGAAAATCTTCATAAGCCTTAAATACAATGTTTATAAAGGCAGACACTCAGGGGAAAAAAATCGTTCTTTAACGATTGGGGCTTGTTAACTCGATGCAAAGGACAGTGAGTCTGAAGCTCTGGGAGGGGAGGGAGGGAGGGAGGAAGCTCCACTTTGTGCATTATTCATTCGGTGAGTATCAGATTGACTATAAGATGTGCAGGCTAGTGGGAGGGGCTGTAGTATATATAAACGAAAAAAAAAGCTGATTTCATATATCTGAAAATACTTTTAAGTGATTTTACTCATAACCAGTTGGTTATACTCACCTTTTAACTCAATTCTAGGCTACCTTTAGCAAATGATGTTCAAGTCTCTATATATTATATAATTAAAATATATATACATGTAAATTAAAAGATAAATTTAGGACATGGCATTGTGAACACAAGACCATCCTAGCCTCCCCAGGTCACCCCATTTCTCTCATTCTTCGGGGTACTCCCCACCTCAAACCCTTCCTCCTTCCCTCCCTCCCTCTGCAGGGGTGTGAGGGAATTCTCCAACCTCATCCCCATCTGCATTCACTTCAAGGTTAAAGGCAGAGATGGGACAAAGTGTACCTTCTCTGAGAGAACAGCTTTCCAAAAGTCAAAGCAGAACAGACCCCTAAAGACCAGCACGAAAGCCCGGGAATCCCTGTGCCAGGTGACGGATGGACCATGGGACATGGACATGGGAGGTGGAGCTGGGGGTGGCCCAGCTCACCCCAGACAGTCAAGCAGCTACAGTGTGTGCTGTCCCAGAAGTAAGGACTAGAGCCGTGGCCCAGAGCAGGGGGGCAGGGCACAGGTTCTGACCCACGTCCGGGAACGTTCAAGGCCACAGAAGGCAAGTGTCACTCGCCTCCCTCCAATCAGAGGGAGCTCTTCCTGTGAGTGTCCTCTCCAGATTTATTCTGCACACCCCACAGAAGTCCACCCTCCGCTGCCCAGAGAGTGGTCACGAGCCACTAGGGCTATTTACATTGAAATCTCTATTGATTAAAATTAAATAAAATCCAAAATTCAGTGGCAGTAGCCACATTTCAGACACTCCATAGCCACATGGGGCTAGTGGCTACCAAACTGGACAGCACAGAACGTTTCCATCATCACAGAAAGCCCCACTGGACAGGCATGCCCCTCGTCTTCAGACATGAACTTGATGTTCCTCAGCCAGCTTGGCCTGCTTTTCCCCTGCAACCTGTTCCCGCTGACCCCCCCCCCCACCCTCTGCCAGGAGTCTCCTTCCCCTCTGTATCCCATGCATTCTGCTCCTCTCCACGAGCCTCCCTGTCCTTTTACTTCTCTGCCTGTACAGAGCAGGGTGGCCCGTCACTGAGGGTCACTTCTCCAAGGCCCTTACTTATGCTATTTAAAAAAAATAAATGAGAAACACAAAGCTCTGAAAACTTGGGCTCTAAGCTCCCTCTGGCCCTCTCACCAGTCCTCTAGTCCTCCGCTTCTACATCTGAGGGAGGACGTTATCTCTGCTTTACCAAAGTTGCTGATAAAAATGTACAGCTACGTCATACATTTACATTTAGTTCTTTTTTTTTTTTTTAAATCATCTTAACAGCCATTCAGAAGACTGCTGAGTTGGAAAGGGAAAGTCAGCCTCTACCTCCAATGGTGCGTCCCACAATAAACACACATGAAAAATGGGGCCTGTTTACATGTCTGAACACAAGTGCAGGAAAGTTAGAAAAGCATCTCAAAAGCCTAGTAACAGTTTTTCAATTAATGCTTAAAATACCTCTGACAAAACTTCGCTCGCAAACCAGCCACCCTGAGCCTGGGTGACATTTTAGAGGTCACTGCAGTCCGGGAACAGCACCCGTGCCACCTGTGTGTCATGCTGTGGATTTTCATTATGGAATAAGAAGTCCTAAAAACAACCACTGCGCAATCTGCCTGAGTGTCCCCATTTATAAAACCAGTATGAATTAGACCACCTCCTGCTGTGACATTCAAACCTATAATGTTGTAAAAGGGGACACGACGGTGGATGATTACAAAAGAGATTGCAGCAAGAAACAGGTGGTCAAGATACTACACCTGTTTTTTTTTTCTGGCTGCGCTGCACAGCTTGTGGGATCTTAGTTCCCCGACCAGGGACTGGACCTGCGTCCTCAGCATGAAAGCGTGGAGTCCTAACCGCTGGACCCCCAGGGAATTCCCAAGATACGATACCTTGTTCAAAATACCAATTACCTTTTGAAAGGATTTTTAAAAAGAACTTAATAACTAGTACTATTTCTGAAAAAATAAAATTAAGCACTGGCCTGGCACTTAGCCGATCACAAAGAGTTTTTACTTTATTTACACGCATTACCCTCCTTCGCGATGGTTCTGGCCAACGTAGTTACCCCCACTTGCCAGATGAGAAAGCTGGGTTGACAGAGGCTCACTGGGGTCCCAGGATGTACCCAACCACTGGTAAAAAGAAACAACAGGCCCCAAATGGAGTTGCTCGTGCTAAGCCCCAGGGCAGCCAACCAAGACTTAATACCTGACCTAAACGCAGTTTCAGCCTCTCCCAGGAATGGAGTCTTAACCAGTCCGTCTGGAATTTCCCGGTCAGCAGTAATGAGGTAATCTGCCCGATAGACCCCATCCATCCCCCAAAGAAAGAGAGATAATCTGCTTTTTCCCTGTCCCTGCTCCCATCTGTCTATAAAAGCCTTCCATTTTATACAGCTCCTCAGAGATCCTTTCTACTTGCTAGACGGGATGCTGCTCAATTCATGAATCGCTGAAGAAAGCCAATTTGATCTTTATATTTATCCGTTGAGTTTTGCTTTTTAACACCACACAGCCATGCAGAATGCAAAACAGGCCCCAAAGGCAGACTCCAGGCCAGCACTCTTTTCTGGCATTCTACCTATTTCTAGAATAACTACAAAAGTGCACTCCAGGGCTTCCCTGGTGGTGCAGTGGTTGAGAATCTGCCTGCTAATGCAGGGGACACGGGTTCGAGCCCTGGTCGGGGAGGATCCCACGTGCCGCGGAGCAACTAGGCCCGTGAGCCACAACTACTGAGCCTGCGCGTCTGGAGCCTGTGCTCCACAACAAGAGAGGCCGCGATAGTGAGAGGCCCTCGCACCACGATGAAGAGTGACCCCGCTTGCCACAACTAGAGAAAGCCCACGCACAGAAACGAAGACCCAACACAGCAAAAATAAATTAATTAATTAATAAACTCCTACCCCCAACATCTTCTTTTAAAAAAAAAAGTGCACTCCATTTCTTTAACTTAGGGACATATATAATTGAACCCAAGCCTTTCTGAAAATTAAAAAAGCCTCACACTCTTTATAAGCATACTTTTTTTAAGTGACCAGTGTAGCCAAGAAACAACATAGGATTTCGTGACAGACATAAAGAATTATCTTCCAGACCCCTGTGCCCAGGAATGGTCTCCACTCACACTGGCATAGTTTCCCAAACACACCTGATGTAAGGAATCACCGAAAGCATGCACTAAAGATTCAGATTTCTCAGGGCCTCTCCTGGTCTGGAGTTAGTCTGGGAATCTGCTTTTTTAATAAGCGAATGATTGCCATTATTTGCCAGCTTTTAGAGGTTCCTGCAATGAGAGGTGGGACACAGCCAACGTAGGTAACCAGGACCCTGTTTGACGCTACAGTTGTTGTTGTTGTTGTTTTCATTTTCATTGGAGTAGAGTTGATTTACAGTGTTGTGTTAGTTTCAGGTGTACAGCAAAGTGACTCAGTTATACATATACCTATATCCACTCTTTCTGATGCTAGAGTTTAAATGGTAAACACTGAGTACATGTGTGAAAATTCTGCAAAGACCACTGCTGTACTCTGTTGATCGCTAGCTATTTCAAACCTCTAAAAATTACCTTAAGGTATTGGGCAATCAACCCCTCCAATTTCCTACTATTCTAAGCCCCTGCCCCATACCCCTTGTTTGGGCGGTAGTGGGGGACACAGAGTATTAGACTCCACAACTAAAACTGATTAAGGGGGAAGGATACAATCAGTGGACTGGATAAAGCTCTCCTAAACCTCAAAGAGGAAAGAGAAAAGCAGCCATTTCTTAATTCCACCTTTAAAAGAGGGGTCTCTAATCATCCTGCAATCTATATTCCCACCCATATGTATTACTTTTTCGGTGCTCACCCTGCAATTTAAGTGCGAGTCGGTAACTCTGACATAAATGATGATTTTGCATCTTTTTCAAAACATATGACTTATCTTTTGTTATTAGTATGGAAAGTTCCCTAGAAGCTTCCCTCACTAAAGATTCGAATGGCAAATAATAAGAGAGACAAAGCAACGCTGTGTGTCTAACTCCTACCTGGCCTCCTCACCAGGAAGTTCCGGACCAGGAGATGAAAGGGTTACTCAAAGACTGATTTGCAATTTTAAAGATGCATAAACACAAAGGCAAATTGCCTTCGTTTCCAGACTAACCTGCCGAGGTCAGGAAAGAACCCTAGTTAGACACGTATAAACAAGTAACGACAACATTAGCATATTCTTGAATTCCACCCCCTTTTGTGGGGTTTCCTAAACCAGATTAGTTCTGAGCTTCCATTCCTTTAATTCCCTGCTTTCCTTAACTATCTTTAAAACGAAATGTAACGGGGATTACGAAAATGTCAGTTGCCACAGTAAATTCCGTCCCAGTGGCCTTCTCTGCTTCATCTAAATTGGGATGGAGGATAAAGGCAAGTATTTTACTCAACGTAATTCCGACAGTAATTGCAATCAACATTTATTTACCCTTGGACAGATGAGCTGCCTCTTCTTCCATTTTCCTTTTCTGCTGGAAGAAGAGAGATCTGGCTGCCTCGGGGCCAAAAGACTCAACCGAGAAATGGCTGGGTAAGAAAATCCTTCCGATAGACACTCAGATAAGAGCAGGCCTCCTCTCACCCTTCAGATTAACCACCGAGAGTGACTGGCTTCATTTCCTCAGACAAGGGTGTAAACAGAGCTGGACGGTGTCGCAATTGGGTCAAGACAGTAAGAAACCTTCCTCCCTCACTTCCAGGATGGCTCCGTGGGAGCCATGGCCACACCCAGTGCATCCCCGGGCTGTGAGACAGGCCCTCTGCTGTAACCAATGCTCCGTGACCCTGTGGTCCATACTTTAAAAAGTTATGGAGGATTCAGCGAGTCACAAATCACCAAGAAAACTTCAAGAGGTCAATGATGGATTCTGAAAAGAAGCACACCTATAATTGCCTCCTGGAGTTGGGTAATAGGATGGGAACTTGCTTCAAGAATAATATACCCAAAAGAGAAAAAACTGAGTCATCTTTTTCCCTCATGACCCTGGAAGTTGCCCACCATCATCATTACTCAGGATGTTTAAAGATGCACAGGGACTCAACATGGCAAGGTCTTCATCTAATGCTTGGGGATGGTGGGGCTCAGCTAGGGAAGTTTCTCAGCACATTTAAATATCCATTCACCCCCACTAAGAAAGGCTCTTGGCCCTTTTCCTGCAGCCCATAGTCAAGGCACAAATCAGCAGATAACGAGGTAATTATGTAGTTCTTAGCTTACTAATGAGGTCAGGTCCCAGCCTGTTACATCATTCAGGTTAATCAAATGTAGTCATGTTAGAGAGACTGAAACTCCAGATTCAATTAAAAACCAGATAGTTACCTTACCTATTACTGGCTCGTGTGAGGCTGGGAACGTATCATCACTGGGGGAATGGACCCTCTAAGTATATATATTAATTGTGTCCTTTTTGTGTGTGTCTACGTAAAGGCATAGATTGAGTCACTTTAAAAAAGAAATTAAAGACGACAGGTTAACTGTGTCATATACACTTTGACGCGAACAGCACAGGAGCCCGAGGCTCCTCCCCTGTAGCCTGAGAATGCACCTCAGTGCAATTTCCTGATGCCTAGAACCTCCTGAGGCCGATCCAGCCACATAAACTCCACCCAGTCTCCTCTGGAATGTGCCACACCCTCCCTGCACACACAGCGGAGGATACAGGCTCTTCCAGCCCCTCCCAACATCTCCCACCCCCATCTCTGGGAGCCCACAAGGAAAATTCATTTGACTTGTCTGCCAGGTGGGAGGCTGCTTCTGCCTTTTCTCCAGCCTCCCCTGTGCCCCCAAGTCTGGGCTCAGAAAAGGGTGGATTCTCCCAGGGCAGAGGACCACTTCCTGAAGACACTAGTCCCTGAACCCTAACGAGGACCACATCTCCACTTGCGCGCGCGCGCGCGCGCACACACACACACACACACACGCACACGCACACACACACGCATCACCCCAGAGAGAATCCAATCACACTGAAGTGTGATGTTCACAAGCCCATCACACACCAACACCACCTCCAAACTGCCAAGGAGCCTCCCACAATCACGAGCCCTGCCCACCTGCTGTCTCCTCCACCATGCCTTCGCAAGGGTCAGAGCCATGCGGTGCTGGTCCCGTGGCCCTCCTTCTTCCCGTCTCCCCAGGAAGATTCCAGGACACCCCCTCCCCCGAAGGAGACAATGGCCCTACACATCCCCGCTCTGTTCTGCAGGAGTCATAATTACCGTCCGAGCATTCTTCATAATACCAGTCTAGTTCATAATAATCCGCTTCGATAAATTTCTGCATAGTCAGTATTCTTGCAGAGGAGAGAATGCACTTCACGGCGCCATCGACGTCAAGTGAAACGCTGCCATGCCTCCCCGCCCTTCCAAAACACTGGGCAGAAGAGCGTCCCAAAACACGCCAGAATTAAGCTGTGCATTCTTAATGACAGTCTGGAGCCAAAACAGAAAAGGGGCAGTGAAAAGAAAAATTGTGGAGGGTCGGAGGAGCAGAAAGAAAGGCAATTTGCAGAGCTATCAGAGACCCTGGCAGCCCCGCTAATAAAGCGGCACCAGCCAGCAGGCCTGAATGGGAGTAGCCAGAATCGTCCTATCCAGAAGCACAGAAGGTGACGTCAGGGACACACACCACCACCCTGAGGTCTCACTCCAGCCTCGCCTCCCGCTCCCGCTCATCTTTCAATCTCACAGTTGCCATAGAAACAGGCCGGCTCTGAAAAATGATGCAGAGATGGAGGAAATGTCTTCCAAGGATGCTGGGAGCAGGGGCTGAGAGGTGCCGCACTGGCAGAAAGGAGGGTGCAGGTGGAAAAGGGGGGCAGCACCAGGGACCTCACCACCATCGTACCCTCCAACAAATGTCAGCACAAGTTTATTTGCTTAATTCTGGGTCACTACAGAATCTGCATTTGAAAAGGCCACCTTTAAAAATCTGCAACCATTACTTCTTTCCTCAACCTGATTTTAAACATTAAGCACGTTTTCTTAAAAATTTTAACGACCACCTAAAGGAAATGTAAAATACTTAGAAAATGGAAACGTTTTCATTTAGATACAGTCCTGTTCTCTGCTCATGCCTTTGCTCAAACTCCTAGAAAAAGAGCCTGCAACATACAAATAGAGGAGAAAGCCATTACAAAGGGGCCCGTGCAATACAATAGGCTGTTTTCATGGGCATTTATATGTGTAATCAAGGTACAAAAATACACACCCGAAGGAAACAGCCCACCCTCAGGAAGGTGGTTCCCTCTGGGGAAAGAGTGAAGGAATGGGACTTTGAAATTGTACTTATAAATGCATCGGTAACGTTTTATTTATTAAAAAAAAAGTGAAGTTAACATTTATGAGTCCTAAGTGTTTGGCATGTTTGAGATATTTCTTTTAAATGAGTAATGGGATAATTAAACAGATTTGAGACTTCCTATAAGTTAAACTCACTCCCCAAAGCAGGGTTTCTCAACCACAGCACTACTGACATTTAGGGTCAGATAATTCTTTGTTGCGGGGCGCTGTCCTGCTCTAGCAGCATCCTGGCCTCTACCCATTTAGGTGCCAGAAGCACCACCCTCTCTCTCTGTAGATGTGACATCCAAAAATGTCTCCAGATGCTGCCGAATGACCCTTGGGAGCAAACTCTCTCTCGGAAAACCACTGCCCTAAAGCAGAACTACCTACAGAACCTCACCAGCCTGTTAGCCAGGTACTGTAACCATCTGTTGGTGGCAACAGCAACAAGTGTGGCCTTGATTCAGTTTTCCTCTTCACTTTCTACTCAAGACTGTATAATTTGTGAACGAGTAATAATAAAAGGACTCTTCAACCACCACTGGGAGGGCAAGCTTCTTTCCTTCCACAGTGACCAAACGGGGACAATTTCCCTTTATCCTTCCAATGGCATATGATACCTCAGTGAATGAACTTGGAGGAAAAGGCATCCCTCTAGGGCAGGGCTTCCCAGGCTTTAACGTGCATGTGAATTACCTGGAGCTCTTGCTGAAGTGCAGATTCTGAGGCAGCAGGTCTGCAGTTGGGCCCAAGATTCTGCATTTCTAACAAGCGCCCACATAATAGCAATGCTGCTGGTCCCCAGACTACACTGGATGGCAAGGCTCTTCAATGGAATAGACAGATTGGGGTGGGGGGTAGATTTTACAGTGTGTGTGTATGTGTGTGCGTGTGTGTGTGTGTGTGTGTGTGCGCGCGCGCGCGCGCGTGCGCGCACGCGCGCCCTCCTCAGACCCTAACTTGGATACACATTTAAAATTTTCTAGGACATTCACCTAATTAAAGTCAGCAGCCAATGATTTTAATTCCTACTGTAACTGCCCCCATTATCTGAACATATCTCATCTCTCCCTTTGGTCCTTATCATGCCTCTTCCTGGCAATGATGGCACGTCTCAAGAGCCCCACAGCAAACCACTAGGCGACCTCTCAGATGTCATTCCTCATGACAGGTGAGCTGGGGCTGGTGTCCTAAGGTTTTCCGAGACTTTATTTTTTTAAAGTTCCCTAAGGTGTTTCTAAAAAGATGATTATAGGCCTCATAAATAAACCGATCAACAGTTAACAGGTTCCCCAAAATCAGCATGTTCAACAAGTTCAATCCAATATTCGGGGCGGGGAGAGTCCAATATTAATTTTCAAAATGAAGATGTAATAAAGGAACGGGAAATGCAAACTCCACAAAGCATCATAGAAAAGTTAGGTGCAGTTAGAAACCCCTTAAACAAAGGCTGGGCCCATTTACCTCACAGTGCTACAAGTTTCAAAAATATTTTATTCATCCCACATCACCATAAAAGCAAAAAATCAACAGATGGATGGATGGATGGATGGTCAACTAATGGCAGGCAGTTTAGCTTCATAGCTAAGAGCAGAGCTTCTGGAGTTGGGCGGCCTGAAGTTTGGTCCAGGATCCTCATTTCCCATCTCTGTGACTTCTTAGACACCTGAGTCTTATCTGCTCAATGGGGTGACTATACCTGCCGCATAGATGGGGCGAGGCGTTAATTAATTAATGCATGGCAGAGCACTTAGCACAGTGCCTTGGGACAAAGTGAGTTTGCGATAAATGTTAGTTGGGATCATCTTCATCACTCTAATTCCTTAAAAAAGGAAACAAGCCAGTATGAGCAATTAAAAAGAGAGTACAATTTTCTAAGCTGTAATTAGGGAAATGAGGTAGAAAGGTCATTTATTAGCTTTTCCCAGCATAATTCATTAGAAGGCATTGAGTTCACAGTAATGAGCAGAAGTGGTAATCTGGGGGTGGGGTGAGGCCATTTACAAATTACTGAACACAACTTACAACAAATCCGAAGACTGCATATACCCAATTGACTTTTTTTTAAAATTAATTAATTATTTATTTTTTGGGGCTGCGTTGGGTCTTTGTTGCTGCACGCGGGCTTTCCCTAGGTGCAGCGAGCGGGGGCTACTCTTCGTTGCGGCGCGCGGGCTTCACATTGCGGTGGCTTCTCTTGTTGCGGAGCACGGGCTCTAGGCGCACGGGCTTCAGTAGTTGTGGCTCGTGGGCTCTAGAGCGCAGGCTCAGTAGTTGTGGCGCACGGGCTAAGCCGCTTCGCAGCATGTGGGATCTTCCCAGACCAGGGATGGAACATGTGTCCCCTGCATTGGCAGGCAGATTCTTAACCACTGCGCCACGAGGGAAGTCTCCCAATTTACTTTCTCAGAAAATGCGAAAGAAAGCAGAATGTGTATGAATAAGGAAACAGCATCATTTATGGGTGAACTTTATGGGCCTTGAGCAAATTTTAAATTGAACCTCTATACCAAAACTGCCATGTGATAGGCTCAGAAGGATGCCGTAATCCATCCACAACTCTGCAGAGATGGTTCCGAGGTTAAAATACAGGTTTCTCTGCCTTCAAATCCACACTTTCCTCCAACATTCCCACGACTCGAGAGAGTTACAGCCCTCCCTTGGCCCAGGCTTACTGCAGCTGAAAAAGCACCTCCTCCTCCGATGTTCCTGGGCTCCCCCCCATCACTGCCCCACCCCAGGAGGATCAGGAATCGGGACTGGTCCCAGGAGCAGCCTCAGAGAAGACCCCCTCACTCACCCTCATGTTCACACAACACTATTTAAGAAATGCTGACTGCACATCAGACAACAGCCCTTTACAGCTCACTCACGCCTCAGACCCCTGCTACCTAATACCCCCTCATTGGGCAGACAAGGAAAGGGGGCTCAGAAAGTTGAACTCACTTGGCCAGGATCACTCAGCAAAAACCAAGAGCAACTGAATCCAAACCGGGCACCAACCACCTCCAAAGCCTTTTCTGTTTATAATTGAGAAAACAGGCCTGGGCTCTGAGCAGCGGCGGCCGGAGCGCTGGGGCGGGCCGCTCTGCTTTCCCAACGCCTCCCGCCGCGCCGCCGCCTCCTGCTCGGCCAGCCGCCGGCTTCTCCTCCCCAGACGGCCCTCAGACCGCACGCCAGCCGGCTCCATTACGGCGACCCGCAGTCCCAGCGTCGTGATTAGTGATGATGCACCAGGTTATGACCTAGATTTATTCTGTAGACCTAATCAGTATGCTGAGGATTCGGAAAAGGTTTTTATTCCTCATGGACTAATTATGGACAGGGCGGAACGGCTGGCTCGAGATGTGATGAAGGAGATGGGAGGCCATCACATTGTGGCCCTCTGTGTGCTCAAGGGGGGCTATAAATTCTTTGTTGACCTGCTGGATAACATCAAATGAACAGAAACAGTGATAGATCTAGACCTATGACTGTAGATTTCATCAGACTGAAGAGCTACTGTCATGACCAGTCAACAGGTGACATAAAAGTAATTGGTGGAGATGATCTCTCAACTTTAACTGGGAAGAATATCTTGACTGTTGACGATATAATTGACACTGGCAAAACAATGCAAACCTTGCTTTCCTTGGTCAAGCAGCATAATCCAAAGATGGTCAAGGCTGCAAGCTTGCTGGTGAAAAGGACCCCTCGAAGTGCTGGATATAGACCAGACTTTGTTGGATTTGAAATTCCAGACAAGTCTGTTGTAGGATATGCCCTTGACTACAATGAATACTTCAGGAATTTGAATCATGTTTGTCATTAGCGAAACTGGGAAAGCAAAATACAAAGCCTAAGATGAGAGTTCAAGTTGAGTTTGGAAACATCTGGGGTCCCACGGAAATCACCAGGAAAATGATTAAATGTTCTGGTTCTGTGGCCAGCTGCTTAGTAGAGCTTACTGAATGTATCCTCTAAGAACTTTATCCGTTTTGTATTTTAGAAAGGTCAGTGGCTGCATCCGCGAACTCTTTATTTGCACTATGAGCCTATAGACTCTCAGTTCCCTTTGGGTGGATTGTTGTTTGACTTGTGAATGAAAAATCGCTTAAACCACACCACTATTTAATGAAAATATTGAAATTGTATCTGTAAGAAACATTTAAAGAGAAGAATATATTAGTTTTTTAATTGGTATTTTAACTTTTATATATTCAGGAAAGAACAGAAGTGACTGAATATTGTTAATTATACCACTGTGCGTTTAGAAAAGAAGCAGTCAGTTTCATATCAGTGACAGCATTTAGAGGTATCGTTATGTCGGATAAACCATATGTCCTGGAATTATTTTAGTAGGTTTCAGTAGTATTAACTGTATTTTCCCGTTTGTTCAGATTATTTCTGGCGAATCTTTGTCAACAGTTCCTTTTAAATACGGGTCAATAAGTTCTAAAAACCTACCACTTTTTGAAGTCTTCAATGTAAAAATCCTTAAAATAAAGGCTGTCTCTTTAAAAGAAAAAAAATAATTGAGAAAACAGTCAAGGAGTATTTACAAATAAAATTTGAAAGAAAAAAAAAGAAGGGGTAGAATTAAAGGAGATAGCTCAAGTTGGCATCGCACAGAGAAAACAAATTGAAAAGATATTTTTAAGAACGATATTAAAAATGATCAGGAGAGTAAGAGTTAAGTTAAAATTACCAATGTGTTTTTTGTGATGTTAAAAAAAATTCTATAGGTATACCTCAGAGATCCTGCGTTTTTGGTTCCAGACCACCACTTTCATAAACCAAATATCGCAATAAAGCAAGTCACATGAAATTTTTGGTTTCAAAGTGCATATAAAAGTTATGTTTGTATTATACTGTAGTCTATTAAGTGTGCAATAGCATTATGTCTTAAAAACATGTACATACCTTAATTTAAAAATAACTTATTGCTAAAAAAAATGCTAACCATCATCTGAGCCTTCAGCAAGTGGTAATCTTTTGGCAACTGTAACATCAAAGATCACTCATCACGGGCTTCCCTGGTGGCGCAGTGGTTGAGAGTCCGCCTACCGATGCAGGGGACACGGGTTCGTGCCCGGTCCGGGAGGATCCCACATGCCGCGGAGCAGCTGGGCCTGTGAGCCCTGGCCGCTGAGCCTGTGCTCCGCAACGGGAGAGGCCACAACGGTGAGAGGCCCGCATACCGCAAAAAAAAAAAAAAAAAAAGATCGCTCATCACATCACCATAACAAATATAATAATAATTTAAACTTTTGAAATATTGAGAGATTTATCAAAATGTGACACAGACACACAAAGTGAGCAAATGCTGTTGGAAAAATGGTGCTGACAGATTTGTTCGTTAAAAAACCTTCAATCTGTAAAAAATGCAGTTATCTGCAAAGCACAGTAAAACGAGGTAGGCCTGTATTGTCAGCTCTGTCAAGAAAGCGGCCCAACTAGGACACTATTCCACCCAGCCCCAGCACAGCAACATTCTGGTGCCCAGATTTGGGTTAAATCTTGACAGAGCTCCTTGGAGAGTTGCTGATTCCACGTCTTTGGGCAGGAAAATTCAAGACAGGCCTGCAGTAGCATGTTGCACAAAAGCAAAAGACCATTCCAAAAGGTCTGGGGTAGAACTGATAAGGTATAGGCACCTGCTTAAAAGGACATCACCAGCCCGCTTGTGATAATTCGAACACCAAAAAGAAAAGATAGCTAATAACAGTTAAAGGAAAGGGGATGAGTCTGTAAAGGCCACAAACATCAATGAATATGAAAATAAAAAGGGCAACCAAGTGAACAAGGCAACTGATATATTGCCTTAGGGAAAGGGGAAAATAATAGAGAGACATTTTTAATCCATCTTAAGAAGTAGGGGAGGGCGGGTGTGTATGACTGTTCTCTTTCTGGCACTAATACCTTTTATAAAGCGCTGTATGAACATTTCTCTAAGTAGGGTGGCTATGAATAAGCCAACCGCATATGGAATGAGGAGGTAGGTAGAAGAACAGAAAAACCTCATGTTGTGGCCACAACTACCCCCAGGTAGGAGGAGGATCAGATCCTGGGCTGCAAAGTTAGTTATATATTGTCTTTTGTAAGCATTTAAGAGACTCTAATAGATTTGGTCTGCAAAGTTAAGAAAACTCTAATTAAATAAACCTGTAATCAAAGTTAAATGTGTAAAAGAATTTAATAAAATTTCTGAGTTTCTAATTATTAGTTGTGTGAACACATAAGTATTCATATACACATACACAATTTAATAGACCCATATGCATATATATATACATATAAGAATTTTTAAGTTATTCAATCCATTTTAAAAATGACTAAATGCTAACAATTTTGGATTAAATTACTACTGATGCAGTTATGAGTTTGCAGATAACTGCAAATTAAGATGAGTTTCTGATCTTAATTTTTTAAAACACTGCCACTACCAGCCACTGAGCTTCTGTGGCAGAAGGCAGGCTGCTAACGAACAGCTTGCTGTCAACTACCCCCTCCCAAACCATCTCCACCTCATTTCAAGCACAGGAAAAGCAGGCACCCGTCCCACCTCCAGGGAGAAGGTGGGGACAGAACAAAGGCAGGAGACGGCACCCAACAGAGACCTACAGACTCAAGTGCACCCCAGCCTGGATGCAGTCCTCATTAAAATCACTCATACATCTGAGAAGGATACAGAGAAGAAACAGAGTTCGGATATGTTGCACGGTTCCAAGTTTGCTTCCTGCAACCTGGGAGGGCTGCACGGGGCATCTCACGCCTGGGACCAGCAGGTCATGTAGCAGACGTCACAGGGTTCAAAACACAAACCAGAAGCTCAGAACACAAACCGTACCTCAGAACCACTACGGCCTGAGCCCATCACCCAGGAGGGGCGGATGGGCTACAAGCTGAGCTGTCATGTCAATTTCCCACCTGAGTCCGTTCCAACTTTGTCTTAGACATGCTGGATTCACATGAAAAGGAAAACGGTCAATCTGTACAGAATCGCTTGCCAAGCATTTCTGTTCTTAAAAGAAAAAGCAAAGATAAATCAGCATTGGAATCTGGAATGATGAGAAAGAGTGAAAGCTGGCAGGTGGCAGGTGACAAAGTAGGCCTAAGGGTCACCGGGTAATCTGCTCACTGGGATAAGTAGCTGGCTGCCCTGCTCACCAGACACTGTGCCCAGGGCTCCTGGTCCCGGTCGGTACCCTGCACGGATGTGGCTGTTTTGGACCTTCAGAGATAAGCCCCTTCAATTCTCCCGGACGCCTGGTGCCCAGGCCCACGCCTGGAGGGGAATGGCGGGGAGGCAGCGCCTTGACCGCGTGTCGCTGACATGTGGGGAGTGATGGTGCAGCCAGAGCTTCTCTGCTTCCATCTTTGACCCTGCAGGCCTCTGTGTAGCTAAAAGCAATGAAAATGGGCCCAAGGAAGAGCCCGCTCACAGGAGGAGCGAGCAAGAGAGGGGAGAAGACACAATTCCAGGGCTCACTCAGGTCCTCACCTGGAAACAAAATTGCCTGAGGTCTTGAGAGCAGCAGAAAGGACACAACCAGTACGTGGGCGTTTACGTGAGAGAAACTCACGGCAACTATTTATAAATATATTATAATGTATACATTTTAGTATTATTTTTGTTAGCAAATGATAATGAAATGTTTTCTCTGGCGATTAGATCCCTTCTCCATGCCCTGTACAACCTCCCCTGACTCCCATCTTTTACCTTTCCTTCCTTCTTTCAACCCCACCTACCACAATGTTTGTCAGTGCTTCACGTGGCACCCCTCCCGCAAACACACACACACACACACACACACACACACACGCACGCACACAGTGTTTTCTCTTAGGTCACCATCTCATATAACTTCTGACCCCTCCCTTTAGAAGGTCAGCATTGTGTGTTATTGATCCCTTTAATTTGCACAGGCTCAGTGCATATTGTGGTGCCTTTATTTTTGTTTCACTTACGATTTTAGTTAGATGAAGGCAATCTTTGGAAGGGGGCAACAAACAAAACCATCTTTCTATTCTGTACGTTGTTTTTAATTTTGCTTTGTTTTTACAAAAAAAGATAAGAAAAGAGAAAAACTTGTTTTTTAATTTGAAGAAGATGCTTTTCCATTTTCTCTTATTTAAGAAGCACCTATTTAATACAAGGCACTGGGCTGAGGACTCTGGCCTATTTGAACATGAAGTGGACATGGGCTGTACCATAATGGTTGGACTAGATCAACGGCCTTTGATTTTTTTGCCGTTGTTTAAATTAAATGTTACAAAATTAAAATGGGACGGGGAGCCGGTTTAACATGCAGGTTCCCAGACCCCATTCACTCCTCCCACACAAGCAAGGTAGACAACTCAGTGCAGGATGCCAACGGAAGGCCTCAAGGGCATCTTGTGTTGGCCCAACCTGGTGCAAAGTCCCTGGTTAGGTAATGAAAGAAAATCAATAATCAGATGTCTTTGCTTCCTTAGCCAGAAAACCTCAGCTGAAACTCAAACAAGTCAAGCTCATGAAAGATTACAGGTACATAACAGGCACTCAATAAATACCTGTTGACTGATTCATTAATCATACTTTACAGCAAAAGCAAACAGTGAGATGATATCTTGAAACTCTTATTTGCTTCATAACCTTCTCTTCTTAGGAAAAGGATTGTTCCAGATAAACTCAGAGGTGAAGTTGTCAGCAGATCATTTGCACTTGATACAGAGAGAGATTTCTTCTCTCGTCCAATGCTCCTTAACCAAAAAGTTAACAAAAAGCAGTGCTCTTAGAAAAGGAATCAGAAGGAGGCGTAACTACCTACATACCAACACGGCAACCCTCATGGCTGGTGTCCACTAAATGTTATGAGACTAGAAAAATCTACAGCACACAGAGTCATCTCCACTTGAGTTCAGGGAAGCATAACCTATAGACCACAGGACACAGGGGCAAAAATCACAGGGAAGAAGGAAACCTCATCTTGAAATTAAGCTACATCAGGCTAACTTTCACTTGGGACCGTGACCTTGAGTGAAAGAAAATGAATTTTGAATATGTTGGACACATTTTTATAAATAAATAAGCTACTGACATATTCTAAAGCTGAGGGTTTGCTTTCTTCACGTTTACTAAATGTGTTTTATTCCTAAACTAGAATTTTTTTCTTATTTAGCTTCTCTGAGAGAATGGCTAATTAAGACATAAAGTGAGACCAGACAACCTAGGTTTGAAACCCACCTTACTAGCTGTGTGATTTGGGGCAAACTCCTGAACTTCCCTGAGCCTCAGTATCCTCATCTGTAGAATAGGGATAGCAAGACGATTTTATTCAGAGGTCACTGTGAGAATTAAATGAGATACTTGTAAAGCATTAAAAAGAGTGCCTGGGGGCTTCCTTGGTGGCGCAGTGGTTACGAATCTGCCTGCCAATGCAGGGGACAGGGGTTCGAGCCCTGGTCCGGGAAGATCCCACATGCTGTGGAGCAACTAAGCCCGTGCGCCACAACTACTGAGCCTGCGCTCTAGAGCCCACAACCCACAACTACTGAGCCCACACACCACAACTACTGAAGCCCACGCACCGACAGCCCGTGCTCCGCAACAAGAGAAGACACCACAACGAGAAGCCCGCGCGCCGCAACTAGAGAAAGCCCGCGTGCAGCCACAAAGACCCAACGCAGCCAAAAATAACTAAATAAAATAAAACAGTGCCTGGCACACAGTGAGACTATCCTTTCTTCCTGTTGCACCATCGAGTCCTAAATGCTCCGTATTTATGGGTACATTTGCTGTGTGGGTCATCTTCATTTTCTGTGTTTCTCAGACTCAACAGGAGTGAAAATCCACTTGACTGTTGAAATTTGTCTGAAAAGGTCATTCTACCACCTGGTAAAGGTGGAAACCCAAAGCTTTCTTGCCTCTTCTTAACAAGCCAGGTGAGGGCCAGATTTAAAAGGCAAAGCATCGTTTCTCTCCTCTGGGGGATGACATGTAGGAAAGGGAGATGAGTTTTATCGCACCCAAGGTGTCCACTCTGATCTGTGTAGCAATGGTGTAGGTGACCCTCTTGTCCAATGGTTCTCACCTGGGGGAGCGTATCAGAACCCCCTGGGGAACCACTTACCCTGATTCCCAAAGAGAACCACTGCCCTGATTGATGCAGAAAATAAATCTAAAATGAAAGGAAGGTTTACGTTGTCTTCCCACACACCTCACAACTGATTTAATACGCTGGTGAGTCTCAGTGGTGTGAACCATGGCGTGTCCTGGGTTACACATGCAAACAAACAGATGAAATCCAAAAAGGACACCAGGTACAGAGCAGGGCTCCTAACCTCTGCTTCCACCGACCCCTGGGCCAGTCTGGCCAGGCTCACAGACCCCTCCTCAGACAAAAGATTTAGAGACGTAAAATAAAATACAAAGGACTACATAGGAAACCAATTGTATGTCAATGCAGTTATTAAAACTTCAAAAAGAAGTCTGCGATATCCATGCCTCTTTATCAATGCACATTAAATAACAAGATCAGCACATCTAATAATGAATGTAATTTCAAAGCAGTGATGAGTAAAGACCTTATTTCTTCTGTATCTGCTTCTTCTGTAGCATGACATGAAAATATCTGTGATTTCTACTGGTGGCAAAGTCACAGGCCCTGGTAATACCACTGTGCTTTGTTTTGTCTATGTTCACAATGAAAGTAAGTGCTGCATTTCAGTTAGAAGTTTATGAAATTAAGCATGTAATTTTTTTTCCTTTACAAGTTAACAGAACTCCAATTTCTCTCTACAGACTCTTTGGGGGTCCCAGGACCTCAGTTTGAAAGCCCTGCTCTAGAGGGCGCTGTATTTAAGTTAAGAGTTAACGCTTGATCGTTCATTTAATTGATATTTAGCAAATACCCACTTTGCTCTAAGCGCACGTACCACAGAAGAAAATACAGAATTAAGGTTAGACTTGAAGGCAACCATGCTCTAAGAACTTTCGGAATCTCTGCTCAATGTTTATTTTGATTTTCTAATTTTATTATAATTTGTGTTATGCACTGCCAAATCCAGCAGGATTTTTTTTCTCTCTCTCCTTTAAATATATCACTAGAAGCAAAACAAACAAATAATAACAAGCCACAATGTCTGTTCAAGTATACTGTTAAAAGGATGTTAGAAGCTATAGATCAGTGCTACGGAATAAATACTATGAGCCCTCCACACCTCAATTTCTTTGATAATAAAATCAGCCTGGCCCAAACTGTAGACATTTTACACGGATGAGATGAGCCAATTCATATGAAAGGTCTCTGACAACAGTGAAGTATTATCCTTGGGTGGTGTTCCAATCATACTGTGAATGTAAGTGATTAATCAGTGTGTGTATGAGGGACCCGGCAGCCTCCCTCAGCAGAAATGGCCAAGCGGAGTCCTGCAGGATCATAGGAGGGTCTGTTAAGGAAGAGTAAGTAACACACAGGGATTTCTGGAAAAATAACTCTGCTGTGAATTCTACTGTGAAGCAGTCTGGAGAAACCAAATACGAAACCTACCAGGGAGGTCACCCAGGACGCGGTTTTCCACACAATACCACATGTCCCTGGGCATACAGATACCGTGAGTAAACAAAAGTGACTTGTAATGAGCCTCCTCTAGGCTACAAGATACACTGGAAGTTCTGAAGCGTCAACTTGACCATTAGTTCAAGTCTAATGTGCTTCATCTCTGCCCTGGTGTAGACTATTCTATTTTTACTCCTATCAAAACTGACCGTCTGCAGTGCTCACAAACAGACTGTAGGGTTTGCATGAAGTATAAAAACACAGGCCAATTTAAACAAAATTCCTTCCTTACTAATATCTAATAGAGAAAAATGTGAAAATAGCCCAGATACATGCTAAAGAAGAAACTTGCAAGTTCGACTTGTTTATTATTAATGACTTCACAAATTCAAGAATATTGGAGATTGGTTTGTATTAGCAAAAATAATTACAGAAAACTTCACAGATGCACAAAACGCTGGGTTTTTTTCCCCCACTTTATTTATTTATTTATTTATTTTGAATAAGTCGGTTTTGAACCAAGTTATCTCGAAGTAGAAGCAGGACTGCTGTACTCTTTTTTTTTTTTTAAAGGTGACACAATGATACATGGATATGTAAATGATGTCACTTTCAAAGTGACATCACTAATTTAGACTAGGTTCAAATTAACTTGAATTTTAAGTCAGGAGGGTCAAAACAAAAGAGAACTGGTCTTCCCAATCTCACAGGGCTGCCGTGAATTTCTAAAGAGAAAAATTACATCAAAATTACATCTTGAGTGAACATCAGAGATATCATTGGTATGTTGTAAATCAACTAGACCTCAATCTAAAAACAAAAAAAGCAATATCACTGGTGTGAATTTTTTAAATTATCGTATATTTTTCAAACCTGCAAAATCAAGTTTCACATCCTTGTCATCACAAACACACTGAAAGAAGCCCCACCTAGTGTACTGCTCACCCTAACAGGTGTCAGCTCTGCAGCCCACGGCAGGACCAGTTTGCTGCTGCAGCAACATTTTGCCTCTCCTGAATAACCAGCTTAGTGGGCTTTCACACAGAAATCAGCAGCCTTGATATGTCAGGCTATGTCCTATAAACACTGAGCAGCCTAGAGATTCCCAATACCTTGGGTTTTAAATGCAGACAAGCTCCTCTCCAACGCAAGTTTCTAAGGATTTACATGGAAGGAAATGGGAGCATTTTTTTTTTTGGCCCTGGCTAGGGAAGTCCCTGGGAGCATTTTCTTTTTTTTTTTTCCATCTTTTTTTTTGTTGTTGTTAGTAAACTTTTATTTAGTTAGTTTTTGGAATTTTATTTATTTTTTTTTATACAGCAGGTTCTTATTAGTTATCTATCTTATACATATTAGTGTATATATGTAAATCCCAATCTCCCAATTCATCCCACCACTGCCCGCCCCCGCCCCGCTTTCCCCCCTTGGTGTCCATACGTTTGTTCCCCATATCTGTGACTCCATTTCTGCCCTGCGAACGTGGGAGCATTTTCTATTCTTCAATATGGTTAAGAGAAAGCTGGTTTAAATGAAAACTCATCCTTGTCCCCACTACTCTGACATTTCTATCCAGAAGACTCAAAGTCAAGGCCTTTTATGGGGCTAAATCCCACAGCCGCATTTCTTCAAGTACTTTCCACAGATGGCAGGCTGCAAGATGCAGCGGCCAGGACAAGCGCTCACGTGCGGCCATGGCTAAGGAGGACAGGGCATCACAAGAAAGGGGAATCACTCACGGAAGTACTTCAGCGTCTCCTCAATCTGCTCGGTCGTGAGGTCAATGTTGGCATCTGGAGAAATGAGGGGGGTATGAAGCCAGTCGTCGTGGTCATAACCGTAGATGGTGTCAGCTCTTAGCTTGTAATGGGGCAGCTGCTCCTCCAGCAGGCTGATGATCTCAACTTCCGGAAGATCAGTGCTGTTGCACACGTCTGGAGGGGACAAGATGGAGAGATGAAAGCCCGACCTGGTGGTGGCCCCGCCGCTGCTGGTGGCCTAACCCTGGGGCCTACAGCCAGTGTCTTGGCTACTTACCCGCAGCACAGAGAGGCCAGATGAGGCCACATCAGAGATCCTTTTCCAATTTAAATTCTACTCTTGAAACTAGGAGTTATGCATGCTTACTGCCAGACCTACCTGAAATAGTTCCTGCTTGTTTAGCTGCCCACTTTCTGTGATGTAAAGCCAAATTTCTTGTGCTTTCACCATTTGGGCTAAGTCTTTCTTTCCAACCCTTTCTCTGGCCATTCTCTCAATGACTCTACAATTAAGCCAAACCAGTTATAATTTCACCAATATGCCAAACTTCTTCCTGCCACTATTCAAATCGTGTCTCCACAGAGATAAGATTTTGCCTTTGTTTAATTCATTCATTCACCTGTTCATCCTCCTGCATTTCCTTCCATCCACCGATCCATCCATCCATCACCATCCAACTACATCCTGAGTCCCACAGTCACAGGAGACACGATGCTAAATGCAACAGTCATGGTCCTGCCTTTGCAATGCTTGTATCCTCATGGGGCTTCCAGCCATTAAACCAACAAGTGCCCCTCCGTCAAGGCACAGCTCGAATACCACCTCTCCCCCGACAGAATGGTGTTTTGAGCATACCAGGCAGTATTAACCTGTCTTCCTCAGGAAGAATGTGGACACCTTTGCCCAGAAGAAGGGCTATGCCAGAGACTTACCAAAATCCCCATCTCCTTCGTATTTAATAAGAAGGCTGCACGGCGGCCAAAAAAATTATGGAATCACAGGTAAAGAGAGCGTTCAGCGGCCAACTTCCCCCCTTCTGGGGCAGGAGCCCAGGGAAAGCACCTGCTAGCTGCCCCCCCCCCAAACCTCCTACCACTCCACGCTAACCGTTCTTGCTTAACTCAACATATAAAGCTTCACTGCAGGACATTTCGACTCAGGAAGTCCACATGGCTTTTCAAGTGCTTGTGGAAAGAGTTATAAGTGGAAAGTAAAGACATCTCAAATTTTACTTGGAGCTCTGGGGACTGGAGGGGGACATGTGAACGCTCAGGATTCTCTGTCTCATGTGGGAAATGTCACAGCCAGCGCACTTGGCATTTCAGCCAGCCCCCACCAGGCTGGAGCTGCTCAGACACTCTGCAAAGGTCTGCGGAGAACAGAGAGATGCCCTCCCCTCGGTCAGGGCCAGCAGCCCAACCTCAAGGCAGAAGATGTCTCATATCTCTTTATCATCTCCCACCAACGACAAAACACCCTCCAAAAGGCTCCAGCTGAGCTCCTAACTAAGGAAGTACTTCCTCGTCTCACAGTCGAGTGGGGAGTAAGTTCCCACAAAGCTCATCTCGAGGTGAGGCCTCACAACCATAAAATGACGAGCATCTGGCTGAGGGGATACAGGGTCAAGGAGGGATGACACCCAAACGATGGCATCTCTTGGCTAACCATAGATCTGCTCCACAGAAGCCCACGCCAGCCTGTCCCTAGGAGAACGGGCAGGGTACCAACACATTCCTGCGTGACGCTCCCACACGACAGGCTAGAATCTTCTGGTGTCACTGCCATTTGGTGGTGGGAAAGGCAACGGACTCCAAAAAATAAAAATAAAATCCCTTCTAAGAACACCGTGTTACTTGTGAGCACACTGGCAGCTGCTCAAACGCTGAGACTCCCCTGTCCTTCCAGGCTCCCAGGGCTGAAGGTCAACATATTTACAGTGTGGGTCCTTGTGCCCGAGAGGTATCGTTTTCCTTAAAGCGTATGATGACCAGCGAGATCAAGTATCCAAAGGTGAGGCTGTGTCAAAAAGCCTTTTTAAAAAACTCTGAATGTTTGATTTTTCCGTAATGTGACCCGCCATGTAAACGTCAACAAGTTTTCAGCTGTGTGGCAGGCCCAGAGAATTAGGAGACGATTATAAAGACTGCCCAGGGAGCTTTCCTGGACCCTGGCTGCAGGGCTAGGGGCCCCAAGGACCCCCTGTGGAGCGGGACACCACCTCTGCCACATGGAGAAGACACATCTGAGGCCTGAGGTTGGGTAAACATAATATGAGAGCCTTTGAGAATTCCCCCGGAGTGCTTTCACCGTGCCAAGAACCAAGCCAGGAGCCTTCAGTGCATTCTCTGACCCTCCCGGCAACCCGCGACGTAGCTAATATTTGCTCTGACTGATAGGTGAGGAAGCTGATTCACAGGAGCTGTGGCATATCTTGTAGGGCAAGGTCACCTGGCTAAATAAGTGGTAGACTGTGTACGAGAAGCCTCAGCCGTCTGACTGTGAGCTGTGCCCTTCCCTCTGCCATCTGCTGCCCGTCTCCCAGGCGAGAGCACTAGAAATGCTGGGGGATTCCCAGGCTATTCTCAACAGGAAGTTTTCGTTCTCAACAGGTACAGATTTCATAAGTATGGTAGAGGTGTCCAACTAAACACACTGACAAATCAGGGAGGTGTCTGGATGATTTTTCCTTCCAGAGCGTAGGAAGTAGAGACAAGAACTGAAGTAGCTTGTCTGCCAACCCACCCCCACCCCTGCCGCTTACTCAAGCTCAGTGCGTGAAAGGGCACTGCTGGCCTCACCTGGAGGAAAGGAACCTCTGAATGCTCTCTACGGTCATCATTTCTCCACTGCTCCAGCTCACACTATTAACAAGCTATATACCATGTAGTCTCGGGTAAGTCTCAAATGAAGGGCATCCACCTCCTGAGTGAACCCAGGCCCCGAAAGGTCCATGGCTTCTGGCAGATCGACAGCAACAGCAGCCCGGAACCCACCGACCCCCAGCCTGGCAAACCATCGAAGGCCAGGCTCACCCAGGCAAGTCGGGTGGACTTAGGCTCAGCATCCTCCCCTTCTCCAATTACAACAGCCCCATGGATGCTGGCTCCATCTGTGAAAGACACTTTTAAAATCACAGTATTGCCCTGCTTTAAAAACCTCCCAGCTCCCTATAAAGTGCTTCATGATTCAGCCCGCACTTTCCCAAGACAAGAGTCTACTGACTGCTTCCCGATATCCAATTTCTGCTTCTTTCTTTCGGTAAAGTCACCCCGAAGGTGTGGCTGGGCACGTGGCCACGCAGCTAAAAACTACATTTTCCACCTTTCCTTGCAGTAAGGTCAGTCCACATGCCTGGTTAACAGGATGTAAACAGAACTTCCGAGTCAGACCCTATCCAACTGTCGAAATGCAGAGATGGGGTGGTGCTGGAGGAGACGCCTTCAACTGTATAAGTAAAGGCAGCACCTAGGGGGTTACCAGAGCAAACCTGGGTGCCTCGGACAAGCGGATAGGGGCAGCACTCCTGGGCCATCTACCACTTGGACTTGTAAGAGAGAAAGAAATACACATCTACCTTATTAAAGCCACTTCTCAAGTATCCCTTCAGTGAAGCCACACCAACTTTTTGCCATCCTCCAAACACATTTTTGCACAAACCTTGGTTTGGACACCAGCTGTTCTAGCTGTCTGGAATGCCCTTCCCTGCCAGCAAACTCCATTGCAAAATATCACTCACATTCACCCCATATTTCAAGCTTCCCTTGACCTCTCCCCTCTGGCTATGTGTTTAGTAGAGATTATTTCACTACAATGTGACATGCGTTTTCTAACAGAGAGTCCCTGGGGAGGAGCTCTGAATTACCCCTTAACATCTAACCCAGCCCTCAGCATCACGCTGGGCAACAGGAAGTGCTCCGTAAGCGCTGGATGAATGATGGGAAAAAGGGAGGAAGAATCAGCAACGGGTGGCAAGCCTAGTCGGACAAACACCCAGCCTTTAGCATGGGGGAGGTGGAGCCATCTAGTGTCCATGTCTTTTCAAGTCTCACTCAGTATCTCCGTCCAGCACAGAGGAAAGTCCCCACGGGGAAGTGAATGTCGCCTCAACCACTCAGCAAACGCAAATCCAATCCAACGTCCAGCATTCTTATAGCACCACCCTGGGAGCAGAATGTAAGACCTCTTTTCATCTCTTCAGAGCTATAACCCTTCCTAGCTTTCTCCAAGGCATAAGGTTTGAAGCGGGTCCTCCTGTCCAAGGATGGGGGCTTCACTGAGGGCTGTGGGAGGTGGGAGAGGGCCCTGAGGGTCTGGGGCTGTAGGTCCAGCTATGTCTACTCTCCACCTGACTTGGGCTAGATCCATAGCCCCCAGAGGGGGCTTGAAGGAGACCCCCTCCATCTAAGCATTTGCACTGATGCAAAGGTGACACGCCAGGTTCATGAAACGTGCCAGGCGTCCCAGATGATGCATACACTTTACAGCAGAGACTGCAGCTCTAAATTAGTGTCCAACATTTAAAAATCAGAGAATCTCATGCAGAAATACAGATCCCTAGCCTGTTGGAAAAAGCCAGCATACCTAGGACCACACAGTTATAGGCTCTGAGTGGTGGCCACCTCCAGATGGGCGGGGGGTAGCTCCACTGGGGTTTCTAGGCCTTCTGCCTGTACACAGGAGCTGAGGGCGCTGGGCCCAGGAGAACAGAGAGCTGCAAGGGAGAGGAGGACAGTATCCTGAACACTCCCCCAGGCTCCGGAGATCCTAGGAAAAACAGCAGGGGGAGAGGCGAGGATAAAAGGAAGGAGAGAGTGCAGTGCTGGACAAAGGGGAAAAGCTTGGCCAGAGAAAATCTGGCAAAATCAAAGTCAGAGAGGAACAGAAGGGCACAGGAAAGGAGGAAGGAGGAAAGCCAGACCCTGAGGCAGGCCAGCCAGCACCACGACTGCCACCTGCTGGCAAGTGCCTGAGGCCCTGGATGCAGCAAGAGCTGCTCCAGGAGTTTGGAGAACGGGCTCCCAGCCCTGGCCCTGCCTCCAACTTCGCCATGTCACCTGCAAGTCGCGTCTTGGTTTATCTGGGACTTTGTCTCTCCATCTGTAGAACAAAGGCATCAGGTTGCAGAAAAGCTCTTTTTCTACCCAAAATGTCTCTGAGCCACCAGGCTGTGTCTGGGGGTGGCCGCCACTCCCAGCACACCCCGCCTCCACCGAGGGGGGCCCATAGCACCTGGATATGCCGACTTCTTCTGAGAGGGCGGGGATCCGTATTTTTACATAAGATTCCCTGATTTTTAAATGTTGGACGCTAGCTGAGAATTCTGTAAATACCTGAGGTCAAATTAAACACATGTGCCTCCGGTTTGCACGCCGGGGTTTCCCATCCTGGTGTCTAACTCTGGGCCTTGGGAGAAGGTTCCAGACTGCACTAAAGGTGACAAGCAAAGAACGTGACCCCAGCCCGCGCTTGAAGAAGTTCTGGCTAGGGTCCTAAGCCCCTGTCGTTACCCATAAACCTTGGCAGTGACTGCAAACCCACAGCCATGTTTTAAAGTCTTCACAAGACGAGACAGCTCACCTACTCAGCCGCCTGCAAATCATTCTGTACAGACTTGGAAACAACGCCTTTTTCTGGAGTTACTAGGATTAAAGGGCATAGGCTCAGAGACTCACACACAGGCCATACTGGTGCCAGGGACACACCTGATACTTTGCAACTGGTATCTGCCAGACGTCCTTCTGGAAAATTCTTCTCTATCATAGGGTCACATAGTTAAGAGCCTCACCTAAGCTTCGTCGGGGAACTCAGTGTTAGTAATTATTCTCTAGAATACCACAAAAGTTGTGATTTCACCAACTACAAAGGGACCTTTAGAACTAGAAATCACTGGCTCGTCATTTAATAGAAGAGGGCTGCACTCAGAGAGGCTGAGGAGGTGGCTGAACGTCACAGAGCAGCCAGTAACAGACGTGAGACCGAGGCACGGTCCGCTGCATGGCCCCCCGCACCAGGAGCCTCAGGAAGCGGCAGGACCACCCCGCAGGCTGACATTCTCCACTGTTTACCCAGCACCTTGCCTGGTAACCAGTAAAATGCTCAATAAACATTTTGCTGAACGATACAAACCACTTGTATCTATTCCTGCATTTCACTTACTCTCACAAACCAGCAGGCAGAGCAGGGTGAAGGGCAGGAACACATTTACAAACCAGGAAACCATGGTCCCAAAGGTTACACGAGGAGCCCAAGTCATTCCACTAGGAAGTGACTGAGCACACACACCCCTGCCCCCCAACACCGTCCCCCCAACTCTAATCCACACACGACTCGCTGCTACTCTCTGCGGCCCCTTGAGAGGATCACCTAGGGAAGGAACCTGCAAGAAAGCATTTCTCCTCCCTTCACTCGTTTGTGGGCATTTCAGCAGAACTGGGGGACCCTCCCGAGAACTGAGCCTGGGGTGATGGTGCCCCGGGGCAGACAGCACTTCTGTAATGGGCTCTTTATATGCTCCTTCGGTTCTACCGCAGACCTTCTGTGCCAGGATCTATGAGGGTGGGATCCAGGAGCTGGCTTTTACGTCAAGTTCTCCAGGGGGATCTCGCCCATCAACATTTGAGCGTTGACAGCCCCTTGTGATTTCCATTAACTAAATTTGCTTTCTTTAAAAAAAACTGATAAATAAGGCCTGTGGCTCAACGTTCAAACGGTCTAAAAGGGCAACGTGGTCCCCTCGCGCGTCCCTCCCACGCACCTGCACTCTCCCCACTTCCACCCGAGACTTCTCAGACCCCTCCCCAGGGCTGGCGTGAGCTCACACCCAAGCCAGCCTCTCCCAGCCCTGCCACTTACAGAAGGGGACACTGAGGCCCTGCCAGAGGTGCGGGGACCTGGGCGAGGTCTCGTGGCTGAGCAGTGTTGGCACCGGACGCCAGGTCTCCCGATGCCTTCCTGTCCCCACCATCCTGAGTTCACCTCCCGACACACTACCTCCTGCTCACATTCCAGCCCCACAAGGACATGACGGGGACAAGATTTCTCTTCTCTTCCTTGAGGCCTCGCTGTGAGCAGTAACCAGTGTCTCCAGAGACATTCGCATGGAAGCAGAGAGGCCAAGGTAATCAGGATTCAGAGAGAGAAACAAAACCTGACGCTGGAAGGGCCGTGGCCTTACCTGCCACCAGAAGTGACTCTTTCTAAGAAACAGGATAAACAATGACCCCGGTTCAGTTCCACACAGATGGGGTGTCAGGTTCTGAGCGGTGGCTTGATCACACACGACACCAGCTCCCCATGACAGCAGCACAAACGGAGACGGCCGAGCCGCCCAGCGGCCGCCTTCACGAGCAGGGTCTCCAACACAAGGCTGAAGTGCCGCCTCGTGCAACTGAATGTGGCCCCGTCCACTCAGACTCGCCAGCGTGTTGTGCAACCAGAGGGCAGGAAGAGGCGGGACAAAGCAAAGTCAGAAGAACCCTGCTATGGAGGCCCCCGGATGTCAAACTGATTGCAGTGTTTTGCAGAAATAGTGACTCCAATGGGCTTGGCACAGAAATCTACAAAAGCAGACGATACCACGTTACAAGATAGATTGATTCTAACACTAAGACATAAAGCTAGAACTGCACAGAAATTTTATTTTAAAAGGAAAAATTAATGTGTTAATTTTGAGTTAAACCTGCAGGAAAATGCTCAAAAAATGGGGTGGGGTGGGGTGGATTAATATTCATTTGAATTTGTTTTACTAGGAAATAAATAGAAAAAAATACTTTGGTTTTCCAGTTTTCTTGATAATTTCTCTTAAAAGCGTACATATTATATATCTTATAATTATTAAATTACCAGGCGAAAATATTTACATGAAAATAGCCAGTGTCAGTGTGATTGTAATTAATGCGCTCACAGCTGAATTAGTGTTTAGACAGATGGAGCTGGTGGAAATTGGAACGACACTTGCAGTAAACGGTTTGACAGCATGTTTGGAGAACCAAAATTCTGCCATGACCCTCAAACAAGTAATCTCCCATATGGGATTAAAAATGCGAGCGGAATCCAAAAAATCTGAAGGGCAA
The DNA here is from genome assembly GCF_949774975.1 of Lagenorhynchus albirostris. NCBI lineage: Eukaryota > Metazoa > Chordata > Mammalia > Artiodactyla > Delphinidae > Lagenorhynchus > Lagenorhynchus albirostris. Next base: position 45,128,466 of record NC_083104.1, on the reverse strand, counting down.
AATACATAAGTGTGTTTATAGTACATACCTGATAAAGTTAAAAACATGCACAACCAGGTTCCTTGAAAAGTTAAACAGAATTACCATATGATCCAGCAATTCCGCTTCCAGGTATATACCCAAAAGAAGTAAAAGCAGGGACGTGACCAGATATTTGTACACCGGGTTCATAGTAGCATTATCACAATAGCCAGAAGGTAGAAGCAACCCAAGGGTCCATTAGTGGATGAACAGATAACAAAATGTGGTAGATATGTACAATGGAATATTATTCAGCCTTACAAAGGAAGGAAATTCTGACATAAGCTACAATATGGATGGACCTTGAGGACGTTACACCAAGTGAAACAAGCCAGTCACAAAAGGACAGACACTCTGAATCCTCCTGTGGGGGCTGTTAGAGGAATCAAATTCAGAGACGGAACGCAGAAAGGTGGCTGCCAGGGGCTGGAGGAGCGGCGAAGAGGAATCTGTGTTTAATGGGTGCAGTTGCATCTGGGGAAGATGATGAAGTTCTGGAGATTTACAGAGGTGATGTGTGCACAACAAGGTGAAGTGTACACTTAAAAATGGCTAAAATCGGGCTTCCCTGGTGGTGCAGTGGTTAAGAATCCACCTGCCGATGTAAGGGACCTGGGTTCGAGCCCTGGTCCGGGAAGATCCCGCATGCCTCGGAGCAGCTAAGCCCGTGCGCCGCAACTACTGAGCCTGCGCTCTAGAGCCCGCGAGCCACAACTACTGAAGCCCGCGCGCCTAGGGCCCGTGCTCCACAACGAGAGAAGCCACCGCAATGAGAAGCCCGCGCACCGCAGTGAAGAGTAGCCCCCGCTCGCCTCAACTAGAGAAAGCCTGCGCGCAGCAAAAGACCCAGCACAGCCAAAAAAAGAAAGGCTAAAATGGTAAACTTTATGTTATGTATGTTTTACTATTATTTTTTTAAAATAAATAAAAGATGACCACTCTACTCATGTTATCTCCCAATGTACGGTTTTTGTTGGTTCTGGTTACAAAGTCACATAACTCCTGTTCTTTCTAGTGTCCCATTTTGTAGAACACAAAGTTTTTCAGAAGCAAATACATTGTGCTACAGCAAGAATGCCTGTATAAAGTTTAATTTTTGTGCAGTCAAATTTTTTTCCACCAGTTTTACTGAGATATAATTGACTTACAGCACTGTATTAAGTTTAAGGTGGACAGCATACTGATTTGACTTACACACATCATGAAATGATTATCACAATAAGTTTAGGCAACATTCATCACCTCATATAGATACAAAATTAAAGAGAGAGAAAAAAATGTTTCCGTGTGATGAAAACTCTTAGGATTTACTCTCAACAACTTCCATATATAACAACAGAGTTAATTATATTTATCATGTTGTACATTACACCCCTAGTACTTATTTATCTTATAACTGGAAGTTTGTACCTTTTGACAGCCTTCATCCAGCGCTCCCTCCCCCGAAGCACCCATCCCCCCCTTTGGTAACCACAAATGTGATCTCTGTTTCTATGAGTTTTTGCTTGTTTGTTTCTGAAGTACAACTGACCTACAACACTATGTTAGTTCCTGTTACACAACATCGTAATTCAATATTTCTATATATTTCAAAATGATCACTAGGATAGGTCTAGTCACAGTCTGTCACCAACCAAAGATACTACAAAACTACTGACTATACTCCCCACACTGTACATTTCATACCGTACATCATTTGTTTTGCAACTACAAGTTTGTACCTCTTAATCTCCCCTTGATCATTTTCTTTGTAATCCTAGCCTTTGGATGGCCTTCCCCATCTCAAGATTACTAAAATATCCAGCAATATTTACTTCCAGCACTTCTATGGCTTCATTCTTAACATTCTATCTTTGAATCACCTGGATTTTATTGGGTTTGAAGGAGCTATATAGGGATCCAGCTGTACTTTTTACAAGGATAACAAACAACAGCAATAATAATGGCAAATGTTTATGGATGCTACCATCTGCAAGCATTTATCTCCACTGACTCATTTAAACTTCCCAACAGCCCTAAGAGTGGAGACTATTATCATCCTCACTTTACAGAAGGGGAAACTAAGGCACAGAGGTTAAGTAACTGGACCCACATCACGCGGTAAGTATTAGACCTGGCTTTCTCACGCAGAGTCTGGACCCATTGGCCATAGCCACCACCCACGCTGCCTCTGGCCCTCTGGCCTCACTGATTAAATAATTCTTCCACGTAACTCTCTTTTCTCTAAATTCTCCTCCTCCTCCCAACTTCCACTCTCTTGAGTATTTTGCTTTGAGACTTCCTAAAACATAGCACATCGCTAAAGCTTTACTTTTGACCCATTCAGAGACTTTGTCTTCAAATGTCAGACGTCACTCATCTTACTTTTGTCCTGCCTCCTGGTGGTTCTACTCTCGAGGTTCTGTTAGTTACCTGTCTTTTGTTTTATAGAATATGTGTCACCAGATTCTTTTTTTTTTTTTCCCTAGTGATTTAGGGCTGAGTTTCCTCCAAGTGCTGGGAATAGAGGGTGGCAGGCACTAGGCAGGGTGGCCTCCAGCTATGAGTTACCATCACCATTTACCCTTTTGTTTGTTTTGTTTGTTTGTTTTGCGGTAAGCAGGCCTCTCACTGCTGTGGCCTCTGCCATTGCGGAGCACAGGCTCTGGACGCGCAGGCTCAGCGGCCATGGCTCACGGGCCCAGCCACTCCGCGGCATGTGGGATCTTCCCGGACCGGGGCACGAACCCATGTCCCCTGCATCGGCAGGCGGACTCTCAACCACTGCGCCACCAGGGAAGCCCACCATTTACCCTTTGAGCTATGCAAATATCATCATTTTCTTATGGGGGTCATGTTGTGAAAGACAAGGAAACACTGATTTGGAAGGTTCACACTCTATCTTTAAGATATGACACCTTATGATATCACATCAAAGAGGCATGGTAGACACTGCTAGTGGCTTCCCAACCACCCATACTCTCCTACTTTCCTTAGTATCAAAGACCTGGGAAGTCTACATTTCTCAGCCTCCCTCCTAGCAAGGTATGACCAAGAGCGTTAAGTTCTGGCCATTGAGATTTAAGCAATGGAATGGTGAGGCTTTCCCAAAGGCTGCCTTCCTACAGCCTGGAACTTGGACATGATAGCTGGAGCTTCAGCAGCCTTCTAAGACCATGAGGTGACCTTAAGGATAGAAACCACGAGTATGGTGGAAATGAAGGACAGGAGGAGCCCAGGCCTTTGAGGACAGGAGGGCCACACCAGCACTGCAGAGCCTCCCTCTGAACTTCTTTTACGTGAAAGAAAAATAAATCCTATCAGGTGAAGGCACTGTTCTATGCAGCTAAGCTTAAGCCTTGCTGATACAGGTAGTTACCTTTAAATTACTAGGAGGTAAATCTGTATTTCTCTCATTATCTGTAGCAAAAATAGGATAACTTGCTTATACTTCACCTCACTAATCTTCCTCCCCCCTCTTAGGTTGTGTTGCTCTAATCTGGGGGTTCAGATCCAATTTCCTGTTTTCAAATTATTAACTCTTTACACTTAACCTTTGCTTTCTGGTTTCCAAAAACATTTACACCCAATATTTACAGTTAGACTCTCAAAGACCTTCAAGGCAGCCTGAGCAGCCACCAGAGTTCAGGGCCCAATCCTTCTGTCTATCCTCTCCTCCCCAAAGTCAGCCCTTACCAAGGAACAAAGGAAGTCAGTTAGCATAAGGGATAAACTTTGAGATAAAGACTTATGTGCCAAATCACAGAAACTTTATTTTATTAATAGAACAAAATTTTGTGAACCCGAAATTCCTGCTGTGCCTCTACCATTCAATGCAGTCAACTGTCTTATTGTTAATCTAAACTAACTTCCGGAACAGGAAATTCTGTTTATAAATGAACAATAGTTACTTTTTCAGAACATCACATGAGATCATCTGGATATTAAAAGATTTCAAACTCATCCAAAAACAGATCACTACAGCCTGATAATAAACAGTTAAAACAGATGAAACAATAAAACCTGGGCGTGAAACGATTCCACGTTACTTGAACCAGGTTTCAAACCAACACAAATGTAAACTCAAAATGTAGAAAATTACAAAGGATAACCTCCTACAAAGAAGAATACACATGAAGAAATATAAGCCTTTGTTAAATATAAATAAATAAAGGAAAAAAAATTAAAGTTATCTCATCAGGTGACGTATGTATGATACACAAGTGTCAGGAGCAGTTAAAGTTCCTCTGAGGTGCGCACTTGAATAGCATGGGTGACCACTCAAGATTCCTTGCTCAACTCCCCAACGCCAGGGATGAGCCAAGAAAAGCAAGGACAGCAGAAACCAAAAAGCGACTCTCTGAAAGCTTATTAAAAATGCAGGGCTTCCCTGGTGGCGCAGTGGTTGAGAGTCCGCCTGCCGATGCAGGGGACACGGGTTCGTGCCCCGGTCCGGGAAGATCCCACATGCCGCGGAGCGGCTGGGCCCGTGAGCCGTGGCCGCTGAGCCTGCATGTCCGGAGCCTGTGCTCCGCAACGGAAGAGGCCACAACAGTGAGAGGCCCGCGTACCGCAAAAAAAAAAAAAAAAATGCAGCCACACTGGGAGACATGTGAGTGTATTGGTGGGTGACAGCTAAAGGGCCTGGGGTGTCTTTTTGGGGTGATGAAAATGTTCCAAAATTAACTGTGGCGATGATTGCACAACCCTGTGAACGTACTAAAAACCACCAAATTATACACTGTAAATTGGTGAATTCTATCTCAATGAAGCGGTTACTCACACACCAAAAATGTAACCCCACAAGGAATGTGAAAAAAGGTCTCTGGGCACACCTACCACCCTTGGGCATATCTCCAAATCTCCTGCCAAACACTGTTCATGAAAGACGCATCTGAATCCATCCAAAAGGTTAAATCACCTTCCCTATCATCCTAGGAAAGCCCAAGGAATTTCTAGTACCCTTCACTGCCATTTCTACTGAAAATGGGTCAAGCAAAATGAGATTTCATGCTTAGAAACAATAAACTCTGGCTGCCTGGAGACTCCAACGATAATGGAACAACTGTTCACGGCTTAACAATGCTGAGGGGAATGGGCTATTACTGGACCCAACAGGAGCCCTTTGAATTTTTATTTTTGGCTTCTCAGCTAAAAAGGGATATTTCTCTCTTATTGTTAAGTTGAAGTCCTGATACAGATCAGGGCTTGAAGGTCTAGACCAGCAGTCCACCAACTACAGTCCACAGTAAAATTCGGCCCCCTGCCTGTTTTTATAAATAAAAATTGCATTGGAAAAGAGCTCCGCCCATTCCTTTAGGTATTGTCTGTGGCCGCTGTCAGCTACAACAGCAGAGACCACGGAACGGACAAACCTAAAATATTTACTCTCCGGCCCTTTAGGGATAAGTCTGCTAGCCCCTACTCTAGGCCATCGGAGCCCAGGTCCTTCCCCTACCCACCCCCACTGAGTTCCCTAGCCCAGCAGAGCTAAGAGACTAGGCAAAGGGCTTAAAGGTCACTGACACCACTTCAGGGGCTTTCCTGAAGACCGCCTACATGCCTGTGCCATTCAAGACCACTACTGCTACCTGAGGGTCTCCTAAAATCCAGGCTGATCTTCCCTCATTCCCCACCCTTGCTATGGCTCACTTTGAAGGAAGTATCATTTCGCAACTCAGTGACCTTGAGTTAGGCCATGGAACTTCCCTGGGCCAATGGAATGTGTCACTTACTGCACGTCCAGTCAGAGGCTCTGACTGTGCCTGTGTGGTTACATTTGTCCCCTTGAGCTCCTGTCCCCTGCCAGGAGAAGAACATGGCCCTACACAGCTGCTGCCCGTCATCCCAAATCTTCAAATGAGACAAGTGAAGCAGACCTGAACTGAAGCTCAGGCATGGAAACTTAAGACAAAGAGCAAGGAGTAAATGTTGCAGTAGCCACAGTGAAATTGAGAGTTGTTTGTTACCCAGCATTTCTACAGCAAAACCTAACTACTACACACACCCAATTTAAAAGCATGTAAAGTACGGCCACCGATAACTAGGAGGAAAAAGTTCACTGCATAGGACTGACATTCCATCACCATCAGGATCTCCTAACAAGTAGTCTAAGCAAGGAAGATGTGGCCACTCTTGGTTTTCATAACACCCTCCCTTAAAAAAACAACTCCTGGAATTAACTCCAGCAAATAGCAGATGGGAATAAAATAAAATAAAGGTGGGATGGACCAAGGCAGGAGAAGAGATGGGAGCAGATTTCTTTTGTTCTACACATCTAAAGTTGCCGGCCCTACCTGTCATACTCTCTAGACAAGTAACTCCTCTCTCCTCCAATCCCTTTCAAAAGTTGCACACCCAGGGCACTGCAGGTGTCTGGTCTCAAGGTTAAGGGTACAACTCCAGTTGCTAGTGCTCCTCTGGCCCACTAGGTGGCGCTGCATCCGCACCTGGGCAGGCCCACACCCTCCCTCAGGTCCCAGACAAAGGGAAGAGAGTACTTCCAGGCCTGCCTCAGACTCAGACTTGACCCTTCCCATTTCTACTCTCCACAAACCCCTCCTTAAATAGAAATGAAACAGCACTGAGCAATGGAGTTCAAACCTACAGTTAACGACAACCTGAGTTGTCTGTTGTGAGGTTTTTTTCAACACCGAAAAAAAAAGTATAGTTATCAGACACACTGAAATCTAACGTGTTGGTTTGGGTGTGAGAACTGAATTCCTACCAAAAGAAGAGAAGGGAGGTCAGAGTTCCCGTGCCCATCGGCTGTGCCTCATCATCATGTTTCTAACCATTAAGAAGCAAGACCTTCCTTCTCTCCCACCAAGAACATGACCCACACGCACGGTCCATCATGTGGATCAAAATCCAGTTTAGCGCTGAAAACCTCCTGGAAGAGGAAAATTCGAGTCTTGCCCTAAGCTGACTCTCCGGGGGTCTGGGCTTCGTGTTGGCAATCTCTGGCTCCTCTGGCCATACCAGGTCATTTTCTTCCACCTGCCTTAAAAAGTCCTTGCTAGGGCTTCCCTGGTGGCGCAGTGGTTGAGAGTCCACCTGTCGATGCAGGGGACACGGGTTCGTGCCCTGGTCCAGGAAGATCCCACATGCCGCAGAGCGGCTAGGCCCATAAGCCATGGCCGCTGAGCCAGCATGTCCGGAGCCTGTGCTCCGCAACGAGAGAGGCCACGACAGTGAGAGGCCCACATAACGCAAAAAAAAAAAAAAAAAGTCCTTGCTAGCTTGAGATTGAAAAATGGAATACTGCCTGCTATATCAGTAAACAAAGGATGTCACAGTCATCACCGATTGCAGCCATCACCAGACAGTGAGCTGGCGAGCCCTGAGGGAACTCGGGAAGGAAGAGAATACCTGCCATCTAGCAGCCTTCAGACTGCAGCCACTCCCTACCGTGAGCCCCGAGGAAACTCAGGATGTGAAAACACAGGATACTGGCCCCAGATAGCTGAGGTGCCTATCAAAGGAATGACTTCAGTGAGCCCAGACTCTTTCATCTTCCCATACATAGAGAAGTGCTAAATTCCTTAACTTGGGATATCTGTTTCTTTTTAATTAACAATTATCTTTTTTAAATTTTATTTATTTATTTACTGGCTGCACAGGGTCTTCCTTGCAGCACACAGGATCTTCCTCACGCATGCGAACTCTTAGTTGCGGAATGCACGCGAGCTCTAGTTCCCCCACTAGGGGTCGAACCCAGGCCCCCTGCATTGGGAGCGCAGAGTCTCACCCACTGGACCATCAGGGAAGTCCCATAATGATATATTTTTTTTTTTTTTGTGGTACGCGGGCCTTTCACTGTTGTGGCCTCTCCCATTGCGGAGCACAGGCTCCAGACGCGCAGGCTCAGCGGCCATGGCTCACGGGCCCAGCCGCTCCGCGGCATGTGGGATCTTCCTGGACCGGGGCACGAACCCGTGTCCCCTGCATCGGCAGGCGGACTCTCAACCACTGCGCCACCAGGGATGCCCCAATGATACTCTTTTGACATTCAGACTACCTGCCCTTTGTTGCAAAACTTCTATATAACCTGGCTCCCCACTTGCCTCCTTGGAGCAGTTCTCTCAGGGTTACTTGAGGTGCTGCCTCTGGGCTTGAAGTCCTAAAAATTCCCACCAAATAAAACATAACCCTCAATTGTTAGGCTGTGAATATTTTTGAAGTCGACAAGACTCACGCTGCCCCTGGCTTGTGCTCACTTGTCCACTGCCCAGTCCGTCCCCCTGCGGCATCAGGCTTGCAGTCATCATCCCCATGACGTGATGGGCACATCACCTCCAAGCCAAACACCGTCCAACTCCCCACCGCTCAACTCCTGGACCCCATGCTCCCCCTCTGCCAGCGACCTCTGAAATCTGAAATCCACACATCTCCCTCCCTGTCCACAACCCCCAGTCCTCACAGTTCTCAAGACCCCCTCCCCTTGATCCCCCATATCGCCTCCATCGCCTCTTCCCATGCAGCTTCAACCCCACAGCCCTCCCTCCCTCCCTCCCTCCCTCTGTGGTACTTTCGCGGCACCCACAGGACAAAACCCAATTCTGCACAAAACCAACAGTCCACCTTACTCTGCCCTGAAGCTGGGCTCCGGGGGGTGAGGGGTAATCACAAAGCATGATGGGCAGACAGAGAGCCCTAGAATGCCGTGGGCTCCCAGGCTCACCGCGCTCGGCACCCCATCTCCTCCTCCAGCCCGGTGCCCAGGGGTGCCAGGGAAGGAGGTCTGATGGGCTGGGTAGGGTCTGAAACAGCCTCTCCCTGGGCGGGAAACTAGGGTAACTTCCAGCTGCCCAGAGCGGAGGCGGGCTGGTCCTCTCTCCTTTCCTCCTCTCCCAGAGGTCACTTCCCTCCCGAAGACTCCCAGAACTTCCAGCCTTCAAGCCTCCTCTTCACTCCATTCCTCTCCCAGCACGTTTACCTCCATCCAAGAATTCAGAAGATGTCCTGCCCAGGGACTGCAGGCAGAGTGAGACAGGCCCTCCTCCCTCCATCCCCTCACCTGCAAGCTCACACCTTCACGACAAACCCCTGTGTTTCCCAATGAGCATTACAAAGCCCTTCGTTATCACAGGAAGCCTGTTACCTAAGACACTACAGGGAAAGGGCCAGCTTTACAACAGGCCAACCTCGCGTCTCCCACATGCTGGAAAACACCAAAGAACATTGACGCAGCACTCCCTGTAACCTGCTGTCTTTACCTAAGAGGTTCTGACTGAACGGGACGGCGAGGCTTACCAAGTCTTCACCAACCGAGATCCACCTCCGTTGTCAAATTGTTTTACAAGGCAAAAAATTAAAAACTGTAACTTTCTTTTTATGCAGTGGGGGAGGGGAAACACAGGGAAAGGAAGGAGAGAAGGGAAGGAGTAGGGAGATGGGGGAACAGGTAGCACGGAGGAGAGAAAAGGAGTGGGAGGAAAAAGAAAGAGGTGGAGAGAAGAAGGGGGACGCAGTGGCGAGAGGAAGAAAGAAGCAAAGGAGAGAAGAAAGGAAAACTGAAAGCAAAAGTTCTCCAAGAGCGTCCCCTGGAACCAGAAAGCCTGCTGGCCCCTGTCTCTATTCGATTTCCCTATTCCGGACATTTCACATGTGACCTTTTGTGTCTGGCTTCTTTCAACGAGCACACTGTTTTCAAGGGTCATCCATGCGATAGCATGTATCAGTACTTCATTCCTTTTTATTCCTGAACTATATATACTCCATGGTATGAATATACCACATTTTGTTTGCCCATTCATCAGTTGATAGACATTTGGGTTGCTTCTACTTTTTGGCTATTGTGAATAATGCTGCTTGGAACACTCCCATAAAGTTTTGTGTGTGGAATTACGTTTTCATTTCTCTTTACGTAACTAGGAGTAGAATTGGTAAGTCAAACAGTAACTAGTATGTTGAACCTTCTGAGGAACTACCAGACTGTTTTCCACAGTGCAAGCTTTCACCTTGACTGCAACATCATGAGGGACCCTGGGCCAGAGCCACCTAGCTAAGCTACTCCTCAATTCCTGACCCACAGAAATATGTGAAACTATAAATGTTTGCTGTTTCAAGCTGCCAAGGTTTGCGGAAGTTTGTTACACAGCGAGAGATAACTAACAGATGAGAATTGAACGAAGTTAGACACAAAAGGTGTTTAGGACAGTGTCTAGCACATAATAAGTGCTCTATCAATGTTAGCTACTATTATCACAGTATCTTCCCACCACAGGACCTTTGCTCACGCTATTTTCACGGCTTGGAATGCTCTTTCCCTCCCCCCATTCCTGCTATCTCCTACTTATCCTTCAGATTTCTGCCAAGACTACTTTCCCACAGAAACCTTCTTAGAAATGCCACTTCAGGGAATTCCCTGGTGGTCCAGTGGTTAGGACTCTGCACTTTCACTGCCAAGGGGCTGGGTTGGATCCCTGGTCAGGGAACTAAGATCCCACAAGCCACGTGGCGTGGCCAAAGAAAAGAGAAAGAAATGCCACTTCAGAAATCCCCTTTACACAATCTCTTAGCACCCTGTACTTCTGTGAATATCAAACATAGTCATAGTTAAATCATTATCTGTGTAACTATTTTCAAGACATTTTTTCCTCTTCCGAAATATAAAAGAATCTCAACCTGGCACACCGCCCTACCCTCTGTACACACAACGATATCTCAAGAATACCTCTTAAAGGCCAACAACCCACTAGAAAAATGAGCAAAGACAAAAAACAGGTTGTTTGCAGAAAATGAAATAGAAAGGAGGCAGAGACTCATTCACAATTAAAAAGAAACAAAATAAGATGAAATACCGTTTTTTATGACTATCTGATTAACCATGATGAAAATAGTTGATCAAACTCAGAGACTGCCACTTCCCCACGTGGATGCTGGGCACCTAATGGGTGCAGGCTCTCTGGAGGGCCGTGCTGCGATGCACGCAAAATCCTAAATGCACGTTTCCTGTTAGCCGACAGACATGCAGGATAAGTGACCCGAAAGATGTACACACAAGAACGCTGTTCCTTGGAGCAAACACTGGAAACAACTTAAAGCATCCGTCAAGAGGGGACTGACAAAAAACAGAGGCTCTTTTTTGGCCACTGAGTGGCGAGTATGATGAACTCCCTGCCCTCATAGCTGCTACTTGCACAGCAACCCTGTCTGCAGGGGCAGTGCCTGCCTGCTCACTACATACCCTAATGAGGCCAGGTCCACACACCTACAATCAGAATCCAGGCTCCATCATTTTAATTTAGTTTCTCCTTTACATTACAGTAAGGCATTACACTGGTTCTTCTAAGATGATGTGTTTAGAGGGATTCGTTACCTATTAATTTCTGATTAATAAAGGAGGAACTACACAATGTTTGTTATAAAAAAAAAGTCTGAGAACAGCTGGTTTAAATAAATGGAGATGATAACGATACAGCCAAACGAGTGACTATAGAGCCATTGCAAAGCATAAGGCAATATTCTACGTACTGTAATGAAACAATCATAAGTAGTAGTTAATTTTTTTAATGCAGATTAGGGTATATGGTATGGTCCCATTTGTGTATTTCTAGAAAAGGAATTATGGGCATAAAAACTTCCTGGAATGATTTTTTTTAATGGTTAAACTGTACAGATGGACGAGTGATTGTTACCCTACGTTGACTATGCTTTGGTACAATTCTAAGTTTTACCATTTGCATGTGTTACTTTCATCATTTAAAACCCTAGTTAAATGAAATTATGAGAAGAGAAAAATCCACAATGAAGGAAGTTAAATAGGGTCAGAAAACAACACTACTGGCTTGTAAACCCAAGGATGCCTGGTTTCCATGAGAGGACAGGCCACCCCACTCTGCACCTCCTTAAAGGTGAGGGTGGTAACAGTACCTGCTTGGCAGGATCGTGCTGAGAAAAAAGTGAGTTTCCAGAGCAGTGCCTGGAAGCCTGCCAAGCACAGAGCAACTACTCAATAAGTGTCAGCCGTTGCTAGGATCTGTGATGGCTGTCAACCTGACTGAGCCATGGGGTACCCAGATACCTGGCCAAACATTACTCTGGGTGTTTCCGTGAGGGCGTTTTCGGATGAGATGAAGATTTAAATCGGTAGACTGAGTAGAGCAGATTCCCCTCCATGATGTGGGCAGGCCTCATCCAATCCACTGAAGGTCTGAAGAGAACAAAAAGGCTGACTCTCCCTCGAGTAAGACAGAATTCCTCCTGCCTGACTGCTCTCCAGCTGACATCAGCTTTTTCCTACCTTTGGACTCAAACTGAAATACTGTCTCTTCCTAGGATGGCGAGCCTGCTAATCTCTGGACTGGAATTACACCACTGGTTCCCCTGGATCTCCAACTTGCCAACTACAGATCTTGGAACTTGTTAGCCTCCATAATTGTGTAAGCCAATTCCTTATAGTATGATATATATATGTAATATTTTATATATATATATATATATATCTATCTCCTGTCGGTTTTCTCAGGAAAGCCCTAATACAAGATTTATGAAATTTGATTTGTTCCAGGTCTAATTACAGTTACAAAGTTTCTGTTCATAATAGTTTCACTTGATTTGCTCAAGTCTGTCAATGTTCACACAAGATCAGACGTCAGAGAAGAAAGTCAAGTTTCTCTGGGCCGTGAGTCCCAGAGTCACCAGTGAACTGTGTGACTGGGAGAACATCCAAACCCAGCTGCAGGGCACACCCAGCACCCTCTCTTGCTGAATCCCTGGGAAGCCCCTACAGCAAACCTCCGCAGAGTGGGACAAACAGGGTGCTGACGGCAGAGGCCCACATCTGGCCGCTCCAGTCCCACTAGAGAGCATCTTGAACGAAGTGTGTGTGAAGTGACACTTGCTCTAATACTTGCAAAACAAATTAATGTAAATCCGTTATGAAAACTTGGCATCTAAAAGAACACCCTTAGGAATACTATTTGTGGCTGGGACCAAAGCACCCCTGATCAATTCTTTAATAAGATTACTCTTTACTTTTCTTGTAATTTATTATTTGGCAGCTTCCTAAAATGGTTTAAAGTAGGCAAGGACTAACACCAATACATTAGGTGCATTAAAAACCTGCTTCAAATTCAGAACGAAACCAATTAGGAGGATAAAAATACAGCAGGCACCTGCAACTGTAGCCTCCCAATCACATGTCAAGAATCTTACTAATACATTTTAACTAAATTTTACAGCATATGTCAAAACCTTGTGTGATAAACATTCTACCCACTCACCTAAGGATGAGAAATGGAGAAGCAAGGTCAGCTGGTAACTCCCAATCTCATTTACAGCATGTTTAAAAGGCAAATGCGAATGTTTTGTGTTTTGCTGAAGATTAAGTGTTAAGATTAAGATTAAGTGTTACCTCTAAAATCAGCATAACTGATCCTGCACTGCATTTGCAAAAACAAACCAACTGCTAAATAGGGGCCATTCCACTGAGAGAAGAAGCAAAGAACATTTCTAAATGATAAATTTGAAAAAAACTTGTAATTCCCTAGATTCTAATTCACGTTTTCTCTCCCTGTGAAAGAAGAGATGTTTCACTGTCCATTCTTTTCTGTTTCACCCAGCCAAGTAAGTACCATTCACATCATATATTTTCAATGGAAAACACAGTAAAAATTTTATTCTAGACAGGAACTGACAAGCAAGATTTTACATTCAATTCATAAAAGAAGTCCATAATACTTTTATTTGAGCATGTTTTCAGAGGACAAATCAACTCTGATGGCTTTAAATCAGTGACAGAAAAGGAACAAATCTGAAATGGTGGCCCTGTGATGACAAGGACACCAGACAGGACAGTTCCCATAAGCATAGTGGCAGCAATCCTGTCCGGGGTCACAGCGAGTCATTTCCACCTCTGCCCACCTCCAGGGCTCTGAGGGAGAGGCCAGAGCTCATCTACGGACACCAGCAAAAAGCTGGCCTGGAACAGATGCTAGTTGAACAGAATTATTGAACAAGCCTGAAAATACTTTAAATACACAGACACACACACACACACACACCCCACAGCATCTCCATTATCTCCCATCCAGAGTCTCATCTGTCTTGAAACCTAAAACTGAGAAGAACAGGGCAAGAGGAGCTCATGCCGCTGAGGAACTCACTGGTTTGTGGCCCAGCAGATTGTGAGTAACAGCATATAGACAGGACAGACACCAGATGGGTCACCAATCATCAGACTCTGATCAGCCTGGAGGAAGTGAGGAGAAACGTCAGCCCCACATCAAGAGACAAGCCAGAGCAGAACTGATTAGCAAGCTCGCCGTCACCGGGGTGTGGATGGAGGTACAGGGCCAAGCACATTTAGTACAGAAAAAAAGAAAAGTGGGGCAGAAAAGAGGGAAGGAGCGGGGGAGACACCCTGCCTGACCCTGTTCTTCACCTGAAAAATTCCTTGCTGACCCAGACACCAGGTGAAGCTTTAAGAAACCAGGATAGGACACAGGATCAGGAAAATCAGTAGGAGAGGCCAGAAGGGGCCTCAGAGACTGTGGTCAGCCGCTGCAGAGAATTTCAAAGAGCAAGGTGGTGTCCAGAAGGCCGGTCCCAACTCAGACCCACTGCTCATGGCCCTGCAGGGGTCACCTGCCTCCCCTGAGCCTGGATGAGGGGCTGAGGGGTGAGCAGCCTGTCAATAACTCGATACTGCAATTCCCCACCCCAGGTCCAAGGACAACCCGCCAAGCCGAACAGAACAGGAGAGAAACAACTTTCCCCGTGGCCTTTTCACCCTTCCGGCCGCAACTTTCACAAAGAAAAGCAACAGCGGACATGCCGGGCAAACACACTTACCACGTGAGCTTGTCCGAATGAGCCTGCCTGGGCAGAGTCTTGGCAGAGGCTGGGCCCTCACGGGCTGCTCAAACTGAAATACCAATGCCATGTGCAGAGAGAAACTCCAACGGCAGTTCAGAGCGAACAGCGATCCCCCATCAGAACCCAACCCAGGCAGCACCTCAGCACAGCCAGCTTCTGCACCTACTCAGCAGTTCTCTGAGCTTGCTTGTTGGGGCAAATCCTAAGACTGCTCGCTGCCCTGGAAGCACAATGGGTTACGTAACTAGAGGCAGCATGGGCACCCTATCGGCTCATCTCGTTAAACTGCCCCAAGAAGAAAATGACGCACCCCAAAATGTGATATCCCTAGGTTGAGGATAAGGGGAGGGAGAGGGGGAGCAGGGCTTTGTGACGGGCATTTGGGCTTTGCCTAAAAATTAAAGAGGAACAAAAAGCTTGCTGTTCATCTCAGCGCTCCCCAGGAACTGTGGGTGGCGTGGATTTATTAGAGGCCGGGTGCCAAACGGTCTCCCAGGACGGCACTTGGCAAAGCCCTTGGAGTCCACATACGCATTCTCGGAGAAACTCCAGATCTCTGGGAAATGTTTTCTGTTTTGTGTCTTCCTCTCAGTGACCGACAAATGAGACTTTAACCTGAGCGCGTTCTGCGTTGTCGAGCTGCACCTTCAACACGTAACAGTGTCTGTGTTTACGCTCCTGTTTACCAAGCCACTGCCAAACGTGACAGCACTGAGCTGCTTTTCAGCTGTCCTATGGTGCTTGCTACAGACGTTCCCGCAAAGAACCCCCAGTTACCATGCCCCATAGCCTCTGAAGTTTCAGCACTGCGATTCTGCCGTTACTTTGCCCTCGGTTGTCATGTTCAAAGCGAAACGACTTTAACAAGCTAAATGTTTCCCGGATTTCACTGGCACAGATGCCACTAGAATCCCAGTGATTAGCTCACGTGTTTAGACAAAGGAAGATGCAGTTGGGACACTGCCTCCTCCGAGAAGCCCTCCTAGTCTCCCGGATCCTCTCCCCTCCAAGGCTCACCCAGGCACCCTCCCTGATGCTCTCCCGTGTGCTGTGCTTATCACTGGTGTAACCATTCTGCACAGCCTATCTCCACTCACTCATCTACGTCCCCACCCAACTGGACAGTATTCCTTGGTGGGGGGTGGGGGGCAGGTGGCAGGGAACGCATACCCCGGGGGTCATGACCTACACGCAAGCCCCGCCCCTTAGAGCTCAGGGTCTTAGGCCAGATGCTGAACCTTTCCTGATTTAGTCTCTTTACCTGTAAAAACAGGACAACAGTCTCCATTTAATGGGGATGCAGTACTAATTAAATGACACAACTCATTCATTCAGCAAATGTTTACTGAGCACTGGCCACAGGCAGGCGCTCTTTCAGACCCTGGGACTCGGCGGTGCACAAAGTCCTTGCCCTTAGCGAGTTTCTATTCTACTGCAAGTTTGGTCAACGAAATACAAACATGTAGTACTCACGGCTAAGTACGGGGAGACAGCTAAAGCAGGTAAGGGAGATGGGGAAGGGGGGTGTGGACCACCCTCTATGCAGGGGAGTCACAAAAGGCCTCTAAGGAAACGCCATTTGGAGAAAGTAAAGAAGGAATCAGGAGGACATCTAGGGTTAAGGTGATCCAGGAGCTGAGCAGCAGCAAGAACAAAGGCCCTGAGGTGGGATGTGCTGGGTGTATCCAAGAATTAGTGAGGAGGCCAGTGTGTCCGGAATGGAGTGAGTGAAGAGGAGATAGGTCAAAGGGGCACAGGCAGCCCTGTCACTTAGGCCACGGTCAGAAGGGAGCCCGCTGGAGGTTTGGAGCACAAGAGTTAAACCACCTGACGTTGTATTTAAAAAGCCACTCTTTTGGCTGGGCAGAGATTGGATTGCACAGAGGCAAGAAGGGAAACAGGAGGCCCAGTTAGGAGCCCACTGCAATGATCCGGGCGTGAGATGAAGGTGGCTTGGACCAGGGTAGTTACTGTGGGGCTGGTGAGAACCAGTCAAACTCTGGACACACTGGGAGCAAAGAGTCAACAGACTTCCCAGCAAACCAGGGTCTGAAAGAAATACAGAGGTCATGAATGCTTCCAAGGCTTCTGGCCTGGGCAACTGGAAGGATGTAAGTACCATTTAGAAAGACTGCAAAGAAAGCAGGTGGAGGGGGAAATCAGGAGTTCATTTCTGGCCAAGTTAGTCAGAGATGCCCAACAGGCGTCCAAGTGAAAGTGTTGTTATGTGGAGTCAGACCGACACATCTGGCCTTCGGGGCAAAGGTCCAGTCTGAGGACAGGCACTGGAAAGTGCTCAGCGTAGAAGCAGATTCTAAATCCCGGAGCCCGCGTGAGATCACTTAGGGCGTGGGTTACCCGAGAGAGCGAAGGGCTGAGCCCCGGGGCCCCCAAAGTTCCCAGAGGGGAGCAGCTAGCAAGGTCGGGACCCAAAGCCAAGGGAGGACCGTATTTCCAGGAGAAGGGGGTGGTCGGCCGTGTCAACTCCTGCTGAAAAGGCTAAGGATGGACCCCTGAACCGAATGAGGCCATCAGCACTGGGGGCACGGTGGGGTCACAAGCCTGCTCGCGGTAGACACAGGAGAAAAACAGGAGGAAAAACAGAGCAAACCGAAGAGCAGAGACACAGGCGCTAGCTGCAGGGAAAGCAGAGCAAAGAAGGATTCTTTTTAAGAAGGGAGCGACGATAGCATGCTTTTGTGCTAACAGGGAAGATCCAGGCACAAGGAGAAACGGATGGTGTAGTAGAGAGAGGGCGGGGGCCGGAAGCGTGTCCTTCAGGGCACAGGCAAGCAGCAGTAGGATTTAGTGCACACGTGGAGGGGAGGCCCCTGGTGCCATCGGGAGCTCAGGGGGTCAGCACCCAGGCATTCAGCTGGGATCCCGGCACCTCCAAGCCCCTCACACCCAGGAAGCTCTTGACGTGGGGTGGGGCTGGGGGCCCTCAATGCCTAACTGGAGAGAGAACAGGGGAAAACTACACACCATTCCCACTCAGAGCCCCCTCCTGTGAGGGCTCCAAGCAGTGGTCTCAATGATCCCTTGAGGAAAGACACAAACGAGAGCTCCGTTACAATGTGCCTGAATAGCAGATGTTGCCAGTGCGCTGGGGGATGAGCGCCCGGTTCTCAAGACACTGGGAAGGCATGACTGACAAAACTCGACAAAGTTTTTGTCTGTGCAAAACTAGACAGTGTACAAACGGTGCTGCAGGGAGTTCCCCACTGCTGCAGCCCACAGCATCATGGCATGTTATTTCCATTACACCTATCTTATGTCTGAAGAAACTGAGCCTCAGAGAGAGGGGCAGGGGGCCAAGCTACACTGAGCCCCGCTACGGGCCAGGGACGCTGCTCAAGGTTCAGTGATCCCGTCTTTAACCTTCACGACAGTTCTATGAGGCGCTGTCTTCATCTCAGACAAGTCAGTTCTGGATGGCCAGTCTCACGATTCCAAAGCTAAGACTCTTTGCACTTCGGTAGTCCCTCCCCACTCTCCACATCCCTCCCCGGGACCCACTCCTACGGCCCCACCCTTCCCCGGTCCTCACTGCCTTCCCCGGTCCTCACTGCCTTCCCCCGTCCCTGGCAGGGAGAGGCGCCCTTACCAGTGATGGTGCAGGCATCCCGGTACCCTCTGCAGCCGGGAGCATCTTCCACAGCCTCGCTTACATAGTGTTCCTCAGGGATGCCCGGGCTGCAGGCTAGGACTGCATGGTTGCACGCCTCCGAAGGGGGCACGGAGTTGGCCAAAGTGTCGTCGTGCAGAGCTGTGGCGTCCAGCTTGGCAGGTTTCACGGGGAGGTGCCCACTGCCATCGGGGACCCCGCTGCCGGAGTCAGGGGCAGTCGGGCAGACGGCCCCCAGGAGGTCTGGTACACCAGCAGCGGCTCCTCACGGGGAATCTATGGGACAATCCAGAGAGAGGAGCTCAGTGACTAAGAGTCTCTGAAAAAAAAAGAACAGAATCTTCAGAAAATAAGGACCCCGAGATGATGTGGGATCAGACTGTAAATTCTGTTTCCTTCAAGCCAAGGTACTTCCAATTGAATTCTTCAGTTTCGATGAAAGAACTGCAAGTGAAGTTCCATTCACCCAATCAGGTCCCAGTGCAGAACAAAATACAGAGCGTGTGGCTTCATTTACTAACTGAAACCTGTCTTGAAGCAGCTCTAAGCAAATCAACAGACTGGACCACAGCTAAAATGATGGCACCTACCCTGAAATGAGCACACCCAGGTCACCTGGCAGCCACGTGGAGTGTGGGAAGAGCTATGCACGAGCATCCTGGGGAAGACATGCACCCCTCTAAAAAAAAGCCATCTTTTTTTTTGTATATTGAATTATGTAAGATGTGATACCTCTCTTAAACCCTTTCCAACCACCGTATATTCTCAACTCTCCAAGAGCTTGAAGGCATGCCGCAACCTTAAGCTACAGCATGAAGTTAGAAGACTTCTTTAAGAATATGATGCAAACTACAGACCTTATGCCAAAAAAAACACACGCAGGTTCAGGAAAATCAGCCCATTCATAGGCTCTCAGGAATCTAAGGACAGCAGGTTAAGGGTCTGGGGACTAGCAGGTCACTGTCCCTAGGGGCCATTCCAGCAACATCAGCCTGACCCAGGGTCCACACCCCCGTGTAAAATCTGGATGGGCCTAAAAAATACCTGCTAAAAAAGGGATGGTGCATGGCAGAGGCTACTGAGAACCCCACTTGGTTCCAGTAACAGCAAACCTACATGCAAGAGATGTCTCCACACGGTTCAGGAGAGCGCTACTGCCTTAGACATTAACTTTCAATTCAGCTACGCCCCTTTCCTCCCAGCCCACCTCCACATACCACATACTGTAGGTATGCACCCATATACCCAGAAAAAATGCCAAACATGGCCATTATGAACAAGACAGAAAGGCTGAGAAACATTCTTCAGCAGGACAGTTCTCAAAGTGTGGCCTGAGAACCCCTGGGGTTCCCTGAGACCAGTTTAAACGGTCTGCAAGGTCAAAATGATTTTCTAAGGTACTTTCACTATCATTCTCTCATAGATGGTACAATGGAGCTCTCCAGAGATTTCCATGATGTGTGATGATACCTTTGTTCTGAAGGTTAACGAAGGGAATGTGTACTTCTGAATCCTTGTGGTTTAAAATTTTCTGTTTTGATTTCTAATACAATATATGTAAATCAAGGTGACACACATGAACAAAAGCTCTTTGGGATCCTCAATCATTTTTCTGGGACCAAGAAAGTTTGAGAATTATTGTTCTAGTAATGATATATTTACAGTTCATTTTTTTTTTACATAAGAAAAAAAGAGAAAAAAGGAAAGTTAACAGAGATTTACTCAACATGGTGCAGTCAGTGATGAAGGGAAACTACAGCCCTCAATATGAAGTTATTTACCAAAATACACCAAGAGTTCCTATTGTAAATGGTGATAAACTCCCTGCCCTCATTAAAATGAACACACAAATATAAAGTAGGAAGAGGTGCGGGAGCCTGTACATCCCTGGTGAAAAGTGATAGGGAACCAGAGATAAAAAACAGGATTGTATCAACAGCATCTCCTCAGTGATTCAAATACAGGCAAACGGAGAAGCCGCCCAGTAAGAAAAAGCCTGGAATTCTCAAGAACTCCCAAAATATTGTGGGCAGCAGAGGCCTGAGGGCGTGGACTAGAAGACCTTCCAGAAGGGAACCAATTAAGCTATTGTTATAGGGTACTCTGAGATATTTAAAGACATAACGACCCCACTCTTCCCGAGGAGCTGCAGGTACTCGGACCACACCTTGTGAGCTATCACTATTAAACAGATGGACAAAAAGAACTCAGAGGTGGCGAATACAAGCTAAGTAGGCACGGCAGTGAAATTAAACCAGGGACATTTAAAAGAAGAAAAATGGGCAAAGGATATGAAGATTCTCTCCCCTCCCCAGAAAAGAAGTAGACATAACACACACACCAAACATTTTCAGGACCCTTAATTGTGATCCAGAAAAATCTCTTTATCAGACTGACCAAGATTTAAAAACTATAACAAGGCTCAATTTGATAAGACTTTTAAGAAACTTATAGTGGAGAGATGGGTAATAAATTCAGAAGGGCAGCTTGGCTAAATGCATGTGGCTTTTTGGCCCGAGGATGCACAGACCAAGGGCGCTTATCACAGTGAAAGGCTAAGAACAAGCTAACACGTAACAGAGAGTACGGAGCCAATTACGGTGCAGCCACAGAGATGTGAACTCTGCAGCTGCTAAAAGGAAGTCTCAGAGCAGATATGAATTGATCAGTGTGGAAGGATGCTCTACACAGAGAAATGGTAGGTAATGAACATGGGCTCTAAAATAAGGACCCCGAGATGATGTGGGATTTGAGTTTTTGAAAACTCATTAATGGATTGGACCCTCATTCGAATTTTCTTTAATCTGTACTTCGACGCAGTCTATATGATCCTTACACAAAAGTTTGAAATAGTTTCTCCCTTGGTAAAATGCCATTGTCCCCCTGAAATCAATAGGGTTTTTTTTAATTGAAATATAATTGACATACCATATTTTGTTAGTTTCAGGGGTACTACATAGTGATTTGACATTTGCATACGTTATGAAATGATCACCATAAGTCTAGTAACCATCTGTCCCCACCAATCAATGTGGTTTTTAAAACAAAGGGTCAAAAACATAAAGATTTCTTAAAGAGAACTTCAATCATGGATTTTACAACGTTTGCTTTCATTTTCTATAAAATGAGGGAGTTGGCCTAAATCCCGATCACCAGCCCCAAATCACTACTGTCCCTCCTCCTAGTACCTTTGCTTCAACTTACAGCTCTCACACACTAACTCAGAAACACAGCCGAATAGTTCAAGTAAGTGCAAACATTTTCTCAAAAAAACAAATTTTAGAGACACCAGCCCGTGCTCACTCAAGCCTCAAGGGGAACTCAAGCAATCACATTCAAGTCCAAAGTTCCCTTTTTATGGGCATCAACTGGCAAAGCCAATAGCTTGAGAAGCCCTCTTTTTTTTTTTTTTAAAGTAGAACAAAACTATTCCAATTGATTTTTTTTCATCTCAAACCCCAGTTAAAATAATTAAGCACACAGATGTGTATATTCAGCATTGACATGCATACCAACTTGAAGTCCATCATATCCCATGATTTGTGAATTTTAATTCTCACCGTATGCCTTTTTTGCCAAAACAGTATTTTTGTTTTATTGTGGTTAAAAACAAACACATAACATAAAAGGTACCATCTTAACCATCTTTAAGCTCAGGAGTGTTAAGTACATTCACACTGTTGCACAACCCATCTCCAGAACACTTTGCATCTTGCAGAAATGAAACTCTGTATCCGTTAACCAATAATGCCCCACTTCCGCTCCTGCCAGCACGGGGCAGCCACCAGTATGCTGTCTATCTGTATCTCTATGAACTCACTACTCTTAGTGCCTCCTATAAGAGGGATCCTACTGTATTTCTCTTTTAGTGACTAGCTTACTTCACTTAGCATAATGTCCTCAAGGTTCATCCATGTTGCAGCATGTCAGAATTTCATTCCTTTTTAAAGCCTGGATAATATTCCACTGCACTGAGAAACCCTTCTTGAAGTAAAAAGATCAATCTTTAGCCCATGAAAATCTAGTGGGAAATAATCTAAATCTCTATCAATACAAAAGCAGTTTATAAATTATGGCCCGCCCAAATCGCTGGGTTTTATAAAATAAGATTATCCACATAAGGCACTTACATCCATGCCAGGTACATATCACATTCTCAAAATAATCATTATCATTGAAAGTATCATTTCCAGACTCTCGGAATCAGGCACCTTTCTGGACTCTCCGCCAACATCCATAGGCCAACATTTCCAAACCTATTATATCACGAAACCTTTTGCCACAGGATACCTGGTCCCATGGCATTTATTTCATGGAACAGACTTTGGGGAAAGCTTCTCTGTATTTGGCAAACCTCCATGCCCTCATCACCCCCTGTCCAGGACTCATCTCTCCCACAGGCTGTGGGAGCTCCTTGAAAGCATGGGCTGGCCCTAGCACCTGTTAGTTACTGAGTAAATATCTGCAGAATAGATAATAATGAATGAAACAAGGGGTTTGGTCCAAACGACCTGAGGATTTCCTGAAGCTACGAAGCTGTAGTTCTATGATCCATACAGGAACCAAAGGGTCAAAACTCCCAAATTACACACAGCTAACCCTGAAGATTCACAGAAATCAATGGGGAAACTTTCTGAAACACTCCTGAGGTGTTCCGGGGATGCAGACCCCCTCCCATGGGCCCTTCAGAATGGCCTCAAATGAACCGCACTTCATCCTTTCCAATACAGATCAACAGACACCAAATGTGATGTCATGATTAAACGTGTAAGATCATCCATATACAATAATTCAGGAATCAGGAAGCCTCATTTATAGACCACTCAAAATCTGGGTTGCAAGTCCCTCATCCAGTTTCTAGAAGAAAGAGTCACAGCAGGTACCCTCTGAGGAGACCCAGGGACCGTGGAGTGCTGAGTGGTGCTCAGAAGGACATCGTTAAGGACTCAGTTTCCTAGGACAACTGTTTGTCAGTGTTTTTATTCATAATGCATTTTTTCTGCTGATAACTCAGGATCTCTAACAGCTCAAGGATCAGAAATAAACAGAGCCAGGCATCTGATCAGACTCGCAGAGAAGGCAAGCATCCACTGTGGGAGAGACCGCCTAGCACATGGCGTCAACGACCCCAAAACATCGTTCGGGGTGAAGAGGAGAGAGATGAGTTCCTGTAGGTCTCCAGCCTCAGTCTCCTCCTCTCTGAGGTAATAATACCCACACCTCTCGGATCGTTAAACTGATTACGGACACAGATGCAAATAATGTACCCAGCACAGTGCTAAGCACACAGCAACCTTCCAAGTTCACACACTCTCAAAGTGGTCACCTCCCCCTCAAAATGATTCATTTACTGTCTAAGAGAAGTGACCCTTGCATGTTCCTAAATTTTCACAATTTCCCACACCAGTATTCTGTAAGGCAGCGCACAATTGTAAAATCTTAACAGTATCAACTTTTGTTGAGACTTATGGTGTGCGCCAGATACTATGTCAAGTGCTTTGGAACCTCTAACTTCTACCACCTGCCGCTGGTCACCTCTCTCTTAGCTGAGTACTGTTACCAGTTCCATTTTACAGCTGAGGACAAGAATGCTCAGAGAGGTTCAGTAACTTTCCAAAGGTCACAGAGCCAGCAGGAGGGGGGAATCCAGGTCTGAACTGAGATAAGTGATGGGAACCCCATGGGAAAACAATCCTTGGCACCTGGTTACTGCCCCTCACTCTAATGTACGCAGGCATTTCCAAGGCTTCACACGGGGTTCAGGAACAAAGCAGCCACAGCCCTGGATGCTCTCTGGCTCTGGCCAACCCTGGCACACCAAGCAAAAGGCTTCTTTCAGGCAGAGGGAACAAACGAGGCTTAAGCAAAGTGAGAGTGGATGGCCCTGAGAGATGAAAGCGCCTCTGTCTTATCGATTCTGCTTGGGGAGCCTTTGGGAAGGAGAGACTTTTCTTCGCAGAGGAGTGAGAAATTCTGCAACCTGGTCAAATTTTCAGCAAAAGAGGTACCAGGAAAAGAAGCAGGAAATAGTACCCAAGGAGGCAGGCTGTTTTGCATTTGAGCTGAGAGGGATCTCCTGCCTCTCGCCTGGGGCCCTTGGCCCAGGTCCGGTGCCTCACTCTTCTCCTCAACTGTGATCAAGATTCCGGCCCCTAGGCTGTCAAAGAGTACTGACCAAGCTGCTCAAGGCTAATGCAGTTTGCTGCTGACAGAATACATGTGTGCACGATTTCCTTCCCCTCCAGCATGGGATTTTTGTGGTTCAGAACCTGAGCAAAAACTCCAAGAGCTGTGTGACACTGAGGGGATGGTGTCACTCCTCTGGGCCTCAGCCACCCCATCTGAACAAAGAAGAGACTGAATGAGCAACAAAAAGCCAGTGGCCTTCCAGATAAGCCATGCCAGGAACCCCAAGTGCAGGCAGGTGGAGCTGCAGGAGGGCTTCTGTGTCCTCGTCAGCCCTTCCCCCACTGCCCCAGTGCTATTAGCATGAACCCTCTGCCACCCACGTGTAGGCAACTTCTGGCAGGAGAGCCAAGTGATACTGTGCAGACAGAGCTGCCCTTTGTGAACACAGATCACCTGTTTCCCAAGGGCTAAAGGAGGAGCTTCCTCCAGGACAAACTCAGAGGCTGTCGGGAGAAAACCAGAACAGAGCTTCGGGGTTGGCGGCCCAACAGGTGACGAGGAGAAGCCCGTGCTGGGTGACCCCCCCTCCATGGTCAGCCAGGTGCCTGCGCTTTCAAGGTTTATGTTTGGGGGGCAGAGGCAGCCAATGTATCTGGGGGACTGACTTACTGTCACAGTTCAGCAATTCTGAACAAACAGGTCCCAGTGCAGCAAAAGTTTTCAAAAAGGGACAAATTGTTCTCCAGGATCATATCAGCCCTCTATTGCTATTGTGACAAACTGCCACAAATTTAGTGGCTTGAAATAGTCATTTTTCAAGTCACAGTCCTATAGGTTAGCAGTCTGACACGAGCCTCGCCGGGCTCCAGCGGAGGCGTCAGCAGGGCTGCGCTCCTTCCTGGAGCTCCGGGGAAAAATCCGTATCCAGGTTTATTCAGGTTGTTGGCAGAAATCAGTTGCTTGTGGTTGCAGGACTGAAGACCATACTTCCACGCTGGCTGTTGGCCGGGGGCTGGTCTTTGTTCCTAGAGGCTGCCCGTGTTCCTTCTCCTCCTTTCCTCCTTTCCATGGGCTCCTAGAGGCCTCTCTCCAGTCCCTGCATGCGACCCCTACATCTCAGAGCCAGCAAAGGCATGTCGAATCCTTCACACACTCTATCTTCTCCTTCTGCTGCATCTTTCTAGTCTCCTCTTCTGTCCTTTTCTGTTTTTAAGGGCTCATGTGATCACACTTCAGATAATCCAGGACCATCTCCCTATCTTAAAGTCATGTGACCAATAGCCTTAATTCAACCTGCAAAGTCCCCTCATAGCAGTACCTAGATCATTACTTGACTGACGAACCAGGCGACAGGAGCCTTGAGAGAACAACTTCAGAATTTTGCCGCCCACAAGGGCCTTCGGTTCTAAAGGCACAGTATGCTTTAGAAGCACCCACTAGCCCCAAGCCTAGTGAGAAGGCAGACGAGGGTCAGCCCACAGCCTCCCAGGCCCTTTCAGCCCCAGAGCAAGATGACTCAGATCCAACGATGGGTACCACACAGGACTGGGTTTAGTCCCAGCCCAGCCACCCCCTACTGACTGCAGTCCCGGGTCAGGTTCCAAGACGTCTCATCTATAAAATGTGGGTACGACCAATGGTTGACAAGCTGCCGGAAGAAGCAGACACAGTGAAAGGAAATGGGCTGCCAGGCCTAGGACGGCAGGCCTGAGACCGAATCAAAAGTCTGCAGACCCGCCTTAGGGATCACAAGCATTTAGCACCTGGACATGCAATGGAGGCACTTTTTCACCACATTGTTTCTATCTTAGGAATAATCACATGAGGCCAAGGAACTTGCAGGCTGTGGATAGTCCTAAAGGAAAAGAGCCATTTGAAATCAGGGTGAGCACCCCAGAACCTTGATACCTGCTTGAGGCCGACACGCTCGCAAAGGATCTTGACTAAGGCATGACTAGCACCCGGGATCCCCCCTCTCTGGCCAGGGCTATTTGCTTTGATGCTATCTTACAGCTACTTCTCTGAGCAAACGGCTGCCTGCTTACATGGTGATAAGACGAACATGTGCTTTTTGAAAGTGCAGAGAGCCCCAGCGCTCCTTGCAAAATGAGCTACAGGTCTGGCACTGGGCTTGTTCATTTACATGCATGATCTCGTTTAAGGATCACAACCTATGAAGTAATATCCGTATCTGCTTTTTACAGGAGAGAAAACAGGCTCAGAGAGATTAAATTACTCACCCAGGATGTGAACCTAGATTTGAATGGCTCCAAAGATGTTGCTGTATTACAGTTCTGAGTGTATTGTGCTTATGTGCTTCAAGTTGTTCGAAGTCCAGTGGAGAATCAGATATTTCATGGGGTCCTCGACCAATGATCATTCTCCTGCATCTAGCCACTGTCTCTCAAAACAATGCTCTTGCCATAACAGAGGCAAAGGAACTCAAAGCGAAGACCCCACTGAGACCACTCAAGCCTGTATAAGAAATATGCACACCCCGAATTCAAAAAGAGTCACGTACCAAAATGTTCATTGCAGCTCTATTTATGATAGCCCGGAGATGGAAACAACCTAAGTGCCCATCATCGGATGAATGGATAAAGAAGATGTGGCACATATATACAATGGAATATTACTCAGCCATAAAAAGAAACGAAATTGAGCTATTTGTAATGAGGTGGATAGACCTAGAGTCTGTCATACAGAGTGAAGTAAGTCAGAAAGAGAAAGACAAATACCGTATGCTAACACATATATATGGAATTTAAGAAAAAAAATGTCATGAAGAACCTAGGGATAAGACAGGAATAAAGACACAGACCTACTGGAGAACGGACTTGAGGATATGGGGACGGGGAAGGGTGAGCTGTGACAAAGCGAGAGAGAGGCATGGACATATATACACTACCAAACGTAAGGTAGATAGCTAGTGGGAAGCAGCCGCATAGCACAGGGAGATCAGCTCGGTGTTTTGTGACCGCCTGGAGGGGTGGGATAGGGAGGGTGGGAGGGAGGGAGACGCAAGAGGGAAGAGATATGGGAACATATGCATATGTATAACTGATTCACTTTGTTATAAAGCAAACTAGCACACCATTGTAAAGCAATTATACCCCAATAAAGATGTTAAAAAAAAAAGAAATATGCACACCCCAAACAGCCCAAAGATGGGGGTCTGACCTCCAGGACCATGTAGGGCTGGCGGACAGCTGATGGGCGACTGTGCAGGTCTTCTCTTCTCCTACTTCTCCATCATATCACTCCCCACTTCATCTGACTTTTCTGGCCAACGGGACAAGGGGCTAAGGAGTAGAAAAGATCATGTAAGAGTTGAACAGCTGGAGGAGGAGGAGATGAGTTGCAGTTTTGCAGCAACGGTGTCAGGAAAGAGCAGGACCGCCAAGAAGCAGCCACTGGCCCTACAGGACGATGCTGCTCTCTGTGGGCTTTCACACGTGTAACGCCATTTGTCCCGTAAAATAAATCTATGCCATAGCTTGGTAGAACCGTTCTCATTCTGTGAGGTGGGGAAACGTTAAGCGACTTGCTCAAAGTTTTCTCTCAGATAATGGCAGAAGCATCTCAGATAATGACGGGAAGCATTTCTTATTTACTCAAAAATGTCAACTACTGCTATACCATGCTGCAAGAGGAAGGAGCATCTTGGGAGAGGGCATGTGTGACCACCCACAGAATGAGGAAGAATACTCGGAGGAGCTGATATCAGCCACTACAGCCAGAAAGTCGGAGCCACGTGAGGTAACCAAAGGCACAGGAAAGGAGATGCCATATGGTCTCCAGGACGGCAATCAGGGCTCTCTGTGAAGTCCTATGAGCACGCCTGAGGGTTCCTAAAAAAGGAGAGGCCAGGACAGCTGGAGACTAAGGCAGATACTGTCAAGGTTTCCACTAGCATGATTGAAGGGAAGAACTTGAGCACGGAATGGGGGCTGCACGGGTGTGCCCGTCACATATGCCCAACACCTGCGCCTGTCACTTGTGTCTGTCACGTCTGCCTGACCCGGGCACCGGACAGGTGCGTCAGTGCTCCCATCACGTGAGCCCAAGACGAGTGCGGTGCCCTCACATGTGTCTTTCCTCCCTTGCTCTCTCTCTCTCCCAGGCTCTCATGCCCAGGCACACACAAGCACCCACGGACACCAACATACACGTGTGAAGTAAACGCCATTCTTAAGGCCATACTGTTCTCTAGCTCTGAAGGTGAATCCCTCCGATTTTTTTTTTTAATCAAGAATCATTCAAAGAAAATTTCCATCACTCAAGTCAAGTGGAGAAAAATGCCTCCGACCCAGCTTAGTCCCATAACTCAGCCTTCTCTTTCTAAACTGTGCTGAGGACAGAAGCAAACCCACCAATACAAGGCACTGCCCCCTGCAGATGCCTACGAAGTAAGGACAAAGCCATTTCATCGGTCAGGTCTCACTGAATGAAAAGTGTCATGTGACCAAATTCCCCGGTTGCCAAAAATAATTCTGCTACAACCCAGAGCACTGAAGTGCCCAGCCATGCTGCCTTCTGTAAACCCAGTGCCCTCTCCCAGAATAAGGAAGAAAGGAGAATAAAAAGGCAGCGCGCTCTGGCAGCCTTACGTAACAGTCCCTGTCTCTCCGGCTGGCAGCAGCAGATTTATAATGTGCCATAAATAGCTCCCTATCCGGGGAAAGGAGACCACGCTGTGAGGCTGAGCTGCAGAGCCTCACTGACAGCCTGCCTCTCCTCTTGCATCCCCAGCGGAACCTTCATGCGTCTTGCAGCACAAAGCGAGTTCAGTGAGAGCAGCTGGCCCGAGCCCAGCGCAGACCTAAGAGACCTGAGTCACCTAAGAGACCCTAAAAGCTGAACAAGACATTCAGGGAGCACCGTGTAGCACAAGCCAGTGTAGGAGCCGTAACTACAGCACAGTCCTCTGCAGACAGGCCTCCCCAGCATACCAGGCCGACAGAGCCGCTCTGTGCTCCCAAACCAAGTCGGGACAAACAGCAGCTTCTGGACGTTTCATTCTGCCAGCCGGAGAGCGTAAGCCACCCTGGCAGGTGGCAGGCAGGCTGGAGGCGGTTCTTGGTGGGGCGTCACGGCCCGTACGCTCCCTGCCCCAATTCGAACCCCCATCAGAAAACCCTGATCTGCACCAGAGTCCTCTCCACATTCCCAGGTCCAGGGAGGAACCCTAGAGGCTGGCCAAAGCCGGGCAGGGTGTAGCAGGAGTGGGAAGCTCATCCCAAATCCCTGTGGGGTGGCTTGTTGGAAATCTCTGTGATTCCAGGCTGGAAAGCGGTTGCTCTGAAGAGGAAAACTTGCCCTGAGAAGACTCAGATGTTTTAAATGAGGAAGCCCTGCAGCCCACACTGCACGTGCTGTCACTTCGAAGGGGCGTGGGGTGCAAGAAACGGGGAGAGAGAGAGTCGGGATCCACGGGGAAGGCAAGTACGTGAGACCTGTTAGTGATAAAACCTCACCCAGCCAGAACAGTGGCTGCGGAGCTGTCACGCTCAAGGATAAAGGTAATATAATAACCAGAGTGAGGAAGAGGCCTGGGAATGCGGGGCAAGGGTGAGAGAGGAAGAGAGGGAAAGAGAACAGTTCTCTGTACGGGACCCCTTCTTGGGTCCCGGCTTTTACCGCACTCACTCCCCGGGTGGAGTCTGGCTTTAAAAAAAATCATAATGACTCCAACAAGGAAAAGAACACGAATGCTTCCCGGTTATTGCAGTGACCGTGAGCCCGGCCAGGCCCCGGTACATTACCCCAGGGAATGCTGACCTAAAACTCAGGGCAGCCTGCAGGCCTGCGTCATGGCCCTCCTCCAGTTGCCAATGGGGAAACTGGGGCTGGAGGCAACGCCCCACAGTCCCAAGAACCTAGAGGCGGGGCCGGTGTTGAACCCAAATGTGTTTAATGCCTCAGCACATGGCAAACGCGCCAATAAATGCGTAACGACAACATCAACTTAGTTCATGGTATTGTTCTCTTACCACTTATGTAGATCTAAAATTTTCAAAACCAGTTGGGACATAAAAAGGAGCAATCGTACATGAAAAAGAAAATTTTAAGATTATAAGAGAATGTCGATTTCAAGACAAATGCTTTCAAAGAAACCATGAAGATTATTTTACACTGAAAAATGTTAACCTCCCCAATAAAAATACTCATGTAGGAATCATTATGAGAGAAAATTCAATAATAGTTTTCAGGAGAGAAATCACAAGTAATCAGAGAAATGAAAATGAAAACAAGCATGAGATACTCTCTTGTTGTCTATCCCACATGCACACCTTTTCCCCCTAGTTATAACCTGTGCCTCTGACCATGTGGGTAAGGAGGTCACTCACACCCGGGAGTACGCACCAAAAGCAGTTCCACTTGGGGCTTCCTGGTGGCTCAGTGCTTAAGAATCCACCTGCCAATGCAGGGGACACGGGTTCGAGCCCTGGTCCAGGAAGATCCCACATGCCACGGAGCAACTAGGCCCATGTACCACAATTACTGAGCCTGTGCTCTAGAGCCGGCAAGCCACAACTACTGAAGCCCACGCGCCTAGAGCCCGTGCTCCACAACAAGAGAAGCCACCGCAATGAGAAAGAAGCCTGTGCACCACAAGGAAGAGTAGCCCCTGCTCACTGCAACTAGAGAAGAGCCAGCGTCCAGCAACGAAGACCCAACGCAGCCATAAATAAATAAATTTATTTTAAAAAAAAATAGCAGTTCCACTTCTACAATTATTTCCTAAGGAAAAGTCATAACGGTGCACAGAGATTGAACTTTCCTCTTCCAGCACTGCGTCACAGTGAAACACTGGAAAATAAAAAATGTCTAATAATACGGATTTCAATGAAATAAAACATGGTCCATCCATATAACAGGTCTGTACATGTTCCATTCCCAATGATGCTGCAGAGAAACCCACGGAAGCCAAGAAAAGGTACTCGGGATAGCCTGAGTGGGAAAAAGGCAGGTCACCAAACAGGGTATAGAATATAGTGTCTCTGTTTCAGTAAAAATGAGACACATACAAATATTGAAGAGTATCTCCAGTAGAATTTCATCTCCGCAGGCATCCTTTTCCCATCCACAGAACTACACCCAATAGCCCTGTTACCCCTCGTTATTAGGTCCTTGGCTGTCCTCCAGCACGACAATCGAGCCCTCACCTCTCCACGCTTCAGCACCGCTGCACCGTCCTACCAGCCCACACGTTTAAACAGCCTGGATATGAGCACATTTCCTCACCATGGCCACAGAGGTACAAATGCCATTTCCTAAAGCACATCCACTGCAAGTTCAACCCCTCTGGGGACATTAGTCACTATGGGATGTTGGGCAGGTCAGTTTAACTTCTACAAGCCTCAGTTTTCTCATCTATAAGATGGGAAATAATAATAGTACCTAATGATGCAGGGCTCTCACAGGGATTAAAGGAGATAATACACTAAAGTCAAATGTCCTCTAAGCCCTTAGTAAATGCTCAATAAATCACACCTCTGCTCAGACCTCTGAGAAAACTCCCCAGAAGCGGGGGTTAACCTTCTGGGGAAATGGGCGCCCTATTTCAACAGGCACTTTCCTACTACAATCAGACTTTATAAAAAGTTCAAGCACACATAATTTAAATTCCATGCCTCCTATAGTATTGGCAGAAACTGAGTAAAATAAAAACTTACTCCTGTCTGTTTTGTTCACTGTTGTGTCCCCAGTGCCTGGAACATAGTAAAAGTCGAGTGTAGAATGAATTAAATGATTCACCCTTTATGCTCAAACCTACTGAACACAACCAACCCAACTGTTCTATCTTAACCACAACTACACGATAGGCTAGTCACCACGATAATTGTGGTGACATAAAGTACAATGGATTTCCACTGAGTCATCTGTCATATTAGGAAATGAGAAGGAAATGTGGGATCTTCCCGGACCAGGGCTCGAACCCATGTCCCCTGCATTGGCAGGTGGATTCTTAACCACTGCGCCACCAGGGAAGTCCTTAAATTGTGTTTTGAAGAAAGCTTCATTTCCATTTCCATATGAGCTTCTCAGTGTGCCCTGAACCTACAGTGAAATCATAGCCTTGTGTTTTTGAAAACAGATTCCGCAGCTATGGAAACAAGTTGTCACTGTATACTGACTTCACTGTAGGATCAAGTGAGAAGAAACATCTCAGCTTGGACACAGCTACTTAGCTACAAACATTGTTCTTTTCAATAAAAGTGCTTAACCGTAATCAATAAAGCCCTTAAGTTCCTAATTCTCTAGACAAACTGTAGCACATAAAAGTTCCTTCAGCCAACAATTCCTACTTCAGGCACCTGTGTAGTAAAAAAAAGTGTCCCATTCCTGATTTTATTAATTCTAAATAATCCCCCGAGAGGCAAGTGGGTTCCACTTGGTCCACATTCAAAGTCAGATTCTAGACTTAAACCAGCCTGACGGCAAAGAACAAATTCTCTATAAAGCACTAATGCAGGCATCTGGAAATTACCAGAAAGGAATGGGAAACCTTAGCTTAATTTTTATCATCCACTTTCAGTAAGTAATCCAAAACAGACCTTGGAATTACTCATGAAGTAGCACAAATAATTAGGAATGTGTGGTACTGACAGCAGAAGCCCGAAGTCTCTATATAAGAATATCCCAGGAAGCAGTGAGGTCAGAGATCAGAGCCACCAATGGGCTGAAGGAAGCACGTTTTTCCCCCAGAAAAAGGCACTCCATTAGTCTTTCTGACTGAAATTAACAGGGCCGTTACTAGGAAACTCGTCAAAACAGCCATGCAAACATTGAGTGAACACTGACAGCTGGGCCTTCAGTCACAGAGCTTCCTGGGATGGCTGGATCTCACTAGGGTGAGGGATTATGGTTAGTACAATGCATAAAGGCAACAGCAAGACAGGAAGTGAAAGGAGGAAACACACCAGCTAGGAACTGGATGGCGGGGAGCCGGGGGGGAAGGGGGCAGGGAGGACTGAGTCATCCCCAAGCAGAAGAGGGCTGGTGCCTCACTAGTCCCCGCCAGACACCACCCCCAAGGGTGCCAACTGTGGGAGGCCCCACAGAGGCACCACATCTGACCGTTGATGACCTTGCTCAGAGGGACCAATACCCACATGCAGCTTTATTTAGCAAGCCAAGCTGTCTCTTTGTCTCTCCATCATATTTCCAGAACAGAGCAAGCAGCATCTCTGCACAGCCTTGGTGGGTCTGACACACCTCACAGCTCCTCTTCACAACTTAAAGTTGAACAGCAGACCCAGCTAAGACAGCTTGCTCATAGTTTTAAAACAACACCACCCACGTGGCCTCAGGGGAACTGATGGGGTCACATTTTTACAACTGTGTTATGCTTTGCCTACACTGTGTTTTTAATTTTTGGACTAACTGCCAAGTCTTAAAAATCATAAGTTTTCACACACAAAAGTCTGGATTGCTCAGCCCCCCTTGATAAATGTGGAGATCCGGCAACTTGAGGCTCACATTCGTGAGATTTTGCTGACAAGTAACACTTGGTCAGGACCTAGAAAGCAGCTGCCCTCCAATGTGCCAAAGTCCCCACCACTCCCTAGTACCTGGTACCCAGTTGATCTCATCCCTTTGTGTTATCCACCTGGCCTCTGTTAGCATGTTCTATAGGAAAAAAAGGGGGCAACATTCTGGAATAGCTTTGCTTCCACTAATACAGAATGATTCCAGTCTTGGCAGATCTCCTTTTATATGTCAATGTCATTTGCAAAATTCCAGTTAAAAAGAATCTCCGGAAAGGGGATTGGTTTTAGGTAGAGTTCTGATTAGCTTATTGTTTATACTTACAATTGTGACATATAACCCAACATAAAAAATTTTTAAGAAATCCTTAAACTTCACATCATGAGAATTTTCTCCAACAAATTCTACTGTTCAATTTACAATCAGAATCTTACAGGAGATCTATTAGACCTTCAAAGACTAGATAATCCCAATTATACTTAAATTGTTCCAGAGCAAAGGAAATAAAAAAGAAATCCATTTCTTTTTATGAAGCACATATAACACTGACACCTAGGTACTTCCCTGGTGGTACAGTGATAAAGAATCCGCTTTCCAATGCAGGTTGGGTTCGATCCCTGGGACCCCACATGCCGCAGGACAACTAAGCCTGCGCGCCTCAACTAGAGCCCGCGTGCCGCAAACTACAGAGCCCACATGTCCTGGAGCCTGTACGCCACAACTAGAGAAGAGAAAACCCACATGCCACAACTAGAGAGAAGCCCGTGCACCACAACGAAGAGCCAGCAGGCCGCAATGAAAGATCCCACATGCCACAATGAAGAGCCTGCGTGCCGCAACTAAGACCCGAGCCAAAAATAAATAAAATAAAAATAAATAAATAGGGACTTCGCTGGTGGCGCAGTGGTTAAGAATCCGCCTGCCAATGCAGGGGACATGGGTTCGGGCCCTGGTCTGGGAAGATCCCACATGCCGCGGAGCAACTAAGCCCATGCACCACAACTACTGAGCTTGCGCTCTAGAGCCCGCAAGCCACAACGACTGAGCCCGCATGCCACAACTACTGAAGCCTGTGTGCCTAGAGCCCGTGTTCCACAGCAAGAGAAGCCACCGCAATGAGAAGCCCGCGCACCACAACGAAGAGTAGCCCCCGCTCGCTGCAACTAGAGAAAGGCCGCACACAGCAATGAAGACCCAACGCAGCCAAAAATAAATGAACAAAAATAAAATTTATAAAAATAAATAATAAATCTTAAAAAAAAAACACTGACACCTAAACCAGATAAATACAGCACAAAAAAATGTAAACTAGAGACTAACCTCACTCATGAATAGCAACACCTTACTCCACGAGGAAATGCCAGCAGCATTCTCAATAAGGTTGGCAACAAAGTTATATCTATACTACTCTAATATCTCCACGACTATGTAACAATGTGCACAATAATCAACAGCCTTCATCAGTAACCAGTTAGAAGATGCAATGGAAGATAAAACGCCAAATACGACAACAAAATATAATACTCAGAAGTAAACTGAACAAGATATATGTAAAACACAGGAAAACATTTTTAAAAATCCAAGTTATTCATTATGACACAAATTAATTGTAAGAGTAAAATACTGGAAGCAACCTCAATGTTTACATATAGGAGTTTATACCAAACAATGGAATACTACGCCGCAGTAAACAAAAGAATATATCAGGAAGATCTCCGTGAACTGATTCTAGAACAGTCTCTGGAATATACTGCTAAGTGAAAAAGAAAAGGTTACTACTTTCTCTACAAGGAAAAAGGGAAATAAAATATGCACACATAAGTAGCTATTTATTTTACAAAAAGAAATAAGGAATAAACTAACAATGGAAAATGGATTACCTTTGGGGGTGGGTAGGAAAAGGGTGAAAGATTAAGAAGGTCATGAGCCACCTTTGGGTAGAGCTTTTCCTACACTTTGGACTTTGGATCATGTTAATGTTTTACATAATCTAAAAATTTAGTTAAGCCAATGAAGATGGAGACTCTAACACTGAATATAAACAGAAAGAAATGGACATAACCAGAGAGCAAACGGTAACAACCTTGGCAACCTTAGCACTCAGAAGAAAAGAAAGCATCAATCAATGTCACTAGTGCATACAATACTCTTGTATGTACTCAATGAGATACATTCTCTAAGGGTCAAAAAGAACTGCAAAAAGTAAATCTTGAATTTTATATAGTAGGTCTGTTGATGGTAGTGGTATGGGTGTAGCCAATTTTTAAATTATTTGGGGTGCAGTGTGTAAATATATTGGTGTTGTTTATAACAAGGTTCGGGAGTTGTCAGTTTAGTTGGAAGGGCAGGGAAGGCATTTTTGGCAGAAGGCACAAGAAAACCGTAAAAAAGTTCAACGTGGGTGGAACTTAAGATTTGGGGAGTAAAGGTGGAGAGGCGAGTGCAGACGCAGGCCACTTCAGCACACAGCTCCGGGGGGCTACTACTCACACTGTAATCTATGTAATCGTACACTAAGGTGGCCCTGGCCTCGTACCGCATGCTAAAAAGAGCTCGGCCTTTGTCCAGAGGCAAATAATCCACCATGGCAGACATTCTCTCGGCTGCAAGTTCACCCTGAGATGCTCAATGATTTAAAGGTAACCATGGGCTTTGACGTGAGAGCTTCATGGCCTGGAGGTCAGGAATACTCAGTATAAACCAACACTGCCAATTCAGATCTGCAGAAAGACATGTATTTTAAAACCTATTCTAAAACCTATTCTAGAATTTCCACAATTCTGTGACCTCTGATTAGACTCAAACAATATCAAAGCAAACGGCCTTTACCCAACGTAACTACTGAAAAAAATGTGGCTACTTAACCCATTGAAAATATATCCTTAATATTCTAAGGTAAAATCAATTCATAGATCATTTTCAGAAAAGCGTTTTCATTTCCCATAAGAAATCTAGCACAAATATTTTAACTTCAGTATTTTAGGAAACATTCTGTAAGCTGCTTAACATCTTTACTTTTCAATTGCTTTTCCATGATAAGTTCATAATAAAGCAAGATTCATCCTGTCCTTATTAGTCTAGAATCACACGGTAGCTTCCCAGATTCCACTTGAGAACATCCTAAGAGTTCTTAGGAATTACATTCAGGTAACTCAGCAAGTTCAGAAAACTGTTTCACAACTCAAAAGTCCTCCTGCACTGACTTGGGACTGTCTGTGAGAGAATTCACATTTTTGTGATGTGTCACCACCACCCAATCCAGGAGCCTTCTGTGGCATGTCCCCCAGGTCCTATCTCACCTTGGTCTTGGGGTGTTTCAGTTATCTACTGTTATACAGCAAACCACCCCAAAACATAATTGCTAAAAACAACGACGACTGACTATCTCTCACATTTCTGTGGGTGTGGCAGAGGCTCAGCAAGGTGGTTCTTCTTCTGGTCTCACTTGGGATCTCTCACGAAGTTGCATCAGATGATAACAAGGGCTAGGGCATTTAAAATGAGTTCCCTCACATGTCTAGCACCTTGGCAGCGATGCCTGCAAGACTGGGACCTCTCTCTCATGTGGAAACATGTTGTTTCCACCATTGGGCTTCTCCAGTGGTGGCAGGAGCGTTCAAAGTATGAGGCAGAAATCGAAGATCTCTTTAAACTCGGTCTTGAGAGTTACACAGTGTCACTTCTGCCACAGTCTACCGGTAACAGTAAGTCCCAAGGCCAGCCCAGATTCAAGGGGAAGAGAAACAGACTCCACCTCTCCACAGGAGTGTGGCAAGAATCTGGAGCCCAGCCCAGATTTGTATAAACTCCTATATGTAAAGACAGCATCGTTCCCCTCGGACAATAAGGTACAGCTGTGCTGCCCCTGCCTGCTTTCTCTTCGTTCACCATATGGCTCACAAGAGAGTAAGAACTTGGGACTTCCCTGGTGGTCCAGTGGTTAAGACTTCGCCTTCCAATGCAGGGGGAGCTAAGATCCCACATGCCTCGCAGCCAAAAAACCAAAACATAAAACAGAAGCACAATTGTAACAAATTCAATAAAGACTTCAAAAACGGTCCACATCAAAAGAGTAAGAACTCACAAAGTCACCAAGTCTTTCCTGCAAGAAAAGTCTGATTCCACAAAGAACCTTAATGCTTCTCAAGGACAAGAGTTGCCAAATTTTTTCTATAAAAGGAAAGAGAGTGAATATCTCAGGCTTTGAAAGCAATATGGTCTCTGTCACAACTATTCAACTCTGCCGCAGCAGCAGGAAAGCAGCCGTAGATAATATGCAAACAAATGGGTATGGCTGTGTTCCAATAAAAGTTTATATACAACAACAGGTTGGAGGGGGATGGAGTTGACCTACAGGACTTAATTTGTCGAGCCCTGGGCTAGGAGAATGAGTGCTGGATTTCGGACTGGAAAATCAGGCCTGGAATTCTGACTTTACTCACTAACCATGTGACCTGAGTTTCTTCAACTTTCTGAGGTTACCTTCTTCATCTAAAACGTAGAGAAAATGCCATTCATCTTCTGAGGCGGTTGTAGGAAGGGCTATGCGTGAAAGTGCACAGCCCCTTCCCTCAGTAAGAAAAACATGCCTTAGTTCTAGCCTGCAGCGCCTGGAGAACAACTCCTCCAGAGGGGGGTCCCAGGGAAATCTAGCTGGCAGGACAGAAGGACTGTCCACCACTGTTTCCCGATGAAATGGAACCTTCACTGATGAAAATTGTATTTCGCAGCAGACTGAACAGTCTTTGTTAGAGACCTGGCCCTGTTTTGCTCTTCCTCAATAGCAAAATATCTTGTTTTAAGGCATATAGACAGTATGGACCCAGATGGTTTTTCACAAACAAGTAAGCATACATGGTCAGCGAAAAGAAAAAAAATACCGAAGTAAGCAAGCCTCAGAAGTGTGATTACTCAAATAGAAAGTCTGTTCAGTGGCACAGCAGTATAATCGTATTGTAGTTAAGCTGGTTTTGTAGCTTCTGAAAGGTTAAACAAAAAACAGTCTCTGAGACAAGTATATAGATACATTTTTTAATGCTAAAGGCGTAACTGGAATTTTTTTAACATGGGAGTGCAAGCTTTACTTTTCTAAAATTGGCCCTGATAGGGAAAAATAAAGTATTCAAAAAATCTATTCTTAGCCAAAAGGAATTTAAAGCATTAAAGTACTTTGTTTGCATCTCCCCTAATAGGGCAGTGCTTTGTAATACCAATAGTCCTCTAAGAAAATAAGAGATTTCTATGTAGCTGGCAGCGTTCTACTCCAGCTTTCAGAAGATTCCATTCATCCACAGGAAAGTAGACAGATTAGAAGCTGAGTGATTTGTCCACTGTCAAAACCTTGTCGGCTGTAGGATTTTCCCGCAGCACCCACACGAGCAGGATCTCAGCCATGGCCCCTCTTGCAATTTCATCGTCCCCTTCTGCCACAGCGGTGTGGCCCTGGCCAGAGCAGCTGTCCCAGTCTCCAGGAGAGACAGCTGCGTTCTGGGGGGACGGCGTTAGAAGGGCGTGCGTTCCCTCCTAAGCCCCAGAGTGAGTGCCAATGGCTGTCATCATTTGGATTGAATGTCCCCTTCCAAAGCAATCTGGATCACTTCCAGAGCAAAATACTACTGAATAAAGTTAAAATCTAGGCAAACGGATGGATGGAAGGATGGATGCTTCGGACTTGTTGCTCCTGATCCATAAATTAATAAATGGATGCATATTGTTGGTCTTCTGAGTCAGAAATGAGATGGAAAAGAAGTGAGATGACTTAGCATGAGAAAAGCGAACATTCCCAGATTCCCTTGTATTTGTACTTGAGCGGAATGGAATTCTCACATGATAGCTGGGATGTCTATATTAAGGATCTCACGCCAATCTTCTACTAAATAAAGTTCCAGTGGCGTTGAGTTCACATGATACCCAGAGCTCTCCAGACAGCTGCTTGTTCTCCCCATATCTCCCGCTTTGGAACTGCAGCTTCAGAGTAGCTCCTTGCCTGCTCTTGCCATGGCCAGAGTCCATGCTGTAACCAGGAGGTGTGAGGGTGATGAGCTATCAAAGGACTGACAGATAACAGAGCTGCCTCTCTCACGCTCTGTGTGTGTGTGTGTGTGTGTGTGTGTGTGTGTGTGTGTGCGCGCGCGTGCGCACGCACACACATATGTCTCTAACTGCCTGCATATGTACACATAAACCCACCACTGAAGGTCGATGGGTATGTAACGTGTTAACATCAGGGGAAGATGGATCAAGGGTGTGTGGGAACTCTCTGCACTCTCTTTGCAAATTTTTTGTAAATCTAAAATTATACCATAATAGAGGGTTTTTTTAATAAATAAATAAACTTTAGGTCAACTTGAAGGCTTGAAGCATATCATTCCAGTTTCCAAAGGTTCCTTCTGCATAAGGAGATGAAGCTGATCAGGTCCCCAAAGGACTGCAAAACACACCTGACATTCTGTGGCTGTTTAGTGTTGACATTAAGACGTTTCCCCCCCTCCCCGATGGCAGGCTGCAGCTATACACTAGTGAGATTGCTAAGCGGAGTCCCACCTGCAGGACAGGCAGTCAACTGCTTATTATGTTCCTAAGCCTTCCCACACTGTCGGTGCCTCCCTGCCTCCACTCTCCCAAACGCAAAGGGACAACAAACACCAAGACGTGACAATGCGCAGGGGAAGCAGAGGGGCAGTATTCACATGTCTCCTTCTTACCCACAAGAACCTTCCTCAGGAGACCGAAGCAGACTGGTCCTAATTGCAACGGCCCGTGTCAAAACCATGGCGGGGGGTGGTGGGGAGAGGGTGGGGGGATGGAGGGTATGGGGGTGATGGTCACTGGGGGTGGAGGGTGGGGGAAATGGGGGCGAAGAGGTGGGGGGAAAGGGAAGGGGGGGTGAAGAGATGGGAAGGGATGGGACCACGGTGATGGGCCTGGACCAGTCAATGCCTGCTCATGCCTCCCCCTCCCCCAGCTCCAGGTGTGGCAAAGCAGGAGGCTAAAGAGTGGAACAAAATCCGGATTCTGTTAGGAAAGAGGAAAGGGTAGTAGAAGACGGATATGTGAATTGGCAATCGGTTTCTGCTACTCCCATCATTCATTTGCTCATTCATTCATTCAAGCAGCACGACTGTGAATCTGCTGACAGTCTGTGTCTTGAAAACTCTTGCCCAGAATTGGATTCTAGCCCTCCAGGAGCTTATGGTAAAGCCACATTTGCATAAGAATATTCCATTTTTCTGATATTCAAAGTAGCACTGGATATCCCAGGCAGTCTAAATACCAAAGGGTAATTTACTGGTTTCAGAGTGATTTTAATTACTGCATCGTAAAATGCACCAGTGCCCCACTTCCCATCTCCATGGTCACTGCTGGCTGGGAAGCTGCTTAATCTGAATCGGTTGAGGCAGCAGAAGGTGCCCTTCACCAGGCCCCATCCTATTAATAGCAGCTGTGCGTGACTCAGGTTACAGGTTGGCTCAAATCCGTATCAAACTGGCTCCTCCAACTGAGGCAATTTTGGTACTTAACTTTGTCTCTCACATGAGATTCTTATTTTTAAAACCCAAGTACTGGAAAC
Source organism: Lagenorhynchus albirostris (assembly GCF_949774975.1). Lineage (NCBI taxonomy): Eukaryota > Metazoa > Chordata > Mammalia > Artiodactyla > Delphinidae > Lagenorhynchus > Lagenorhynchus albirostris. The sequence goes on along the minus strand of NC_083104.1, from coordinate 45,086,821 downwards.
AGAAAAGTTGATGTTGAAGTATATTAGAAAGGATATAGAGCAGTCTATTATTACAATTAAGGCCAGAAAAAAGTAAGCACTGTGATTTTCAAAAAAAAAAAACATCCCAAGTACTCCATGTTGTATCCTCATGTGGCACACAGTTAAAGCTTAAGATACGAAAAACACATACTATTATGTTGCATTTGGGACATTAAAAAGCAGGATTTCTTACCTTGCTTCTACAAGATTTCTGAGTGAATAGAACAAAAAAGAATGCTTTTGATTTTACAATTTCTAACATTCACCTGGGTTAAACAAACTATTTAATGTCAGTTAACAGATATACTATCTATAATTTTAAAAATCAATGATACAAGAGAAAAGGGTATATTTCTATTTATGTTGAAATATGGTAAGCATTTATTGCAGGATACTTAACCCCAGGTATATTTCAATTAAACAAAATCATTTCAAAGGTTTGCATGACACAAATGGCCAATAGGCACATGAAAAGGTGCCCAACATCAACAGACATCAGGGAAACACAAATCAAAACCACAGTGAGACACCAATTCATACCCTCTGGGATAACTAAAATCAGAAAATAATAATAAGGTACTTCCCTGGTGGCACAGTGGTTAAGAATCTGCCTGCCAAGGCAGGGGACACAGGTTCGAGCCCTGGTCCGGGAAGATCCCACATGCCGCAGAGCAACTAAGCCCATGCGCCACAACTACTGAGCCTGTGCTCTAGAGCCCGTGCTCCACAACAAGAGAAGCCATCACAATGAGAAGCCCGCACACGGCAACGAAGAGTAGCCCCCGCTTGCCGCAACTAGAGAAAGCCTGTGCGCAGCAACGAAGACCCAACACAGCCAATAAATAAATTAATTAATTAATCAAAAAAAATAAATAAAAACAAATTGTTTTTAAAATAAAAAAAGATAATAACAAGTGCTGGAACCCTCATACACTGCTTGTGGGAAAATGTAAAAGGGTGCAACCACTCTGGAAAGCAGTCTGGCAGTTCCTCAAAAAGTCACCATATGATCTAGCAATTCCACTCCTTCCCATCTACCCAAGAGAAATGAAAATATATGTCCACACAAAATCTTGCCTATGAATGTTCATAGCAACATTATTCATAGGAGCCAAAAAGTGGAAACAATCCAAAAGTTCATTAACTGATAAATGGATAAACAAAATGTGGTATATATCCACACAGGGAATATTATATGGCAATAAAAGGGAATAAAGTACTGATCCATGCTAGAACATGGATGAACCTCGAAAACATCATGCTAAGTGAAAGGAGCCAGACACAAAGGACCATATATTATATGATTCTATTTATGTGAAATGTCCAGGATAGGCAAATCCAAGGAAACAAAGCAGATTAGTGGTTGCCTGGGGCTGGAGGATTGGGGGAAATATGGAGGAAGTGGTGATGAGTATGGGGTTTCTTTTTGGGGTGATGCAAGTGTTTAAAATTGATTATGGTGATGGCTGTACAACTCTGTGAATACACTAAAAACCAGTGAATTCTACACTTTAAAGGGGTGAATTGTATGGTATGTGAGTTCTATCTCAATAGAACCATTTTTTTAAAGCTGTTAAAGTCTATGGGAAGGGACGACAATAAAGGGATAGGCACAATTTGGAGTGATGAAACTATTCCGTATCCTGGTGGTGGTCACACAACTCTATACATGTATTAAAATTCACAGAAGTGGATGCCAAAAGAAAAAAGTCTATTTCGCTATATGACAATGTGAAAAATAAACATTTTTCCATGAGTCTATGGCTTTGGGTATGCACAGTTGACGTATTATGAACAAATGCTCAAAGATAATCACGTCAATGATTAGTCTGTAAGACAGGGAATGACTGACCTCTTGCTGACTTGGCTGTATCTGCTTCAGCGAATAAAATAACCAAGTCACCTCCACTTAGCACCATGCATAAATTGTAACATTCCCTTCCAAACAGTTCAACCATGCTGGGAACAGGTATGATGGTGATAAAACAGCAGAAGGCCATTTTGATAGGAAATAATGGAGTCTTCCGATATAATGCTGCTTCTTCCAGCCACTAGGTGAGGAGTGGGACTGGCTGTACAACTGGTGAGCAGGTGACCTGGGGTGAGTTATTTCAGACACTCCTGCTTAAACCTACCCACAGCTTCTCATCATTGCTTAAATAAAACCCAAGCTCCGGATTCTGGCCTGCAAGGCTCTCACTGTGCAGCAGGTATCTGGCTGTACCAGGCTGGGGGCCAGGACAAGGCAGGACAGCAGCGTGGGCCATGAAGCCAGCCAGGCCTGACCCTGCAGCCAAAGGAAGACTGAAGGAGGTCATTCACTCCACGGGATTGATCATTGATCACGCTGACTCAGTGCTCAGCGCAGTAACTGGCACATATGAGCCCTCAATAAACAGCAGCTACTGTTACTAATTTTTTTTTTTTGGGGGGGCTATGCTGGGTCTTCGTTTCTGTGCGTGGGCTTTCTCTAGTTGCGGTGAGCAGGGGCCACTCTTCATCGCGGTCCGCGCATCTCTCACCGTCGCGGCCTCTCTCGTTGCGGAGCACGGGCTCCCGACGCGCAGGCTCAGTAGTTGTGGCTCACGGGCCTAGTTGCTCCGCGGCATGTGGGATCTTCCCAGACCAGGGCTCGAACCCGCGTCCCCTGCATTGGCAGGCAGACAACCACTGCGCCACCAGGGAAGCCCCTACTACTGTTACTATTATAGACACACAAGTTCCACACACATACACATACACACACACACACCCCCCAACGTCAGCTTCCTAAGGACAGGTGTCTGCCTCCCCCGTATCCTCAACACCCACAAAACCAGTCTTAGAGAACAGAGGTAAGATTCAGGAAGAGCCCAAGTGTTTAGAGAAAATTCTACAAAAATTGAAAGCAGACCTTTCCCAATATCTCTGTCACAGCTTACCTAAGTGTCAGGGTAGAGTAGGCTGTCTTCAGGGAGAGAGATTTTGGTTCCCACCTGTGTGAGACGAGCAGTAAATCCATTGCTGGTCATGGAAAAGGCACAGGGGACCCTCAGCAGACAGGGACTGGGTCTCATTTCTCTCAGGAAAGACAAATCAAGGAGGCAGGGAAGGCAGTGTCCCTGGATTTGGAGAACCTCTTTGCTCGGGCCAGTTGAGGCCTGCTCTACCTGCCCAGGCAGGTCAAGCAGGGTCAGTGTGAACTTGCCTCAGAGCAGGCCCCTGCCAGGGCTCCTGTGGGCCTGGATCCTGGGGGTGGCGGCGGGGAGGCAGTGGCTCTTCTGACAGGATTTCTCCAGTCTTCACCCGGGTCCAGGAGGAAAGGAGACCACACCACAGAAGGGGGCCAAGCAGAGTGCACCCAGCTCCCTCACGGAGAGGAGAGGCTTAGCAGGACCCTCGAAAGCAGCCACTTGCCCCAAGGGTCCTCTTTTACCCTCTTCCTTCGCCACCAACGTGATCCCTAATTCTGAATGGGACTGTGGTATTTTCTCTCTCGCAGAGTGTTCGGGTTTTTTTTTTTTTTTTTTTTTTTTTTTCAGGGATGGGCGGTTGGGGGGTGGTCATCATCCACCTTTTCTTTCTCTAGGTGCAAAGGATGAGCTCAGCTATCACACTACACAAACTGTAAACGTCCACTAAAAGTCAAGCAGATGGGGTCCATAAGGTCCACCAGCTTAAACAAATGGAAAAGAAAAGATTTCATTGTATGGGGCATTGCCTGGGAGAAGCAAGAACTCATAAAAACAGCCATTGTTCGGGAGGAAAGAATCCGACGGCTTTATTCCAGGCAGCACATGAAAAAGCAACATTCAGCCAGCTTGCAGAGTCAGGGAATCTAAATGGCAGTGGAGTGGCCGGTCAGCCGGCTCCCCCTGCCTTTCCCCCTTAACAGAAGGCTTGAGAGGAGCCAGGCACACCAACACCACCAAATGCCATGGGAAAATGACTTCTTGAGGGCCTGTGCACCTGGCCCCCGATTTGCTTAGGATGCAGGGAACTCTGACAACGGGAACTCAAATCCTGAGGCCCCTCACCACCCCAGTCCTTAGCACACTGGTGTCCGCGGCTCTTGCATGATTGGGGGGGGGAGGGTCAGAGGGAGACAAGGGAGAACAATGCATACAGTGTGAGCTCAGCCAGGTTAAACACACATCTCATAAGCATATGCACACAGAATAAAGACTGGAAGGAACCCCCAGAATGCCAACTGCTGTTATCACTAGCATCCACACACACAGACCTTGTTAGTTCTTCACATCATGTACAATAAGACAAGTTATTTTTTCCTTCCAGATTTAATCATGCTTTGGGTCCACTTGGCTACTTTCCCAAATCAGAGGCTGAAATTGCTCCACAATGGCATAGGCAGCCTTAAGCAGTGACGCTCCAGGGGTATTTCCCTCAGGAAGCCTCAGGTGAGATGACGGCTCCCTAGGGGATAGCTTTCCAAGTTTTCTGGGACTAAACCCCAAACCCACAACAACTGACTTTTCTGTGTGTGTCTACAAGATCATCTGAACGAGTTAGCGTGCACTAGAACCTTCTGGAGGGCTTGCGAAAACACAGATTGCTGGGTCCCAAGCCTGAGTTTCTGTGGTCTGGAGTAAGGCCCGAGAATTTGCATTTCAGACAAGCTCCCAGGTTAGCTGACGCTGCTGGCTGGGGACCAGCAGGAGGGCCACTGTTCTAAACCAAAAGGTTAATTTCAAGCCAGACGCATCCCTAAGACACCAACACACTGAACTCCAGCACAGGGCCGATGCCATGCCCCTCAGAGCCCTACCTGGGGTGGAGCGTTTTTGCTTTGTAACCTCCTTTAAATTCTTGTGAGTTTGGACTTCAATGATTACTCCCTGCTTCTGACGGAACCTGCAGATCTAATAATTCAAAAACTGGGCACGCGCTAAGTAAGCTATCGTATCACGAGGCCATAGCGCAGCTGCAAATCACAAAAAGGTCTCCAAATAAGTCACTGGGGTGTCGCCAGGCAGTAGAGAACACAGGAATAGAAGGGGGAAAAGGCGATCCTGATGAACAAGAAATAAAGTTATTTTAAGACCCTCAGAAAATACCAAAACTCAGTGTTCAGAACTGACAATCAAAAAGCATACATTTACTGGGAACGAGGAGAAAACTACTCAATTAGCACCAGAAATATGACCCATTGGTGCTTTATGGATTTATGATTGGCAGTTAGTTTTAAGGGAGAACATTTCTATTTCTTCCTCCCAAAACAAGTCTGTAAATTGCAGCAGACACTGCACCTTCTAGCCTAAATCCAAGCATAACAACTGTGAACACACTGACCCATCTTCCCCCCGTTAGACGGGCTCCAAGCATGCAGTAGACATCCTCTGAATTCCATCTTCGCAGGAGTGGGAACTCCAGCAAGAGCTGGTTTATCCTCCTGGCTGGTCAGCTGAGCCACAAACTCCTCCAGAGCAGGAAGGTCTTGTACCAGCAGCCAGGCAAGGCAGCACAGAAGCAACCAACCAGAACCCACACCTGCCGGTGGAGCCACCTAACTCCAGCCTGCCTTCCTAAGCTATGGCCTTCTGAGGGGCTCTTAGGAGTTCCAGATTAGTGCAAAACTTACGTGTGATTTTTTTTTTCCCCAGATGTGCTCTATGGCAGATCTGAATCAATAAAAAGAAATAAAACTGTAACAGCTGGACTTCCCTGGTGGCGCAGTGGTTAAGAATCCGCCTGCCAATGCAGGCGACATGCGTTGGAGCCCTGGTCCGGGAAGATCCCACATGCCACGGAGCAACTAAGCCCCTGTGTCACAACTACTGAGCCCACATGCCACAACTACTGAGCCCACGTGCCACAACTACAGAAGCCCGCGCGCCTAGAGCCCGTGCTCCACAACAAGAGAAGCCACCGCAATGAGAAGCCCACACACCGCAACGAAGAGTAGCCCCCGCTCGCAGTAACTAGAGAAAGCCCGCGTGCAGCGACAAAGACTCAAAACAGCCAAAAATAAAATAATAATAAAAGAAATTTTTTTAAAAAACAAAAAAACTGTAACAGTTGCTCAGCCAAAACACACACTTCCAGTGATGCAACGCTACCCAAGTGAGTCCGCAGTTCTTATCTGTTTGCCACTCAGTTTGGAGACCACTGCCCCAGAACACACATTACTGGCTCAGATACCAGCCTGGTACAGGAGGGAGGGAGGGAGGAAAAGAGGGCCAGTCTCTGCAGGCTCAGAGGTGTGCAGGCACAAGTGCTCTGCTTATATACTGAACTGTTCAATTACCTGAAGTTCACACAACCAAAAGCTCCAACAAACAGATTTTTTAAATTACCTTTATATGTAACGGGCCATTATGACAATTCTGAAGAACGTCTAAATAAAGAGTACACTGTGCAGGGTTCCAATTTATTAAGCACAACGGCCTGATTTCCAGCCCTTCCAGGTGAAGGAGCCTCGGCTAAGTGGAAAACACATGCCAAGTCCTCAGGATCACAGAACACCGCAGGCTGGGCTGAGATCTGGGTCCCAGTCTGGGGCCCAACCACGGCAGCGAATGGAGAGCCCAGGGGCCTCAGAGGCCCCATCTTCACTTTAAGCGTTAGCATTAGGTAAAGGGTATCTGATCTTCCTTATCCCAGATTAGACCCATGACTACCCAACCTCACAGAGAAACTTCAGCTTTTGTTTAAATGAATTAAATAACAATGTGATTCCACCTTTAAAACTTCTACCCTGGAACAGTTTCCACAGTGGGTTTCCTGTACGTGAAGATGAGTCCAGCTTCTAAATAAGGTTATAAAATGAAAAGGTATACATTTATAGAGATAAAATATACTATAAAGTGTGTTCTCATGAGCAGAAGTTTATGGTAGCAATAGGTTTCTGCTTTGAGAAATTTTAATCATCACATTTCAAAATTGCCACATCTTACAGGAAATCTTTTTTTTTTTTACATCTTTATTGGAGAATAATTGCTTTACAATGGTGTGCAAGTTTCTGCTTTATAACAAAGTGACTCAGTTATACATATACATATGTTCCCATATCTCTTCCCTCTTGCGTCTCCCTCCCTCCCATCCTCCCTATCCCTCCCCTCTAGGTGGTCACAAAGCACCGAGCTGATCTCCCTGTGCTACTGAGCTGATCTCCCTGTGCTACGCAGCTGCTTCCCACTAGCTATGTATTTTACGTTTGGTAGTATATATATGTCCGTGCCACTCTCTTGCTTTGTCACAGGAAATCTTTTTAAAGAAACACACAGGCATCAGCTGGTAAAGATTTTATTTTCTTCAAGGAAACTGGTTTTATGGCTTGAGTTTCTTAAACTGAGCTAACTTAAAAATCCAGAGAAATCATGTAATTCAAGTGAAAAAACAGAGCCCAGAAAGAAAACTGGCAGCAGGCTCATAGCTGTTTCAGTGGCTGACCAGCTGACCTTTGCTACTAAATATTTGTAATAACTAATAGATAGCATTTATTAATAAGCACTGAACCTGTAGCACCTCCCCTCACCCTCACTACCTGATGAACAAAGCACCCCATCTCAGTCCTACTGAGCGGGAGACCGCAACTTTAGAAGCTTAGGAAATGATCACACGGCTGGCAAGGGGTAGAGGGGGCTAGAACCTGGGCGGTCTGGCCCCAGAGCCCAAGCTCTTGGCACCGCAAGACGAAACTTGTACTGGCAGATCCAATTTATCGACTCTACTTTCTAGGAAAGTTGCCCTCTTACACAGAGAAAAACTCCTTCCACATAACACAAATGAGATGCAAACGACCTTTTTAAAAAAAAAACAAAACAGCCTGAGCCTGGATGGGAGGGGAATCTGGGGGAGAATGGATACATTCTCAGCCATATGTATGCCTGAGTCACTTTGCTCTGCACCTGAAACTATCACAACATTGTTAATTGGCTATACTCCAATATAAAATAAAAAACTATCACAACACTGTTAATTGGCTATACTCTAATATAAAACAAAAAGGTTTTTTTTACAAAAATAAACAGGCTTAAGAGTAGATGGGGGTGACGGAGGAAGACACTGGAGTAATGAAAAAGCAGTATTTTAAAATTCCAGCATCAGTGTTATGGTCCACAATCTACAACAACCCAGTGCCTGGGGCCACCTGAAAGGTGGGTTTGTACCCAAGCCAGGGGACAGGGACACCTGGACTCCAGCAAGTCAAGAGAACTAGCTGGTCACGGGCCACACTTTTCATCCCATACCAATCCACTTCCGGAGATCAGCACAAAGAATCACAACCAGACGACAAGGAACGCTCGCGTTTCCATTTTCAAAACACTAAACTATGATCACAGTCATCATTTTGCTTTATTTAAACTATACAGCCTCCCACTAACCAAAGGCATTTTAAAGGGCCAGGAAGAAGGCTGTCCATCAAGTTATCAAGAGCTCTAAGAGGCCAAAGCATTGTCCTCTTCCAAATCCCAGTCCCCTGGGGAAGGAGCGGGGAGGGGCTCCTGTTCCCTCAGCAGGCCACTGTGTGAGAACCGGAGACACAGGGAGCAAAGCCAGGGACTGGCTCAGAAACGGCCAGACCTTGCAGACACAGCCTGTCTGAGATCATGGACCCTGGGATCCCCTTTACTCCCCACCTCCATGGAGAAAACAGGACACAGGGGCTCGCGTTGGTAAAACCCACAGGCAAAGAGCCAAAGACAACATCCATCTAAAGCTGGAGAGATTCGCCCACAGGGCTGGGGGTTTGGAGCAGTTACAGGGGTGCTGGGGTCAGAGCAAGGACAAAGGATTCCCAAGACAAAGGGGGAAGGGAGAGGGCAGGGGTCAGGAGGAGGGAACTAGGGAGAGGAGGAGGGATGAAGGAGGGACCAGCAGGAGAGGCCACGGGGAGGAGACAGGAGGAAGAGAAATGGGGAAAAGACAGGAGAAGAGGGGCGAGATAGAGGGGAGAGAAGAGGACAGGCACGAGGAGAACTAAAAGCAAAGACAAAATGAGACAGCTTAGGGCTTCCCTGGTGGCGCAGTGGTTGGGAGTCCGCCTGCCAATGCAGGGGACACGGGTTCATGCTGCCCCGGTCCGGGAAGATCCCACATGCCGTGGAGCGGCTGGGCCCATGAGCCATGGCCGCTGAGCCTGCGCGTCCGGAGCCTGTGCTCCGCAACGGGAGAGGCCACAACAGTGAGAGGCCCGCATACAGCCAAAAAAAAAAAAAAAAAAAAATGAGACAGCTGAGCTCCATGAAACGGTTGCCAAGCTGCTGCCCATAAACCCACAATAACAACCACCGATACACTAATCCTTACCCCAAAAGGGGAGGAAAGGTCAGCAAGAACCGTAAAGCAGAGTTCCCAGGATCGAATTCCACATAAGCATCCTTCCTAATGAATTCTTTACAAAGGAGACCAACATCCTCTGGTAATAAGAACCCAGGATCATCATTCTTTTTAAAAGATGAGACAAAGAGATCAGTATAATTAGCAGCACTTCCAGACCATGACAGGTCAGGGTCTACTTCAATATTAAAGACAGTAATCACAGCAGTGGCAAGGATACATAATCAGCCCTAGAGAGTAGAACAGCCCTTTCGCCATCCAAGTTAAGAATTGTATTCCTTGTCTGGGACATATACTGTGAAGCAATCACTTTTATGGGTTCTTTTTCCAAAAGAAAAAGGACAAAGAACTTTAGTTCAATGAAAAAGAATTTTTCAAGCACAATTTCTCTTAAGAAGTGTCTATTTCATTGAAAAGAAAAGGTATTTTCACTTAATGGCAGTTCTGAAAAATAATATAAAAACGTAGTGAGGCAATTTCTGAAAATCATTTATTGTAATATACCATATTAATAAAATAGAGGACAAAGACCATATGACCAGCTCAAGAGATGCAGAAAATGCATTTCACAAAATTTCAACAACCTTTCATGACAAAACATTCAACAAATTGGGAATAAAAAGAAACTTCCTCAACCTGATAAAGAGCATCTATGAAAAACGTACAGACAACATCAGACTTAATAGTGAAAGACTGAATGTTTTCCCCTATGATCAGGAACAAGACAAGGACGTCCACTCTTGCCATCTCTCTTTAACACTGTCCTGGAAGTTCTAGCCAGAGAAAGTAAGCAGAAAACTACTTGCCGGCTGGGCAACCTCCAATTGGTTTCCATGAACCCACCTCTGGGGGGGGGGTCGGCTGTGAGGATAAAATGCTATAATCCATGTAAATGCTCAATAAATGTTATCCACTGTTATCATTAAGAAAGAAGAATTTCCACTAAGATCAGGAACAAGACAAGGTTGCCCACTCTCACCACTCTTATTCAACATAGTTTTGGCGGTTTTAGCCACAGCAATCAGAGAAGAAAAGGAAATAAAAGGAATCCAAATCGGAAAAGAAGAAGTAAAGCTGTCACTGTTTGCAGATGACATGATACTATACATAGAGAATCCTAAATATGCTACCAGAAAACTACTAGAGCTAATCAATGAATTTGGTAAAGTAGCAGGATACAAAATGAATGCACAGAAATCTCTTGCATTCCTATACACTAATGATGAAAAATCTGAAAGTGAAATCAAGAAAACACTCCCATTTACCATTGCAACAAAAAGAATAAAATATCTAGGAATAAACCTACGTAAGGAGATAAAAGACCTGTATGCAGAAAATTATAAGACACTGATGAAAGAAATTAAAGATGGTACAAATAGATGGAGAGATATACCATGTTCTTGGATTGGAAGAATCAACATTGTGAAAAATGACTCTACTACCCAAAGCAATCTACAGATTCAATGCAATCCCTATCAAACTACCACTGGCATTTTTCACAGAACTAGAACAAAAAATTTCACCATTTGTATGGAAACACAAAAGACCCCGAATAGCCAAAGCAATCTTGAGAACGAAAAACAGAGCTGGAGGAATCAGGCTCCCTGACTTCAGACTATACTATAAAGCTACAGTAATCAAGACAGTATGGTACTGGCACAAAAACAGAAACATAGATCAATGGAACAGGATAGAAAGCCCAGAGATAAACCCACGCACATATGGTCACCTTATCTTTGATAAAGGAGGCAGGAATGTACAGTGGAGAAAAGACAGCCTCTTCAATAAGTGGTGCTGGGAAAACTGGACAGCTACATGTAAAAGTATGAGATTAGATCAATCCCTAACACCACACACAAAAATAAGCTCAAAATGGATTAAAGACCTAAATGTAAGGACAGAAACTATCAAACTCTTAGAGGAAAACATAGGCAGAACACTCTATGACATAAATCACAGCAAGATCCTTTTTGACCCACCTCCTAGGGAAATGGAAATAAAAACAAAAATAAACAAATGGGACCTAATGAAACTTCAAAGCTTTTGCACAGCAAAGGAAACCATAAACAAGACCAAAAGACAACCCTCAAAATGGGAGAAAATATTTGCAAATGAAGCAACTGACAAAGGATTAATCTCCAAAATTTACAAGCAGCTCATGCAGCTCAATAACAAAAAAACAAACAACCCAATCTAAAAAAGGGCAGAAGACCTAAATAGACGTTTCTCCAAAGAAGATATACAGACTGCCAACAAACACATGAAAGAATGCTCAACATCATTAATCATTAGAGAAATGCAAATCAAAACTACAATGAGATATCATCTCACACCAGTCAGAATGGCCATCATCAAAAAATCTAGAAACAATAAATGCTGGAGAGGGTGTGGAGAAAAGGGAACACTCTTGCACTGCTGGTGGGAATGTGAATTGGTACAGCCGCTATGGAGAACAGTATGGAGGTTCCTTAAAAAACTACAAATAGAACTACCATATGACCCAGCAATCCCACTACTGGGCATATACCCTGAGAAAACCATAATTCAAAAAGAGTTATGTACCAAAATGTTCATTGCAGCTCTATTTACAATAGCCAGGAGATGGAAACAACCTAAGTGTCCATCGACAGATGAATGGATAAAGAAGATGTGGCACATATATACAATGGAATATTACTCAGCCATAAAAAGAAATGAAATGGAGCTATTTGTAATGAGGTGGATGGACCTAGAGTCTGTCATACAGAGTGAAGTAAGTCAGAAAGAGAAAGACAAATACCATATGCTAACACATATATATGGAATTTAAGAAAAAAATAATGTCATGAAGAATCTAGGGGTAAGACAGGAATAAAGACACAGACCTACTAGAGAATGGACTGGAGGATATGGGTAGGGGGAAGGGTACTGTGACAAAGTGAGAGAGTGACATGGACATATATACACTACCAAACGTAAAATAGATAGCTAGTGGGAAGCAGCCACATAGCACAGGGAGATCAGCTCGGTGCTTTGTGACCACCTAGAGGGGTGGGATAGGGAGGATGGGAGGGAGGGAGACGCAAGAGGGAAGAGATATGGGAACATATGTATATGTATAACTGATTCACTTTGTTATAAAGCAGAAACTAACACACCATTGTAAAGCAATTATACTCCAATAAAGATGTAAAAAAAAAAAAAAAGAACGAAGAGACAAGTCCATTGTCTATGTCTACATCGTTATTCCTGCCCTGCAATTAGGTTCATCAGTACAATTTTTTTTTGATTCCATATTTATGCATTAGCATATGGTATTTGTTTTTCTCTTTCTGTCTTACTTCACTCTGTATGACAGACCCTAGGTCCATCCCCCTCACTACAAATAACTCAGTTTCGTTTATTTTTATGGCTGAGTAATATTCCATTGTATATATGTGCCACATCTTCTTTATCCATTCATCTGTCGATGGACATTTAGGTTGGTTCCATGTCCTGGCTATGGTAAACAGGGCTGCAATGAACACTGTGGTACATGTCTCTTTTTGAATTATGGTTTTTCAGGGTGTATGTCCAGTAGTGGGATTGCTGGGTCATAGGGTGGGAGGGGGAAGCTGGGGCGAAGTGAGAGTAATATCAACATATATACACTACCGAATGTAAAACAGTTAGCTAGTGGGAAGCAGCAGCATAGCACAGGGAGATCAGCTCGGTGCTTTGTGACCACCTAGAGGGGTGGGATAGGGAGGGTGGGAGGGAGGCTCAAGAGGGAGGGGATATGGGGATATATGTATGCATATGGCTGATTCACTTTGTTGTACAATAGAAACTAACATGGTATCGTGAAGCAATTATACTCCAATAAAGATCTATTAAAATAAATAAAATGAAATACCTTGCCCAACATCAAAAAAAAAAAGAAAGAAGAAGCGTTAGAGCCCACTTCTAGAGGCTGAAAGAGATTATCTAGATCTTGCTCGGGTTGGTTCCTCTAACACACTCTCCCAACACAGAACATGCTATTCCCTCCACCTGAATGGCACTGTCCCCTCAGTTTGACTGGGTACTTTTCCTTTAGCTCTCGGCTCCTCAGGGGAGCCTTCCCAAACTCCCTAAGCCACAAGTTCCTATGATAGCCCTCCAAGCACAGTGGCCTCATGGTCACAGTTACAACTTCACATTTGTTTGTGAAATTGCATTATGTCCATGTACACAACCATACTGTAGACTCCGGGGGGCAGGTCTGTGTGTCTGTTCACCATCCCCAGCATTGTACCTGCCATTCATTCAACAAAATCACTGTGCCAGTTATCTAGAGTAATCTTTACTTAAAACCAACTGATTATGGACTGTAATCACATTTACAAAATACCCTCAAAATAACAGCTAGATGCGTGTTTGATTGCATAACTGAGGACTACAGCCTAGCCAAGTGGACACATTGAACTGACCATCACACCCCCTAAGATCAGGAACAAGGCAAGTATGTCACCTTTTACCACACTTACTCAGCACAGCGATGAAAGTTTGAGCCAGTGCAATAAGGCAAGAAATGGAAATGAAAGGCGCATGGGTAGGAAAGGAAAAATAAAACTGTCTCTATTTGAAAAAAACAAAACAAAACACTGTGCCAGGCACTCTGCTAGTTCCTGAGCATCCCCAGTTCACATGATATATGACGTCCCTGACTTACAGCAGCTTCCATTCTATTTAGGGGAAAGGCTGGAAACAAAACCCATAAACCAGTGAGTAAGATCGTAAAAGAAAATAGGCAAGAGTGGTCCAGTGGTTAAGACTCTGTGCTTCCAATGCAGGGGGCGCAGGTTTGAACCCTGTTCAGGGAACTAAGATCCCACATGCGGCGCTGCCACAAAAAAAAAGAAAGAAAGAAAATGGGCAAAAAATGGGCACACCATAAGTATCTGTCCAACAAAAGAATGACAAAGACCCTTCTCTAATTAGTTACTTAACTCCTAAAACTATCAAAGTAACTTTTGTTTGTATCAGACCACAATAGCACGGCTCTCCTCCATGGTTCCACAGCGCTATCTACTGCACTCTGCCAGGTTAACTTCAAAGGAGCATAAGCTCCCCAGAAGGTTAAAAGGCACTTCAATAGCCAGAGACAGATCTGGCCTGAAAGTGAGGAGACACTGCCTCTAATTCTCAGGACCAGAAACACATCAATTTTTCCCAGTTGCGACATGAGTCAGAGCAGCCACGGCTATCTCATGACCCAGGAATTCTGTTACATGGCTCTTGTGACTACAACTTGTGAATGTGTGATAAAAGAGAGCACAGGGAGGCTGCAGAGAAAGTCGGCTCCTGTGAGGCCGGCTGCTATTTCCAAACCCATGCCCTTCTATCACCCTGGCGGAGGGACGGAGCAACTTAAACCAGCACCATGACAACCAACTGAGTTAAGATTGGAAAGCTCACTTTTGCCCTTCAGTCATTCGAGAAATATTTATTGAGCAACTATTATGTGCCAGGCACCATTATGTGCCCCCCTAGTCCTGGGAATATAGCAGAAAATGAATACAACAAAAACTCCTGCCCTTGTGGAACTTGCAATCTGTGGGGAGTAACTATCTCAGCAAGTTTTGTCCCCTATACTACACAGACAGGAATGGCCCTTTGGGTCAAGAGCTGAATGCCGAGTCAGACGTCTGCATGCCTTCCACTGTCCAACTGAAGCCTTGCACAATGCTCTTTACCATCAAGGAGCCACAGACAAAAATAACAGCAGTGATAGGCCACTGGAAAAAAACCTGCTGATACAGACGGGTAACCTGGTGTCAGGAAAGGCTTCCGAGGCCAATCTCAGGTCAGAACGAAAAGGTGAGTGGGAATTAGCCAGGCTGCCAGAACAGGCTGTGCAGAGATTGGGGGGGGGCGGGCGGGGGGGTCCTCTACAGGAGAGGTAACAGCAGAGGCAAAGTCCCAGAGGAGGAAGAAAGCATGGCTCAGTTAGGGAACTGAAAAAGCTCTGAATGGCTTCAGCAAAGGAAGGAGGGGCAGCAGCCTCTTTGGCCCCATGGGGAGTTCCTGAATGGGTTTGAAGCAGGGGAGGGATGGGATTCTATCTGCACTTTAGAAAGGTCACTTTAGCAGCAGAGTAGAGAAAATACTGGAGCGGCCAAGCCTTAGCAGGGCATTAAGGGAGATCTGGGAGGCGACTGCCCAGAAGGGAGGGAATAACAGAAATGGAGAGTCAGGAAAAGGTCCAGGTTCCTGCCTGAGCAGCTGAGAACAGTGGTGCCCTCCACGTGACTAGGCAGACCCTTTTTATGGCGGGGAGAAGGCGAGCACGAGGGGGAGTACGTGGTGGCACTGGCGGTGGTAATGAGCTGGGCAGTGTCTGTGCATCTTAACACGGAGGTGTGCGGTGCGCAAGCCGGTAGGTAAATGGGTCCAGAGCTCAGGAGAAGAGATTTGGGTTGTGATGGGAACCGAGGCCACAGGTGTGGTGGCCTGTAGGGGCAAAGTACAAGGCAAGGTGCTCACCTGAGGTGACACACCCTGAGGACACCACCACTGAAAGGCTACACGGGGGCAGAGGAGGCTGCAGCCCGCCAAGGCGGGGTGGCGGAAGGAGGGCGAGGGTGGCGGAAGGAGGGTGTAGCTTTCCAGAAGCCAAGGGAAAAGAGTGTTTTGGGATGGAAACGATGCAAGTAATGCAGTCTGTGCTGTCAAAGGTCAAGAACGCCAGGACTGGAAGGTGTGCTCCGGGCTTAGCACCAAATTCACTGTGCTGGTGGTGGTGGAATCATGGGCTCAGGTGCCCAATGGTAATAGGGCCAGAAAGAAGAGGAAAGGACGTTTCAGTGAGACTGGCAGCGAAGAAGAGAAAAGCTATGAATGGGGGTGAAGACATGGGGTCTAGGAAGATGGCAGAGAACTGAGTATGTTATAGGATAGTGGGTGGGGTCCACGGATAGATGATGCTCTCCTAAGAGACAGAAAGGAGGGCCGATCAACAAGCACCAGCTCTGAGTAGGTGGGAGAGGATGCGATACAACAAGAGGGCACAGATCAGCCTCAGGCAGGAAGAGGGTCCTTCCCTCACGTGACAGGAGGGAGGACAAGAGAAAGGCACTCCCACGGCCGGCCGGGCATGAAGGCTGCAGGGCAGCTAGGCTGCTGTCTCCTGCTCACTCTGTTAAAAGTATCTACTGAGCTTCCCTGGTGGCGCAGTGGTTGAGAGTCTGCCTGCCGATGCAGGGGACACGGGTTCGTGCCCCGGTCCAGGAAGATCCCACATGCTGCGGAGCGGCTGGGCCCGTGACCCATGGCTGCTGAGCCTGTGCTCCGCAACGGGAGAGGCCGCAACAGTGCGAGGCCCGCATACCGCAAAAAAAAAAAAAAAAGTATCTACTGAAAGCAAGCACTTAGGTATTTGAAAGAGACATGGGAAGTCTAGATCAGTCACTGCAGCAAAACGCAGAGAGAAGCCCAAGGAACAACAAGGGAACCGCTGGGCAGAGCCCATGGCCCGGCTGAAGCTGCTTTTACACGGTCATCACGCTGGGTGACAGGTGATTATATAATTTCTCCAGCCATCCCCAAAAGGCAGGGGCAGAGTTCTGCCAGGTGGCACCAAGGAAGGACAACAGGTACTCAGTGAAGACAAGATAGGGTGGAAGGGGAGAAGCCAGGAACCTGGAGGGGGCAAGGAATGCGTGCAAAAGGCTGGAAGGACTGGAGTTCAGAGAGCAGGGACGTTACGCCTAGGATCTGAGGTGGAACAGATAACTCCAGATGACACAGTCCAGCTGTGACCGGGGCAGTGGGTAAAGCAGGGTGGAGAAGCCACTGCTGGAGGGGAGACAGGCAAGGTGCTAGGTGAGTCATCAGAATCCAGAATGATTCAGAAGTAGGTCGGGGAAGCTGACCTGAAGTCAAATGCTTAAGTCTTCCCTGGAGGAGGCAGTGAGGCCGGGAGCCGAAAGGAGGAAGGAGGGGATAATACACCGAAACTCACCAGCCCCAAAGGAACGGGCTCAGAGCTTCTTCACTGAATGCCTGCTACATGCTGCCAACCAGCAAGAACAAGGCAAACCTTCCTATACATCCCCTTCTTTTAATCCCTGCAATCACACTACACAGTCTTATTCTATAGATGGAAAAATCGAGGCTCATTGGCTAAGAACTCGCCCAGGGTCACAGTGCTGGACCCAGAATATGAGGTTCCGGCTTCTGAACATCAAATCAGCTCGTGCCCACCACATTCACAGAGAAGACAGGGTAGATTGCATTATTTATGCCCCAGCAATCACATATGCCCATGCAAGGGTTCTCTAATTGCGCCTCACACCATCTCCGAGGAGGAGGGGGTCAGGGGCCACCCGCTGGTGGCTAATAAGCGACCACCTGTCCTCCTGAATGGCTCACTGTACTCACTGAGATGGAAGGCCACAGTAATTACCCAGAGCCCATTAAAAAGAGCCCAGAACATGATGTGCTAACAGTTCCAGAATAAACTCATTGAAATATCTGTTTTTAAGGAAACACTAGTCTGGAATTTATATTTCTAAAAGAGCTAACTTGACCCTACTCAACAGGAAAAATCCCTTCCTTCCCACACTTCCAAACAAAGCAGCCAGCGTTTTAATTCCAATGACAATGGATCTTCATTTTTAGGAGGACAGCGGCCTACTACAGTTTTTTAGGGAGGTAAAAAATATTGGTGCCACCGTCTCAGGGTGATTTAAAAAACAAAAAAAAAACAAAACAACTCTGCCAGAAAGCAGCATGATTTTCTGTCCTCAAATACTTCAGATTCCAAGAGAATGCACCCTTCAAATTCTTTACCCATAACCTCAGCCTCTGACCCACCTGAAGCATGAGCACCTGCTTTACAAGGGAACCTGCTAAGCATTCTTAGCTCAGTCCCTCCAAGGCTGCGGTGCACCAGCCGAGTCCCCTCACTTCTCAGGAGCTGTGGCTGTGTTTAGTTTCTCCCCTGTGCCACGCCTCAAGGCCAGCCTTGCGGGGAGGGAAATAATCTCAGATTGCTGATGTGAGCAACAGTGATAATGATAAACCTTGGATCAGCTGTTTAATCTTTTTTAACCTCCCTGGCCCCTGAAATTATGATCCTCCCTGGGGGGAAAATGCTATCATCCACATCCATCATAAGGAAACCGGAAACGTACCTTCAGATAGCCCCAGTCTAATGTATGAGAGAAGCATTTTTAAAATAGTCAATTTCCCAATGCCATTTGCAGCAACATGGAGGGACCTAGAGATTACCATACTAAGTGAAGTAAGTCAGACAGAGAAAGACAAATAACACATGATATCACTTATATGCAGAATCTAAAAAATGATACCAATGAACTTATTTACAAAACAGAAACAGACTCTCAGACATGGAAAACAAATTTACAGTTACCAAAGGGGAAAGTGTGGGGGGAGGGATAAATTAGTTTGGGATTAGCAGATACACATTACTATATATAAAATATATAAACAAGGTCCTACCCTATAGCAGAGGGAACTATATTCAGTATCTTGTAATAAACTATAATGGAAAAGAATCTGAAAAAGTATATATATACAAAAAAAAACTGAGTCACTTTGCTGTACGTTAGAAACTAACAACATTGTAGATCAACTACACTTCAATTAAAAAAACGTGAAAAATAAGAAATAAAATGGTCAAGTTCCAATAGGGCACTGTCTCCAGACACAGGTTAAGCAAATATGTGTACTTACACTGAGACAATATTATCGAGCCCTTTAAGAATCCCGGAAATTTTTCAATTTTGAAAATCCATATTCCTAAGGTTAACAATCATCAATTGTTATTGATACTATGCTCTGAGGCATATTGCTCCTCTGTCTCTTCGTCATCTGTTCAGTGGTTACTTCATGCTCATTGATTTGAGATGCACCTTCTGACTTCTGCCACGAAGCGTCGTTTCTCAGCCATAAAAGAAAATAGCATTCTCGTCCTTCTCACTGTTTAGCTCCAGCTTGAGATGAGGATGCCTCCACTCATTGCTTTGGTGTTGGGAAAACTTAAACCCCAGTGCCCCTACCAACCACTTGACCAACAAATTGCATGTAACGATTTTTAACACCAGGATTCTTAAACTGTGTAAATGCTTTGTGATGTTAAAAATTCCACTTAGAATACATGTAAGGTTGAAGGCATCACACTAGATCTTCTTTGCTCGTGGCTTCCCTCACCCAGGGCCAGGTGTCCCGAACTGCCAGCCACCGGGCCACAACACATCCTTCCACTGGCCTTCAGCTGCTACCACTCTCCCTAGGCCTGTACCAACCTCTCCTCTCTCCCTGCTTCCACTCCTGCCCCCATACCCTGGCTCTCCACACAGCAGCTGGGGGATCGGTGAAAAAAGTCAATCAATTCATGTCACTCGCCTGTCCAGAATCCTCCAGCAGCTTCCTTCCAATCATACTTGGATTAACATTTCAATTCCCGACCAGGGCCCGGAAGGCCAGTGAGATGCAGGCTTGTGCTGACCATCCCCCATCCGTGTCCACTTACCCAGGGGGGTGCTGCCCTCCAGCCACACTGGCCTTCTTGCAGAGGCCTGGGCGCTTGCTGTCTGCCCTACCTGGCACTCTGTGCCTCCTTATTTTCCCATGGCTCATTCCCCTCCCCTCACCAGTACTGGGTCTCTTCTTACCCACAACCTTTGCGCCTCTCTCGCCTGGCCCCAGACCTGGACTGTCTATTTACTGTCAAATCTCAAGGTCTGGCCCAGAGAAGCCACTCAACACATGCTTAGCAATCATTCTTCTAAGGAGACCTCCAGCTCCTACCCTGCCAAGAACACCCTCACTCCAACCAAAGGTGACTCTTACCTGCAGAAGGCCGATGAAATCAGAACCAACCACCTTTCTGGAGCAAACGTGAACCACTCAGCAAATACATCGGATGTGGCATGTACACATCTCTGCCCACAGCCCGGAGCTCCAGCACCTGCACCCACCAGTCTGTAAGATTCCTCTTCTCCAGATAAAGTTAGGAAAATGAAAAGAGACTGTTCCTGTTTTTCTTTCCCATCCTCTCAATTGGCAGAGATATCAATGCGAATAATTAGTTGCCCAGTTCAGTATCACTTTTCTCATGATGATCTCACTCTATAGTTGGAGTTTGGGGTGTGGTTTTTTTTTTTTACCTTTTTTGCAACTAAATACTTTTTTAAATTCAAAAAAGTATTTTTCTACAATAGTTATATTTACTCTCTCTTGAAGAAAAATGCCTAGGTTACAGAAACTTTTCTTAAGATCTACTTCTGAGAGTTATAGCCATCGTTAGAGTAAGAAAAGATGCTAATGTACGAAAATATTATTTCATTATTTTTGAAATAAGAATATAATGCTGTGTCATAGCTACAAAATTAATATAAATATTTCAAAATATCAACACTTTGAAATAAACACGAGGAAACTTCTATAATGAAGCCTGCATCACTCTGAGCTTTAAAGAATATACATTGAGGTCATATCCTATAACAGCACATTTCCTGCAGAAATTCAGGCTCCTAGAACAATAATTTAAGTCAATTTGATATTGATTCTATCTTGTGATCCCAAGCTGAGATGTAGGTTACTATAAAAAGAAAGGGAAAGGGGGAAGGGCCATGTGGAAGCTGGCTGATAAAAGCTGGTCAATGAAATGCAGGAGAGGTCATCAGCAGAACCAACAAGGCACAAATCGTGTGCCAAACTAAACAAAAATTACCCGTGCTCCAGGCCAGCTCATCGATCTGTTCGGGCTTAGAGGGGCCCTGCAGCCACCGCTGTGCGACAGGAATGAAGAGGGCATTTAAAACGGACACTTGGCCAAACAACCTCCAGTGTAGCCTCACCCTCGGACTTACCTGCCCTCCTTATACTTTCTAGAAATGCCAAGGTTCACTTTTACCCTAACATGGGCAAACTTTCTTCCTGTCTTACTGTGTCTTTTTCTAGTTCCACACAGGGTTAAATAAAAGGGCCTAAAAGGAGAAAATAAGGAAGTATGGAAGGGAGGGACAGAGGGAGCACCAGGGGAGTGAAAACAACACAGAAAGAGAGAGAGAGAGACAGAGGGAGGGGGAAAGACACAGAGAAGACACACAGAGAGAAAACAGAGAGAGAGACAGAAGGAACAGCAGAGAGAGAGAAAATGACACCGAGGGAGTGACAGTGAGAGGGAAAAAAAAGGAAAAAGTTCATGGGAAAAAAGGAATAATGTGTTTCATGGAAAAGCTATTTGTTTCCGAGTCGCTCTTTTTTCCATGTACTGTATTATGCCATATGTGGGAAGTGAGAGAGGCTGGAACTCCGCCTAAGAACATCTGCCAGGGACCTTAAAAGCCTTAATAATAGCACAGCTGGTGTCCCCAGCCTAATGAGCTCACCACCCACGTGACCCTCCTTCCTCAGAGGCTCCTCCGGGGAAACGAGGGGCCGAGGGCTGGCCCAGGCCCGCCTCCTGCCCTCCCCCACGTCCAGGCTCTCCTTCCTCCACTGCCTTCGCCCTCCCTTTCCTGAAATCACCCCCACCCGTTTTCCTGAGCTAACTTACTCTGATTCCCCCAGCTCCTTGGAACAGAGAGGTTCTTAACACGAAAGGCAAATATCAGAAATAAAAGAGGTGGACATCACTACAGATCTTCTGGACATTAAAAGCACAATAGTTATGCCAATAAATTATTCAACAGCTTAAATGAAATGGACACACTCCTTGAAAGAGGCAACTTGCCAAAACCAACACCAGAGGGAAGAAAAGGTCTGAAAAGCCCAATATCTATTAAAGAAATGCAACTCCTAAATGAAAAACCTTTCCACATTTAAGGAAAGGCCAGGATGCCACCACGTGGGCCTTTCTGCCAGGGTACAGGCCCCTCCAGGATCTCTGGCGATTCACTGTCTCTGACAGGGAGGCTCTCGGCCAGCTTGACTTTCCCACTCATCACTGCCTGTAACTAGGAGGAAACCATGCACACAAAATTGGAAAGGAGGGTGCTGGGGCATGGGAACAAAGAAGTGAAGCTTTACAAGTTTGGGAAGTTTTAACCCTCGCTGGTATAATTTTTTGAAACCAATTCCCATCACAGTGCACTTTTAAAGGCCCTCTGGCACTTGAACAAAGGGCACCTTAGCATCAGGATGGGCAAGGATTTCAACTTCTAAGGGGAAACCTATTGGAAATTGACAGAGAGGAGACTCCAGTTGGCCCTGACACCGTATCCATAGTAATTGGAAGAAGCTGAAAAATCTGCGATCTCTGTCTCTCAGTCCGAGCAACACATCCCAAGCACAGTGAGGAGCCAATGGACATGATACATGGGGCTTATTCACCAGAAAAAGACAAAGGAGGCCACGTTTCAGAAACCGCGCTTGGGGACACACAATACCATGGATGTCTGTAAGCACGCAGTACTGAGGCTAGCAAATTACATGATTCTATCCCTGCCTACCAGGTAATTATATCAACAGCAATCACATGATTAGCTGAAAGGTGGGCAATCATTAACTTTTCCTACTGTTAAACACTGTTACACACCAAAAGACAGTGTTTTATACCTTGTTAATGCCATGAATAAGTTATCTAAGCCTTGACAACTTCCTGTTTTGATTTATAACACCAACGCCACTCCTGCCATAAGTTAACATGGCAAAATTCACAAAAATTTAAAGAAAAATTATGGTATTTTAAGGACTATAAGCCACTTTTATACATTATTCCCTTTTGTTGAAATGTTTAATAAACTGAGAATCCTTTCCAAAAATAAGAGTTGTTTCCGTTCGCAAAACACCAAAAGCATTAACAGAATCAGTATATTCTTTATCAACCTTGTCCTTCCACTTTCACTCTTTTTAGGTTATACATCCAAGGTCAAGTCTATGGTTCTCAAGTCTTAGGGACTCCTCCTGGCTCCATCTTCGGGCCCATAACAGTACACCTGGCCAAGCTGTATTTGGGCATCAGGCAAAAAGAAAACTCAGTAATACCAATTCTGTCTTTATTTAAAATTTTGATTTTTTTCATCACTGATTTCTTTACATTAATTTAGATTTTTTTTGAAATATTGCACTAAAATACTATTGATATTGATTACTTAAATTTTTTGGCAACTCCCCCGCCCTTAAATTTTGTACTGTAGGCAAGTGCCTCAGTCACTTTAACTTAGCCGAGGTCCTAGCCCACAATAATAACAATACACCTTGGGTGAGCCAATGAAGCAGAATAAACACCCATGCTCCCTGTCAGAGACTGGACAATAGCTGCCTTACGGACCATCTACTAGGGGTATGTATGTGTGTGTGTTCTAAATGACTCCAAGGGGACGGGGGATTGGTATGAAAGCCACAAGTTCGAGCACAGTTAAATTCTGTGGAATAAATATTTTACATCATGTTGCATTAAAATCTAATAGTGGCCAAATTAACTAGAATCTTTAATTATCTTACACATTCAGCTCCATTAATTTTTACTTACATATATACACCTTATACAGTCAATACTTCCTCGGAGGTAACCACCACTATTCTGATCCTTATTACAGGATAGTTTTGCCTGTTTTTTTGGTTTTATTTTTTGTTTCATTTATTTATTTTTGGCCGCACCACGCAGCATGCGGGATCTTAGTTCCCCAACCAGGGATCAAACCTGCGCCCCCTCCAATGGAAGCGCGGAGTCTTAACTGCTGGACCGCCAGGGAATTCCCTGCCTGCTTTTGAAAACGGAATCCTACAGTGTATAATTTTGTGTCTGGTCTCTTTTGCTCAATATTTTGCCTGGAACTTTCATCCATTTGTTGCATGGATTAGTATTTCATTCCTTTGTACTGCTGAGTAGTACTCCGTTGTGTGGATATACCAATTTGTGTATACAGTCAGCAATAATTAATGGACATTTGGGCTTCTTCTAGTTTGGAGCTATTGCTAGTAAAGCTGCTATGAACTAAGTAAAGAACACTGGTTTCTGCTGAGTACATGCCCAGAAGTGAATCACTGGGTCATAATATATACGCTCAGCTTTAGTAAATATTGCCAATGTTCCCAATGTTTGTTCTTCTTTGCATGCGGTGCATGAGGATTCCAGCTGTTCCACATTCTCACCAGGGGTTGATATTGTCAAATTTCTTATTTTGTCCATTCTGGTGGGGCTGCAGAAGCATCTTTGCTAAAACAAGTGATTTCTAATTCCAATTTTAGCACGATTCTACGGCTCCAATAGTACAAACCGGAAAACCTCAAGTAAGATGTACGTGAGTCAGAAAGCGCAGAAAAATCTCTAATTCAGAGCTCATTATTTCAGGAAGTCATAAAAATATGGACACAAGCCACATGTGAGACAAACACACATGATGCCTGGCAAGGAAACCTGAACACATTCATGAAGACCAAAGGAATTCTTACAGTCAACGTGTTACTGTAAGATGTTTACAAGGCCAAGCCAGCATCTCTCCTGAACCATGGAGAAGCGAGTGATACAACTCTACAAGTAAATGCACACCTATTATGTACAAACGAACCCAAAGAACATTTTAGCCCTTATCCTCCTTGGCCTCTCACAGCAGAGGGACCCTATGAACCCCACCTATCGCCACAAGAACACTCTCTCCCAGCATTTCTGATCTCCTCCTGGTCAATCTCTGTGAGTGCTTCTACATGTGGTATCCCCACTGTCCACACGGGGTTAGCCCCCAGACCCTGACCTCACACTCAGATCTTTCTACTGAGCATCGGCCCCAGATGTCCCACTGCCCTAAATACCTCCCCTTGGAAATCTCAGGAGCACATCAAACTCAGCACATTCACAATAGGATCCTCCAGGACTTCACCCCTACACAACTGACTGATGCTAATCCAATGTGGAAATCTTGGCCCCAGGCTTGACTCTGCCCGCCTCCCCCAAATCCTACCACCATCTCCCCGAAGAGCAGGGCTCATCCCCTCAACATCACTCAAAGGAATCCACTTCTTTCCACCTACAATATCACTTACGACCCCAGGTGAAGTCACCACGCTCTCTCTCCCCGGGTAAAGCCAGGGCTTTCACTGCAGGTCTCAGTCAACCAGGAGGTGGATGAGGCCTGGGACCACACGCTGGCCTGGGCACATTCACCAAGGGAAAGCCAGCCACCTCCCCTAAACGACACCCCTGCCCTGCCACGGCTTGCTCTTAGGAAAGTCTACAAACTGCATCCCTTTTCCGCCCTTGTGAACAAATGTAGCTGCAGCTTCAGAGTTTATGAGGGAAATTCTGAGACTCGATTATCCTCGTCATTCTCTGTCTTGCTGCCTCTTGCCAAATAGAGAATCCAGTATATCATAAACGATAAAGGTCTGACTGTAAGATAACCAAACTCCCAGGAATATTTATTTTCTTTTTTCCCTTCCATAGGAGTATTATTTCTCTTCTAGTATCAAGAGACTTACCCAGCTAAAAGTTTTTCATGTCATGGATAGACCTAGAGATTGCCATATGGAGTGAAGTCAGAGAAAGACAAATATCATATGATATCACTTATATGTGGAATCTAAAAAAATGGTACAAATGAACTTATTTACAAAACAGAAATAGAGTCACAGATGTAGAAAACAAACTTACGGTTACCAGGGGAAAAGGGGGGAGGGATAAACTGGGAGATTGGGATTGACATATACACATGACTATATATAAAATAGATAACTAATAAGCACCTACTGTGTAGCGCAGGGAACTCTACTCAATACTCTGTAATGGCCTATATGGGAAAAGAATCTAAAAAATAGTGTATATATGCATGTATATAGCTGATTCACTTTGCTGTACACCTGAAACTAACACAACATTGTAAATCAACTATACTCCAATAAAACTCTGTTGTTGTTTTTTTTTAATTTTTTTTTTTTTGTGGTACGCGGGCCTCTCACTGTTGTGGCCTCTCCCGTTGCGGAGCACAGGCTACGGACGCGCAGGCTCAGCGGCCATGGCTCACGGGCCCAGCCACTCCGCGGCATGTGGGATCTTCCCGGACCGGGGCACGAACCCGTGTCCCCTGCATCGGAAGGCGGACTCTCAACCAATGCGCCACCAGGGAAGCCCTCCAATAAAACTTTTCAAAAAATAAAAAGTTTTTCATGGTAACATTCAATAGTTGCTATGACATTCCTCTTGTACTTGTAAAGTAACTCCTCGTTTAATAATACAAACTATTTTCCTACCTTGCAAGTATAGTATAAACACATCCACTGCATTAGCCAGCACTTTAGCCTATTTTCCCAATGATCTGTTTGTCATTCCTTATCTACTGTTGTAGTAATAAGAATATTCTGCTTATTTTCTCAAATAGAAAGGTATTTTCTCAAATAGAAAGGTATTTTCTCAAAATTTGAACACCAAACTACACTTCTCCCTTTAAGAGACCTTTGAAATGTCTTGATATTTGTGTCCAAATATCAAGTCAAAGGGATTTCTCTAATACCTTGGGATTCTTGCAAAGTTAACCCTTTCTCCTCAGCTGAAGGAGGGAAGACAGTTGTCAGATGAACAAAAACCACAGCCTACATCACTGCCTTAGATCGTGGGGGCTATTCCTGTTAGTATCGCAAAGATGAAGGCCAGCACACACCCCTAGGGCGTGGCACAGATATGTGCTCCAAAATTATCTGTGGATGAATGGATCATAATGAGTTCAATAACAGCAACAATAATAATGGCTAACACAAAATGCTTACTGAGTTAAGCGTACATATTAATTCATGTGACCCTCTTAAATAACTATATGAGGTTATCATATAAGGTAATGATTCAGGAACTCACTATCATAAACAGTTCTTTGCTGGGTTCAACAGTATCTAGCCCTGACAAAGCACCAATCTTGAAGTGGGGAATAAAAAAGGAACACGGCTTCAAACACATCAACAGTATGGTAGCTTATCCAGACACATTGTTAAATCTGGACGTTTTTATTTTTTTGACAAATGAAAAAAAAACAAGGCTATACACTACTCAGGTCCATAAAGCAAAATTTTACAATTCCCATAGTACTCAGCCTTTTATTGAAAACATTCTAGATACAAAGGTTGAAATGAAATACCCACCGTCCAGATAACAATCTTTTC
The DNA here is from genome assembly GCF_949774975.1 of Lagenorhynchus albirostris. Taxonomy (NCBI): domain Eukaryota; kingdom Metazoa; phylum Chordata; class Mammalia; order Artiodactyla; family Delphinidae; genus Lagenorhynchus; species Lagenorhynchus albirostris. The sequence goes on along the minus strand of NC_083104.1, from coordinate 45,059,461 downwards.
TTCTCTGCAGTGAAAGCCAGTAAGCCAGTTGTCTCAGAAATTCTGCACCCAAATGTAGCACTCACAGAGCACCAGTGAGTCATACATGTAACAAATTGCTCATTTTCCTGCTCCCCACCTTTCCTCTAAATCATTACGCTGCTATCCCAGAATCATAGGTTTGGTTTTTTGTTTGTTTGGTGTTTTTAATCCCCCATCACAAAGCTTACCAATTCCAACTTTGTTCCAATTTCGTAACTCGACAAGAATCTGCCTGTCCCTTTAGTTTAAGTAAACCTCCAATTTTCTTCCCAGGTTTGAAATTCTCCAATGAAAGCAAGGCCCACATCTTTGGACTCCTCTTTTAATTGAGAAAAAAAAAAAAAAGGCCCTTGCCATTCTAACCGTGCTGCCAGATTTCTGCCAGTGTCAGACCACCAACACCCCACCCCCACTGAAAGTCAAGGTCCAAGGGGAAAACCAAATTCACTGTTTGAACCCTGTATTCAGAATCACAAGATGTAATGGATTGTCTTCCTGAGTTGCCCTTCTGTTTTATCCTCTTTGGTCCTCCAACTCACACACTCCAATGTCCATTCAAAATAAAAAAGGTGAGGGAAAAATGGAGGCAAAGACCATAAACACAGAGACCCTAAAACACTAGTAGCGTCTAGAAACCTTATTAACCTGAATCCCACTACACTTGCTAAGTAAATTAAATGTGATGCTCCCAGAGCAGCAATCAAAAGCAAGGGCTGAAGCAAGAACTCCTATTACCAACCACTTCTCAGGAATTCCCCACAGCTCAAAGCAAGGCAAAGACCATGGTTAGTGCTGGGAGGATAACAGAATTAAGGGAGAAAAGTGACTTGAAATAACCATGTCACAACCATTATGATGGCAACTATAAAAAACAAAAACAAAAACAGAAAATCGGACTTCCCTGGCGGTCCACTGGTTAAGACTCCATGCTTTCAACTCAGGGCTCATGGGTTTGATCCCTGGTCGGGGAACTAAGATCCCACATGCTGTGTGGCTAAAATAATTAATTAATTAATTATACATAAAGTAAAATTTAATAAAACAGAAAATCACAAGTGCCAGTGAGGATGTTGAGAAATTGGAACCCTTGTGCACTGCTGGTGGGAATACAAAATGGCGCACTCACTGAGGATAACGGTATGGTGATTCCTCAAAAATTAAACACAGACTTACCATAGGATCCAGCAATTCCACTTGTGGATACATACCCAAAAGAAGTGAAAGCTGGGACTCTAACAGTTGTTTGTATACCCATGTTCACAGCGGCATTATTCACAACAGCCAAAAGATGGAAGCAACCCAAGTGTCCAAAGATGAATGAATGGGTAAACAAAATGTGGTACATACATAACAATGGAATAACATTCAGTTTTAAAAAGGAATGAAATTCTGGTACGTGATACAACATGATAAACCTTGAAGATATTATGCTAAGTGAAATAAGCCAGATACAAAAAGACAAATACTGTATGATTCCTCTTATATGAGGTTGCTAGATATTCAAACTCATAACAGACAGAAAGTAGAATGGTGTTTGCCATGGGCTGAGGAGAGGGGGAGAATGGGGAGTTAGTGTTTATTCAGTACAGAGTTTCACTGGGGTAAGATGAAAAAGTTCTGGAAATAGATGGTGGTGATATTTGTACAACAATGTGAACGTACTTAATGCCACAAAATTGTGCACTTTAAAATGGCTAAAATGGTAAATTTTATGTTATATTTACTTTACCACAATTTTTTTAAAGAAACAAAAATGGTCACTGCATTAGGGATTTCCCTTCATCTCTCAGACTGGAGGACTTGGGCACCTCTAAGGGAAAAACAGAATTTGGCAAAGATAGGTTATCTGCTCCCACACCCCACAGGAGGTTATGGAAGGGGCACGGCAGCCCCGTGGCGCTGCACCTGCTAAGGAAGCAGGAGGGAAGATGGTAAGGTGAGGAGAAAGTTACATATACTGGGGTCAGATCCACTCACCTTCCATCTGGCTCCCATTCTGTCATTCTTGTGGTCTCCCATATTCACAGTACACAGGAGCCAGCACTTAAGATTTACTCTTCAAAGGGTAGGTAGGTGGATAAGTAGGTGGATAGATGGATGGATACGTGAATGGACATTTCAACTACTTGGCTAGAATTTGAGAACTGCCTATGACCGCTCTGGCATATTTTTAAGAACTCAAAACACCTCCCAATGTTGGGGTAGGGAGGGTAAACCACTGGTTAAATTTTGGGCTGCTTTTCTCACTACTGATTTAGAATGACACTTTGTCCCTTCCCTCTTGGGTCCTCCGATTATACAGTTCATTGCATACAAGTGAAGGAAGGGAAGAGGTGGGTGTTGGGAAGAGAGTGGATTCAGCAATCTTTTCTGAAAACCCCAGCCCCTTTCTTTCCAGTGGAGGGCAAGGGGTTGAATCCAGCTTTGAGCACCAATTCTCCCCAGCAACGCAGGGAGCAAGTGTGTGCTGGCTACTTACTCTTCCCAACATACGAGAAGTCTGGCCTTGTGCTTCTGAAAAGAACATTCTGTGTAACCATGAAGGAATGTCTAACGATTAATACCACCTGGGGACGTGTTTAAAATGCAGATTCAGATTTAGCAGGTCCCGGGCAGGGTCTGCCATTTTGCAGGTCTAACAAGCTCCCAGGTGATGCTGAGGCTGCAGGCCGACCCACCACACATTGAATAATAAGGCCTTACACTCCTGCGATCAGCTGGAACCATGACAGCAGGGACCAAAATCAGGCAGAAACAGCAACAGTCAGGCTCTCCCTCTAATGAGCATCACCCTCCTCCCACTGCCATTCTCCACCCAGGCCACAGCCACTTGGTTCCACCATGAATCTGGACCCTTTGTCACTTTGGCATAATTAGCCAAGCCATCTGCAGTCACTCACTCCCAGCTTTTCTCATCATACTGAAGACAACTGATGCTCCTGGAGGTCAAAGAAATTTTTGCTCCCCACTCCCCAAGAAAAGTTTCCCCATCGTCCTCAAACAGAAACTCGAGGACGGCTTCTGCATTCATTGCTTACCTGCTCCTCTTGGCTAAAATGCACGATTCAATAATACAAGTGAAGCCAAACTATTTTCAACACTCTAGGGAGACATTTTAGCTTTGGCCACATCACAAACTGGAAATTTTTTGGGAAGGACCATAATAAAAGGAGGTGAGCATACACTAGATCATGCCTCCTCTACTTTTTGCAAAACTGAAAAACTGAGAGCTTGCAGGATGCTACCATTAAAAAAAAAAAAAATCCAGGCCCACCCACAGTATATGCTGTTGATATTAAAGAACTGCCTGGAAGGACTTTTTTGACTTTACCAAAACATCAGAGGAACTGATGGAGAACCTCGAAAATCCTCTGGTTCTCCATATGCATGGATGATGCTTCTCTCCAAACCTGGAGAGAGAAGAAAAAATAAAATCTCATATTCCTATTCTAATCAGTACCTATTTTAAGAGCTGCAAATACACCTGCATCTATGTTATCAAATGTAGAATTTACCAATAGCTAATCTGTGTAAACACAAGTCAGTAGACTGGCTTTTTTTTTTTACGGTCTTCTTTGTTTTTTAAATAAATTTATTTATTTACTTATTTATTTTTGGCTGTGTTGGGTCTTCGTTGCTGCATGCGGGCTTTCTCTAGCTGCGGCGAGCAGGGGCTACTCTTCGTTGCGGTGCACAGGCTTCACATTGCAGTGGCTTCTCTTGTTGCAGAGCACGGGCTCTAGGCGTGCGGGCTTCAGTAGCTGTAGCACGCAGGCTCAGTAGTTGTGGCTCATGGGCTCTAGAGCGCAGGCTCATTAGTTGTGGCACACGGGCTTAGTTGCTCCGTGGCACGTGGGATCTTCCCAGACCAGGGGTCGAACCCGTGTCCCCTGCATTGGCAGGCGGATTCTTACCCACTGCACTACCAGGAAGCCCTCCACAGTCTTCTAACTGAGGTCACACACCTGGTTTTAGGACTTAATTAAGTTCAGGTTCTTGATGTCTCATCGCAGAAAGAATTCAGTGAGAGACAAAGTGATAGGTTAGAAGCGGATTTATTTAGAGAGAAACAAACTCCAGAGTGTGGGCCATCTCAGAAGGCAAAAGCACAACGGTGGCATTTTTTTAGTCAACATAATCACACTATCTACTAACTAAGCCTAGGCATTAGGAGAAGTACAATAAAGAGGGAAGGGCTCTGAATGGTACGCTAAAGGATACTCATCAGAAAAAGTCAAATCACTTACTCCACATGTTCGCAGTTATTTCCAACTAATTCTTTTTTTTTTCTTTTTCAATTCTTTTATTTTTCGTTGCATTGGGTCTTCGTTGCTGCCCGCAGGCTTTCTCTAGTTGCGGTGAGTGGGGCTACTCTTGGTTGTGGTATGCCGGCTTCTCATTGCAGTGGCTTCTCTTGTTGTGGAGCACAGGCTCTAGGCATGCGAGCTTCAGTAGTTGCGGCACGTGGACTCAGTAGTTGTGGCTCATGCGCTTAGTTGCTCTGTGGCATGTGGGATCTCCCTGGATCAGGGATCGAACCCGTGTCCCCTGCATTGGCAGGCGGATTCTTAACCACTGTGCTACCAGGGAAGTCCCTCAACTAATTCTTTTTTTAAAAAAAGATTTCAAAGCCCCCTGAATACCCCGAGCAGGGTCTTCCTTAACATTCAAATCCAGATAATTTATATTCTGGTGGTTCTTTAATTTACTCATATACCTATTTCCCCTAAAAAATGGAGCATCCTTTTCAGATGTCAGTACAAAATCCATTTCCTCTGGGAAGATTACCTTCTGCTGTGAAGTGTCCTGGCGTATCATAAAATCTGGAACTAGAAGAGATCCTAGAAATAATCCAGCTCCAAGACTGTCAAACTGGGGTACAGGTGCTTATGCTGTGGGGAGCCCCCAGAGCCCCAGGGAAAATAAGGTGCATCTTCCCTGAGCGCTTTTTGACTCAAGGCAGCAATTTAAAGCATTTTTATACTAAAATACGTAAGATGAATCCTGCATTCCATTCTACATCAAAGGAATCACTGAGGGCTTCCTTGGTGGCAGAGCGGTTAAGAATCTGCCTGCCAGCCGCATAGCATAGGGAGATCAGCTCAGTGCTTTGTGAGGACCTAGAGGGGTGGGATAGGGAGGGTGGGAGGGAGACGCAAGAGGGAGGAGATATGGGGATATATGTATATGTATAGCTGATTCACTTTGTTATAAAACAGAAACTAACACACCACTGTAAAACAATTAAAAAAGAAAAAGAATCGGCCTGCCAATGCAGGGGACATGGGTTCAAGCCCTGGTCCAGGAAGGTCTCACATGCTGTGGAGCAACTAAGCCCATGCACAACAACTACTGAGCCTGTGCTCTACAGCCTGCGAGCCACAACTACTGAGCCTGTGTGCCACAACTACTGAGCCTTGTGCCACAACTACTGAGCCTTGTGCCACAACTACTGAGCCTGTGTGCCACAACTACTGAAGCCCACGCGCCTAGAGCCCGTGCTCCGCAACAAGAGAAGCCACGGCAATGAGAAGCCCGTGCACTGCAACAAAGCGGAGCCCCCGCTCGCCGCAACTAGAGAAAACCCGCCAGCAGCAACAAAGACCCAACACAGCCAAAATAAATAAATTAATTAATTAAATTAACTAATTAATTTCAAAAATAAAAGGAATTGCTGAAGTAACACTGAAAAGTCGTGGAAATCTCAGGCTGAGCTCCCCCATCCCCCTTTCCAGGGTTCCTTTGCCCTGAAGGTTATGAGGGCAAGTTTCCGAAGCATGAAGAGAATCCATTTCCTAGCTTGAGACACGGAAACCAAAAGACTTTCTCAAGGCTGTGAGTGGCCATCTGAAAGGTCACTGCCCCTAGATAGTCTTCAGAGAGATTTACAGTGCTTCTCACCACCACCCAGGTGAGTCTGGGAGCAGTCTTTCCTAGAATGCCAGACTAGAAGCACAAACAAGGATTTTAAGAGCTCGCTTCCCACCCAGTTCCACCCTCTTCTACCTCAGGTGCAGTATTAACAAACACATAATTAAATAGGCTTCTCAATGAATAATGAAGCCACACAGCCCTTCATAAACACATGTTAAACCCTTTCTTTAATCAGCTACACATCATTTGGTATTATATGTAGCTCAGAGGCATCTAGATTGACACATATGCTATTATTTACTGTCTCTTTGCTAAAGCTTTGAATTTTTCAACAGTGCAGGTGGCCTCCATTTGGATACACCTAATAAGAAGGCAAGTCAAAATAGGGAACATTTATTCAAAAAGAAGAAAAAAGAGTGGGGGAGGAACCAGAAGACCCATTCACAGTATATCTCTATACAACAGACACTCACCCAAGATAAAATCTAAGAACACACATGAGCCTTGGGCTTGGTGGAGATAGTTCTCTCCCTAACATCTGAATCTCCTTAAAAGAACCATCCCTGGGCTTCCCTGGTGGCGCAGTGGTTGAGAGTCTGCCTGCCGATGCAGGGGACATGGGTTCGTGCCCCGGTCCGGGAAGATCCCACATGCCGCGGAGCGGCTGGGCCCGTGAGCCATGGCCGCTGAGCCTGCGCGTCTGGAGCCCGTGCTCCGCGACGGGAGAGGCCACAACAGTGAGAGGCCCGCGTATCGCAAAAAAAAAAAAAAAAAAAAAAAGAACCATCCCTTTGTCCTCCCTCAAAAATCATGATGCATACCAAATACAGATGAGTTAAACAGATCAGGGTTCATTTTCAAAACCAAGGGTCATATAATCGTATATTTGAACAGGCTGGCCACTGTAATATTATCCTCAAGTTTATCAAGCTGCAAGACAGGTGAAAGGCTTGATTTAATATCTGCAACCCTCAGTGAGTTTAAATGAACTCTTCACCCTCCAATGCCTTTCTCATTGGAGCCCTATAGGAGAAATAAAGAACTGCCCCTTCAGGAAAAGCGGCCACCAACCTGCTTGCCTTCCTCGGCTGTCTTCCAGGCTGTACGGTGCCAAAGAATAACCAAGTGTACGAAAACACCAACAGCTGATGGGGCAGAGAAAGCCCAAGGTCTGCTGCCCATCTTGGGAGCAGGCAGTCAAGATGGGAAGCCCAGAGGGTTAATTCCAGCCTCATCTAACAATTACAGAGACCTACTATGTGCAAAGTCAGGGGTAGGGGCTCAGAAGAAAGTCCACATCAGATGGCAAACAGTAAAATGTTGCTAGTTTGGAAACTGAAAGTTTAGGAACTCCTCGGAATGCGAACAATGCTATTTTATTTTCAAAGTCCTTTTACAGGATCTGATTCAACCCTCACAATAAATCTATAAGAAGGAAAATAACCGCTATTATATCTGCTATCTTATCCCTGTTAGGGCTCAAAAATGTTCCCAAGTCACAAATCTAGTCATGTTGGAACGAGACCTGAAAATCCTCCCAGGTCATTCAAACTTTTACAGACACTTTCATTCAAAACACTCTTTAATCCTTACAACAGTCCAGTGAGGTTTGTTTGGGTTTTGTTTGTTTTAGGGGGGCCATCCCAGAGAGGGGGAAGCCAAGTCAAAGAAGTTAAAAAAGGGCCCAAGGTCACCCAGCCAGCAAAGAGAGAGAAGAGCTGGAATCTGAATTCAGGTTCCCCACTCCAAGGCCAATGTCCTTTTTTAACACACCAGAGAGGAGTGTGGGCAACACAGCGAGAGTGGAGACACCCTCCACGGAGAGCTGGGGATGGGAAACCAAACCCCACAGGTCCCTGGGAAATCAAACAGGAAACGGCTTGTGCTCAGGCCAAGCTGAAACCCAACCCTTGCCAAACCTGCTGCACACAGACATGGGCTTTCTACGCAGCTCAGCATCATCCCTGAGCCCGGCTCAGCGCTCCAGGTGGCTCAGCCCATGACTGTCTGGGCACCTCTGTGATAAAGCTGGGGCCAGAGGTCAAAGCGCAGACAAGACTGATCTTTCCAAACCAAGAGGAGGGTGCCATCTGTCACTCCAGGTCGAACTCTGAACCTGCCAGCCAACCTGTCATCCTCCACTGGAACTTGGGACACCCTTCCCAATGCAGCCTGCCCAGAGCCCACACCGCTCAGTCGGCCACCTCCCTCTCTGCTGCTCTTGTAGTTGGAAACCGGAAAGGACCCTGTTCCTAGTTTCCCTGGGGTTTGTCTCCCCCCCACCCCATAACCAAAAGATGTTCCACGGAAAGGGTACCCAGCCGGCCTATACACTCGCAGACACTGACAACGTCCACACATTTGTTTGAAGCAAACAAAGTTCTAGGGAAGCTTATGGGAAAGAATATTTTTTAATCAGAGGCCTAGACATACTTAGGAGGCGCTCAAAGTGGGCGCTGATTCCAGTTTCTGAACAAGTGCAGCGAAGGGTTCTACAGCACGTAGACTGAACGGGTAGGGGCCATCCAGCGCCAGCCCCAAGAGCAGCGGGGCCGGGCTTTTGACCTGTACTTCCCTAAACACAACGTTACAAAAGAAGCAGCAATCCATTTCATTAAGTTTCTTGTTACCTGCAGGAGGCTGACCTTGGAGATTCGAAAAGAACTGAAAAACTCAGGTCAAAAAAGTGACAAAGTGAACTTGTTAACTCTCAGGACGGAAAGGAGGAGTCCTAAAAGCCATTTGTCTCGACCGAAACACTCTCAGAATATGTAGTTTACATTCGTTTTGCGGGTGAGTGGCAAACGGGGTTCAGCTCTCGCTCAGCTCGGGACTCTTTGAAGGTCGCCTCACTGTCACTTCGGAGTGCCGGAGCCCGGAATCCAGGCCACGCGGCGTGACCGATACGATGCACTACTGGCACCCTCCTGAGCCCCCCAGGGCCTCCCGCAGGTGCGGCCGATGCCAGAGGGGGGCAGCCCCCTCAGGGTCCCTGCCTCTCGCCGCTACCACACCACGCATCCACACTCCCGGGACACCCGTGTCCTTCCCCACCCACCCCCGGGCCCGATGCGCCTGAGGCACGGGTCAGCGGTCCACGGGCTTACCCTCGAGAGGCGCACGAAGCGCGGCCCCGTAGCAGGCGTGATCCCGGGGGCCTCCGGCGCGGGGCTGCCCGGGCGCTTGGCTCTCCTGGCCGCCTCCTCTTCGTTGTCCTCGGCCGAGTCCCGGCCGCCCGGCGGCTCCGGTTCCCTCCGCAGCAGCCGGCCGGGCGGCACCGGGGCGCACGCGACGGGCTCGGCTGGGGCGCCTCCTCCTCCTTCCTCTGCCCGCCCGCCGACTCTGCGCTCCCGGGCTCGGGGTACGAGGTTCCGGACGCGGGGTTCGTCGGGGCGCTCGGGAACCCCAGCGCTCCCTCCCGCGCCGCCCTCCCGCGCGCGGCCGCTCTCTGGGGGCGTCCCGCTCGTAGCGCGCGGCCGTCAGGGGCTCTGGGTGCGCGGGGGCGGAGGCCGGGTGGGCCCCAGGGCGGCGGGCGGGGGCGCTGCTGTGGACCGGGGCACTGATGCGGGCGCCGCGCCGCGGCCTCTCGCCATGGCTCTCGGCGGGCGGGCGCTTCGCACCTCCCCTCCGCGCTGCCGTCACCGCCCGACGCTCGCCGAGCCCTCCCCTTCCCCCGGCCCCGCCTGCCGGCCCGCGCCGCCACCTCCAGGACGCCCGCCGGGCGGAGCGCGTCCCAGCGGCCCAGAGCCAAGCCCCTCCTACCTCGCTGGCAGGTGACCCGCTCCTGCGACTTTGGGTCTGGAGAAGTCCCCGGCGAAATACCCCGAGTCGGGAAAAGATACCACACACCACCACCACCACTACCACCACCCCCGCCGCGACCGCTTATTTACTTCTAGCACTTCTCCGTGCCCGTCCAGCCAGTCTAAGGGCAGGGTGGAACTCACGCGGAGGCTGTTTGCCGAGAATACAGAAGTCCAGACGTTTCGTTCCTGCAGGCCGGGCCGTCCCTTAGGAAAGCAATCCTTAGTCTTAAATAAGGGTGGGACAGAGCTGGGAGGTGGGGGGAATATGAATGAACAAAATGCCACCAAAGGGTAAGGGAGGAGGACAGGTGTGTGGCGGATCAGGAAACGATCCAGGAAGTAAGTCCTCACAGGCTACTCTATTATGCAAATGACCGGTGGACGGTGTAACGGGGAACAACACGCATGACCTCATTTCCACTTGAGGCTGCTGAGTCTACAGCGTTGGGCTAGTCCCTGGCCAAAGGTCATAGAGGACATTGGGAGGACATGGAGAAGACTCAGACCAGAACCGAAGACCCAAGGAAACTAAACCATAGAAAACCTGGTTTCCAGTACTGGAAGAGTCAGTGTATAGCAGAGACTGGGTCAGGCAAGAATCATCAATGGATACTCACCCTAGGGGAGACTTTACTGGGGAGCAGACATTTGCCTGGATTAATGTGTTTTCCCATAGGTGGTTTAGGCTTATTAGTAGCAAGAGAGAAATATTCAATATATAAAGGCACAGGGAGACAGCACCTTGACCAGGATCAAAACTGACATCACTGGGCTTCCCTGGTGGCGCAGTGGTTGAGAGTCCGCCTGCCGATGCAGGGGACACGGGTTCGTGCCCCGGTCCGGGAAGATCCCACATGCCATGGAGCAGCTGGGCCCATGAGCCATGGCCGCTGAGCCTGTGCGTCCGGAGCCTGTGCTCCCCAACGGGAGAGGCCACAACAGTGAGAGGCCTGCATACTGCAAAAAAAAAAAAAAAAAAACTGACATCATTAATGAAAGCAGATGGATATCTTGTCCTCAGAACACATCACCTATGCAGTATTTCCAGGAAGAATGCATAACCTGAATCTAATGATAATGAAACCCCAGACAAACCAAAATGAAGAATATCTATTAAAAGGGGGCAGGAGTTGTATTCCTCAAACATGTCAATGTCACAAAAGAAGGCTTGGGAAATGTTCCAGATTAAAGAGTGCTATAAAGTCATGACAGCTAAATGTGATACCTCGTCCTAGACTGGATTCTTTTGGGGAGAGGGGACCCTGTAAAGGACATTCCAGTGGACAAAATTGGAATCCTGAGAGTAGATTAAAGTATTGGATCAATGTTAAATTCGCTGATGTTGATAATTTGTACTATGTTCATGTGTAAGAATAGCCCTATCCTTGGAAATACACACTGCAGTATTGTGTAGGGGTAAGGGGGCATTCTGTATGCAACTTACCCTCAAATGATTAAGGAAAAAAATGTTGATAGAAAAATGATAAAGTAAATGGGCAGAATACTAACAATCAGTGAATTTGGGTACAGGGCGTATTGGAATGTTTCCGTAAGTTTGAAATTATTTCCAAATAAAAAGATTTTGAGCAGTGGCGCAGTGGATAAGACTCCGTGCTCCCAATGCAGGGGGCCTGGGTTCGATCCCTGGTTGGGGAGATAGATCCCACATGCATGCTGCAACTAAGAATTCACATGCCACAACTAACGAGCCCTGGAGCCGCAACTAAGGAGCCTGCCTGCCACAGCTAAGACCCGGTGCAACTAAATAAATAAGTAAGTAAATATTAAAAAAAAAAAAGATTTTGAAAAACCATCAAGTGGGAGAAGAGATGAGGTGGGAGGAAGGCAAGAAGTGGTCATAAAAAGACAACACAGGGGATCCTTGTGGTTTTAGAGCTTGTGGCTTTAGAACAGGTGATAAAATTTATATAGAACTTACACAGACACACATAAGTACAAGTAAAACTGGGGAAATGGAGTAAGGCCGATTGTATGAATGTCAGTATCTAGTTGTGATACCATATGAAGGTTTTGCAAAATGTTATCATTGAGGAAATTGGGCAAAGTGTTTTATTTCTAATGACTGAATGTGAATCTCCAATTATCCCATTAAAAATTTCAATTGTGGGCTTCCCTGGTGGCGCAGTGGTTGAGAGTCTGCCTGCTACTGCAGGGGACACGGGTTCGAGCCCTGGTCTGGGAGGATCCCACATGCCGTGGAGCAACTAGGCCCGTGAGCCACAACTACTGAGCCTACGCGTCTGGAGCCTGTGCTCTGCAAAGGGAGAGGCCGTGATAGTGAGAGGCCCGCGCACCGCGATGAAGAGTGGCCCCGGCTTGCCACAACTAGAGAAAGCCCTCGCACAGAAATGAAGACCCAACACAGCAAAAATAAATAAATTAATTAATAAACTCCTACCCCCAACATCTTCTTAAAAAATAAAAGAAAATTTCAGTTACAGGGAGTTCCCTGGTGGCCTAATGGTTAGGATTCCAGGCTTTCGCTGCTGTGGCCAGGGTTCAACTGAGACCCCTGCAAGCCACGTGGCAAGGCCAAAAAAAAGAAAAAGAAATTCAATCACAAAAAGAGATCAAGCATATTCCAGGTGTACATAGATGAGCATGGCTGCCTGGGAATTCAAAGAGCAAATGTGCTGGAGCTGACTCCTAGTGGGTTTAGAGCAGACATGGAGCTGTTACCAACAGCGAGGGTTTAAGGAAAAAAAAAAAAGGCTATGTGAAGTATAACTGACAGATCAGGTTCCTACCAGTTCTGTAATTTAAGAATCCTAGAGCTGGGGGATCTTTGAGATCATCTAGTCCAACCTTCTCATTTTCAGGAAACTGCGGGCAGAAAAGTGGTACATGACCAGAGGAGCATCAAATTAGTGGTAGACCCATAACTACAACTCTTGTCTGCTGAACATGTGCAATGGTCTCTGCACCTTTACCAGCTGCCTGTCACTCTCTATATCCATGAGATTTAGTCAAGTTTGGTACAGAATTTTGAAGTCATTCATTCACCCGTTTGGAGTGTGACAGTGGCCTTGTGGGAGCAGGGTCTTGACATTTGGTTTCCAGCACCAGATGGCAGACATGTGGATCCCGCTCAGGAGGAGGAGGCGCCAATCTCCCTCTAGTACTCCCAGCTTGGAGGAAACAGGTGGCAAGCGGAACGCCTGGAGTGAGTGAGCCCCTCCCCCCAGCCATGGGCCCTGAGCTACTTGGAGATGCTGATAACCTGCCGCTGCTGCAAGTCAAGGGTGCAGGGCCCTGGGAGGGAGGCAGGATGGGCACACAGAAGAGAAAACAGTCATTGCCCTGGTAGGTCCCAGCCTCATCCAGTGTTAGCAGAGGTCTCTGCACCAGAAGTGACTCTGGGCTTCCCTGGTGGCGCAGTGGTTAAGAATCCGCCTGCCGGGCTTCCCTGGTGTCGCAGTGGTTGAGAGTCTGCCTGCCGATGCAGGGGACACGGGTTCGAACCCTGGTCCAGGAGGATCCCACATGCCTGGGAGCAACTAAGCCCGTGTGCCACAACTACTAAGCCTGCGCTATAGAGCCCGCAAGCCACAACTATTGAGCCCAGGAGCCACAACTACTGAAGCCCGCGCGCCTAGAGCCTGTGCTCTGCAGCAAGAGAAGCCACCGCAATGAGAAGCTGGGGCACCACAACGAAGAGTAGCCCCCGTTTACCGCAACTAGCGAAAGCCCGTGCGCAGCAACGAATACCCAATGCAGCCAATAAATAAATAAGCAAATAAAATTTTTTTTAAAAGGTCACTCTGGCCTCCCTTGAGCCACAGAAAGCCATGCTATTCTTTCCTTTTTTTCAAATCAAATCAAAATCAACACGTTTGTTGATATTTGCCAGGCTCTGAATTATTAACTGGGGGAAAATACAAACAAAACAAACAGCAAAAAAAACCCCGTATCTGATCCCTGACCTTTAGGAACACAAAATACAGCAAAGGACCCAAGATGGAAATGTAGAAAATGATCTGACAAAAGAATTAAAATGCTATTAACTCTGTAGGCTCGGGTTCTCCTCAAAAGCAGTGTTGGAGAAGGGCTTGAGGGCAGTGATCACTTTTGGTAAGTGATCCCATGGAACAGGGATGGGAAAAGGAACCAGGACCACACAAAACAGAGAGGGAGAGAAAGCCCATCCAAGGGTGCTTAATCTAGGTGGTCACCTCTGTGATCAACTGAGCTCAGTCCCACTGGGGGGCCCTCTGAGGAACTGCATAGAATGCAAGACAAAAGGAGGATACATCTATCCACCAGCTCTTACCTCTCATTGGTCAAGTGGTTGCTGAGCAAAGAAGTAAACCAAGCAAGTATGACACAGGACATACATGCATAAAATGATGGCTGACTCACCAGCAAAAAAGCAGCCTAAGGGCAGGGATTTTTGTCTGCTTTATTCATTGTTGCTTTCCCAGCGCCTGATTCATAATGGATGCCCAGTCAATACATACGGAATGGTTGAAATACTAACTCAGGTTGATAATAGAAGACGTTGTAAAAAAAAATAGGAGCATAAGTCATTTTTTAACAATTTGTGTCTGTATGTGTCTATTTGTGCCAGGTGTTGGATAGGCTAGGGTGACAGTATAGTGAAAATAGGTATAGTCCTGGCCTCATTGGACCTTTCAGTCTAGGGGAGGTGTCAGGTAACATGATACATACACACATTGAGTTAGCTTGTGACAAGTGCTATGAAGAAAAGGATGCAGGCACTAGAAGTAGGTAGTAGGCAGATTTAGGATAGATTACTTGGTCTGGGAGGACCTGTCTAAGGAGGTGACGCTTAAGTTGAGACCCAGAGGAATAGGAGCCAACCATGCAAAGGGGAGGGGGCAGCATGAGACAGAGACCCAGAGGCAACAGAGACTCTCGATAGCTGGAGCTCTGAGGAAGAGCCAGACCATGGGCCTGTGATGGTTTTGGTAAGAGAAGAGTTTTAGGTAAGGGAACTTGAACCTGCCACCATTCCAGAATGAGAGCAAAGGTCCAACTACCTTATATCCACATTCACGTTATCATTGAATGTCTTATCTTGGGGTTTTAATCTAACATCTATTGAGCACATATATGTACCAAGCACAGTACTAAATGCTTTCATAATAACAGCTCATTGAATCCTCACAGTAACTCTGTGGGGTAGCTGTTATCATCTGCAGTTTATAGATAAAGAAACTGAACCTCAGAGAAGTTAATTAACTTACTTAAAGTCACATACAATTGACAAGGTCAGAATCCACTCCAGGTTTCTAGCCTCTTATGACTAATTAAACACATTGCTTTTGTTCCCTGCATATAAAGGAGAATCAACCTCTGTCTCGGAAGATGGGAAGAATGGAGAGGTGAGGATTGGGGCGGGAAAGGAATCCTATAATTAAGACATTAATATCGATGCATTGCTCACAGATTCCTTAGAAGGAAAATAAAATGGATTAGTACCAATAGCTTCTTTATTGCATCTGGTGTTTATCTTGAGACTTTAAACACCAGCTATGCATGGATAGCTTCCAAATTTATACTTCTAGCCCCGACTTTCCCTCCTGAACTCCAGACTCCAGAAGTTTATAAACAAACTTCCTACCTGACGCTGCCCTTTGGATGTCTAATAGGCATTTCAGCCTTCTATGCCCTAACCTGAACTGCTGGTCTTTCCCCAATTTCTGCTCTTCCAGGCTCCTAGGTTTCAGTGGCTCAGGCCAGAAACCTTGTAATCATTTATAACTTCTCTCTTTTTTCCACCCCACATCCAATCTGTCCTCAAGTCTGTAGGTTCTACCTTCAAAATATAGGCCAGAATCTACTTCTCACCACTGTCACTGTTTCCGTCTTACTACAAACCACCGTCACCTCTCCCAGATTCCTGTTAGGGCCTCCTAAATCCCTGCTTGCTCCCCGGCCCCCATCTCCCCCACAGTCCATTGTCAACACAGGAGCCAATGTTCTGGAAAATGTGAGTCAAATCATGGCTTTCCTCTTTTATTTTTATTTTATCTATTTATCTATCTATTTATTTATTTATTTATTTATTTTTGGCTGCGTTGGGTCTTCGTTGCTGCCCACGGCTAGTTGTGGAGAGTGGGGTGGTCTACTCTTCACTGCGGTGCACGGGCTTCTCATTGTGGTGGCTTCTCTTGTGGAGCACAGGCTCTAGGAGCGCAGGCTTCAGTAGTTGTGGCACGCGGGCTCAGTGGTTGTGGCTTGTGGGCTCTAGAGCGCAGGCTCAGTAGTCGTGGCGCACGGGCTTAGGTGCTCTGCAGCATGTGGGATCTTCGCGGACCAGGGCTCGAACCCGTGTCCCCTGCATTGGCAGGCCGATTCTTAACCACTTCGCCACCAGGGAAATCCCAGCCTTCCTCTTTTAAAACTCTAAAGCTCCCCAGTGCTCTCAGTACAAGCAAGAGTCTTCCCAATGGCCCATAAGACCTACATGGTCTGCCCCCGACCTCATTTTCCTCTTTTCTCCGACTCACTCACTCATTCCAATGGTCTCCTTGCTGTTTCTTGAACGTGCCAGGGACACTCTCACCTCAGCACTTTGGCTCTGTTCCCTTTGCCTGGAATACCCTTCCCCTCCTTGAACCATCTCATTTAATAATGCCACTTCTATTCCCTTTGCATCCCACTTCCCTTGCCCTGCTCTATTTTTTTCTTATTTAGCACATTTAAAAATACTATAACATTTATTATTGTTTATTTTCCATCTCCACTTTCTTGATTCATGAGGTAGACTTATTCCCAGATGTATCCTCAGCACAATATCTAGAACATAGTAATTGCTCAATAAATATTTGTTGAATGATCCAGCCTTCAGAATCTAACCAAAGATCAACATTTTATTGTTTACGGGGTGGAAAATGTAGTAATTTTTGTTTTTCATATCAAACTTAAGAGATCTTGAGGATATGTCCCGAACATTCTTAGCTGTCTTTTCACAGCCCACTGTGAAGTGACCACCTATCAAAAACCTACTAGATTGTATTTGTTTTCAAGATCTACATTATTATCCTTGGGGTAATGAATGTCCCACATTACTTTCTAATTATGGTAGAAAAGGACTTCTTATCTCCAAGTTCTAGGACTCTACAGTTTCATTGGATGACTCTGTTGACACTGGCTAAACCTCCGGCTTTCATGGACTTTGAGCTCATCTAATCCTCTTTCTAAGCTAAAGAGTCCTAATCTCGGTTTAGCCTGGTAGAAAACTACCTCTGCTATTTTAATTCTCTAGGTGCTCCTATCTAAATCTTTTCAAATGTATATGCCTTTCTGAGTTTCTGGTATATATTTTAAGTGTGGCTAATATTATCCTAGATGCTTGTTTCCTAGTGCTGTGGGTATATGTTTTGTTTTATTTTCCCCTGAACAAGGATTCTTCATCCAGGGTCCATGGGGGTCCCAGGGTAGGTGTTGGGGTTAATTAATATTAGAGTGGACTAAAGTGATATAATAGGTAACACTAAACTATAATGGCTGAACACAATGCCAATTTTTTGCTCAAGTAACAGCCTAGAGTAATTCCAGATTGTTTCATACCTTATTAAAGGACTTGGGCTAATTTTGGCTCTGCCGTCTTAGGTCACCCTGGGCCTGGCCATCTCAGTTAGGGGCTGGGGTAAAGAGCGTGGAGGAGGTTTTATGAGTCAGGCCTGGCAGGGGCACACATACCACTTCCACTCAAATTTCACTGGCCAGAGTTCCTACTGACATAGCCACACTTAACTGCAAGGGAGGCTGGGAAATACAGTCTAGCTGAACAACAAAGAAGAAGGGGAAAATAGATTTTGGTGCTCAGCTAGCATTTTCTGCCAAAGGGGGGGGGTCTGAGAAATGGACACATGCACAAAATATATTTTTTATTCCATTTGTTTTGTGCTATTTTGAAAATTATCAAGAAAATTTGCTTCATCAGTTAAAATTATTAGCTTATGGTTTTACTATACTTTATGCTTCACCAGGAAGCATGAAGTTATATGACTGGCCCAGCTCGGTCACATGACTGTAAGGACTTAGGGTTGCCGTCTGTTACTCATGAAAGATGCCAGTACATAGGATCTGGCAAGGTACAAGCATCATCATACCATCATACTGTGTTATGACATCTGAAATAATTTCTTGTTAATAAGAATGGAGCAAAACCTGCTCTGAGGGACACTCTTGGGGCTCCAGCCACATCCTTTGTGGCCCTACAGTTTCGTGCAGCCAGTACCAGCTGCCAGCCCCTGCATCTCTTTCACTGTCTGCCTCCCCTGGGCACTGAAGGCGGCTCTGCTCAGTACAGTGGCCTGGAAGTTCTGGGGAATCGATGACCTTGTACCAGAAGTTCCTCTGTCCCTTAGGGCAATGTATGTTTTATGCTGGCTGCCAGAATCCCTCCATGTGATTAAGTTCCAGTTAGTTTTGCTTGATTAAACATCCTTCATTGGCTATCCTCCTTCCCCTGTCTCACTTCTCTTCTCTCCTGCCTATGTTTCCTGGGATCACCAAATAAATTGCTTGCATAGCTCTGGATCTTCTTCTGGAAGAACCCAAACTAAGACACCTATCCTGCCATGAGTATTACGCACATTAGTTAGTGTTTGCGCTCAGAACAGATTATATTGGAAGCCGTCAAAGCAAAGAAAAGAGCCTCAAAGAAAATTCTTTAGCCACTCTGTGATTATGTCACAGTAGAAGGGAGGTGAGGAGAGGCAGGGTCAGCTGTTTCCGCACTGCAAGGTCTCTGAGAAGAAAACGAAAGTAACAATCTTGCACTGCTCAGCACCATCAAGTAGAAAAATTTCCTCCTGGTGTTACTAAATTTATCGCATTTAGCAAAATAAAGCCATTGGCCCAATATGAATAGATTCCTGTTTTTTTGACTGGGCCCTGGGAATAAAGAACCAATAAGAAACAAACTCCAGGGCTTCCCTGGTGGCGCAGTGGTTGAGAGTCCGCCTGCCGATGCAGGGGACACGGGTTCGTGCCCCGGTCTGGGAAGATCCCACATGCCGCGGAGCGGCTGGGCCCGTGAGCCATGGCCACTGAGCCTGTGCGTCCGGAGCCTGTGCTCCGCAACGGGAGAGGCCGCAACAGTGAGAGGCCCGCGTACCGCAAAAAAAAGAAAAAAAAAAAAGAAAAGAAACTAACTCCATGTAGGGTATACTAACTTGGCAAAGACACAGCTGAGTTAAATGATGGAATAAGGTGGCGAGACACAGTTTAACTTATTCCTCCCAAGCCCACCCCTCATGGACCAATTAAATGGAGGATGCAGCAGCAGCAGTCTCTTAAAGGAAGATGCCAGGCCTGTCAGCTGAGTACACAAAGAAGGACTTTCAGGAATGGAACGAAACGCTCATTCCTTTCATTTTACTTGAATCACCCCACGGGACAGGACACAAAAGCCACCTCATCACATGGGATGACATTATTGCCAACAAAAGCACAAAGCCCAGGGCAAAGTGCAGGAGTGCCTACGTCTGAGCATCTTGGACATTCTGAAGAAAGCGTGAATCTTTTTCCTGAAAAGTCAAACTTGAGTCAGCTTCCATTCAGAAACCTTGTTTGAAGCAGCCTTCAAGGTCATACATCCCAGTGCCAAGCAGGAAAAAATGACACACTATTCGAAGAAACTTGATTAAGTCATTGTTTCCCTTTTTCCCCTCTATTTCAAAAGCTTGTTGGATGGAACACATTTTATTGATTCTTTTCCTCCCCCTCTCAATGGGTTTGAAAGCTTCGCAAACTATTTCTATTTCTTTAATATTTACCCTTAAAATTTTAAAAAATTTGTATTTCTTTAAAACAAGACGTCATCTTACTTGAGGATGTACTCTAGGAAAACAAACAAGAATGAACACAAATAAAGAATGTAATCGTTCACACGCAAAACATGATGATAAAATACAATATATGCCTGGAGCATCTGGGAATGCCAGCAGGTAAGAAGTGCTCAAAACACAAAACCCAATCCAGCCCACAGTGATAGGGTATGTCAAAGGGCACAGGAGTTCACTGAAAGAGCTTCCAATGGCCAAAGCTGAAATAATATGAACCACAAAATAAAGTAGTATTGGATTATAACCCAAAGTACAAAATAAATAGCCATGAATCCACACTGATAGAGATAAATGATTGAATAAATAAATACATGGGGAGGCAGAGACAAACCTCTCACGCAGAAGAATTCCAAATAAAGTGTGTAGATCTCTACTCTCAACTGCGTGGTGCACAACTCCCCAGTCCATAAGTGTGGACTGCACATAGTAACTTTCTTCAAAGAGTACAGCATAGAAAGGGGGAAGAAATCACTGTACGGTGGAAAAACCTGACAACCACCAGCTCAGCTAGGCAATCAAGGTTTTCAACAGTGATAAGTCAGGCTGATAGTATGTAATTTTGATATGATGTGATGAGAATGGTACTTTGCCTCGGTGGTCATCCTCTCCCAAACCCACAACCCCAGTCTAATCATGAGAAATATATTATAAAATTCTCACTTGAGGGACATTCTAAAAATATCTGACCAGTACTCTTCAGAACTGTCAAATTCATCAAAAAGAAGGAAAATCTGAGAAACTATCACAGCCAAGAGGAGCCTAAGGAGACACAACAGCTAAGTGTAATGTGGTGTCCTGGATAAGATCCTGGAACAAAAACTCAGGATATCTGAATAAAATATGGACTTTAGTTAATAAGGTATCAATATTTTTTCATTATCAGTATTTGTGAAAAATGCACCACACTGGGCTTCCCTGGTGGCGCAGTGGTTGAGAGTCCGCCTGCCGATGCAGGGGACGTGGGTTCGTGCCCCGGTCCGGGAAGATCCCACATGCCGCGGAGCAGCTGGGCCCGTGAGCCATGGCCGCTGAGCCTGTGCGTCCGGAGCCTGTGCTCCGCAACGGGAGAGGCCGCAACAGTGAGAGGCCCGCGTACCACAAAAAATAAATAAATAAACACTTTAAAAAAAAAATGCACCACACTAATATGAGATATGAATAATAGAGGAAACTGAGTGTTGGTCATATGGGAACACTTTTACTATCTTTGCAATTTTTCTATGAATCTAAAACTATCTTAAACTAAAAAGTTTACTTCAAAAATAGTGGTAAACATTGAAATTGGTATAATTTAAGGTCTAAATAATTTTTAATAATGTGATGAGAATGTTTAATGTATTGGTTATTAAACAGCCATTTCCATTAACAGTATTATTTAAATGTCAACAAAATGAATGACTTGAAATTAAGATATAATTTCTGCAAAGTCTGGACCGTTATGGGAGACGGAAGAAGATAGAGAAAGGAGATCAGTCTAAAGGTTTCATCCTGTGTAAGGTATGATTTTGATGGAGAAAGGTAAGTTTTTTTTAAATATTAGGGGTTATTCCTAGAGAAACTGAAGTATAGCTGTAGAACATTCAGATCAATAGAGGGGAACAGTGATAAAGTCAAAACAAAATATGACAAGAATAAGGGCAATGAGTAACCGATGGTCAGAGGAAACATTAAAAGGTAAATCCTCCTTTAGAAAGAGAAGACTCTCGGACAGGGTGAAAAAACAAAGTCCAACTTTCTGGTGTTCATGAAAGACACACCCAAGAGAACACGATTTTTAAAAAGTTGAAAGTAATGGGAAGGGCAAAAATACAACAAAAGAATGCACAATAGGGGGCTTCCCTGGTGGCGCAGTGGTTGAGAGTCCGCCTGCCGATTCAGGGGACACGGGTTCGTGCCCCGGTCTGGGAAGATCCCACATGCCGCGGAGCGACTAGGCCCATGAGCCATGGCCGCTGGGCCTGCGCGTCCGGAGCCTGTGCTCTGCAACGGGAGAGGCCACAACAGTGAGAGGCCCTTGTACCGCAAAAAAAAAAAAAAAGCACAATAAGTTAAGAAAAGAAAAAATAAAGAGAAAGCACAGGTGACTGTTAATATGGCAGCAGTGTCCTCAAATTCTGTACACCGGCCTTTCTCAGTCAGCTCACATACAACCTGAGGCCACATCTGGCCTGGGTGCAAGGAGTTGTGCCCTTCCCCCCAGTAAACCTGAGGATCCTGAAAACTTCACTTTTTCCAAAAATCCATCCCATTATTCTCATCACTTCTTGTGCTGGGCCTCTAAATGACCCATTGCAGGCCCCTTGCCTCTGCAGATCTCACTAGCCAATGCCACTTTGAGGCCCCCCAACTGTCTGCCTGAGCACAGCTAATATAAGGTTGTCATGTTTAATTAGAGCTGACTAAGACCTGCGGATAGTAATTACACGTTAGCCCAGTTAACCAGATGGAAAGACTCGATGTTGTGATATGTCATTTATCCCCAAATTAATCCGTGAATTTTATGTAATTCCAATCAAATGCCAAAGAAATCTTATTTTAAGGAAATGACAATATATGCTAAAGTTCATATGGAAGAAAAAATACGTAAGACTATATATGACAATTAAAAAAACAATCAAGGGGTACTAATTTTGACCAGAAAGCAAAATATGACATAAAGTGACAGTAATTAAGGGGTTATTTCTGTCATAAGAATAGACAAATTGCACAGAACTGAGAGTAGAAAAGCAGAATAATGTATCTGTGAGATTTTAGTTTTATGGATAACAAGACACTATTTTCCCCTCATTATAGTAATCTAGATTCTTAAGGGTCCTGGATAATCAAATAGAAACTATTTTACTGGAAGAAAACTGTATTAAGTTTCATTAATCCTATGGTGCCCACTGTGACATGGGTTTTAGGCAAAATCCTGGGACAAATCAGAGAAAACACTTTTCAATAAAACCACTTTTCTCTAAGTGTTCCAGTCTTCTCTAATTTCTTCTTAGTTCTTCGTCTTTTTTTCGGTATGCGAGACTCTCACTGTTGTGGCCTCTCCCGTTGCAGAGCACAGACTCTGGACGCGCAGGCTCAGCGGCCGTGGCTCACGGGCCCAGCTGCTCTGCGGCATGTGGGATCTTCCCGGAGCGGGGCACGGACCCGTGTCCCCTGCATCGACAGGCGGACCCTCAACCACTGAGCCACCAGGGAAGCCCTCTTCTTCCTCTTTTTAAAGAGATGATCCTGATAATATATCCCTAGGGGCCTCACTTCATCCTTAGAAATTCCAAGATTAACAGCCACCACCAATAAAATCAGCCGTTTTTTAAAAAAAGTTATATTATACAAATTTTCAAATATAAAAATAGAATCAAAGGAAATTCCCTGGTGGTCCAGTGGCTAAGACTCCAAGCTCCCAATGCAAGGGGCCCGGGCTCGATTCCTGGTTAGGGAACTAGATCCCACATGCCACAACTAAAGATCCCACATGCCGCAACTAAAGATCCCACATGCCGCAACGAAGCTCCCGCATGCCGTGATTAAGACCCAGCGCAGCTAAATAAATAAATATTAAAAAAAAATAGAATCATAGAGTGAGCTCGATGTATTCACCACCAGCTTCAAGAATTATCAGTGTGGAGCCGATCTATCTCTATCCTCACACAATCCCTTCATCCCTTGAATTATTTTGAAGCAAATCCCAGTCCCGGACATCATATAATTTCACTCATAAACACCAGTGTTACAATTGGGGCAAAGATTAGAGTTCGGGTTAAGGTTAGGTCTAGGGTTGCAACAGAGTGAGTTTTAGGCTTGGGCTTGGCTTCGGTTATTTGTTAACCTTAGGACAAAGAGCCGTAGGGCAGAGGTAGGGCTACGTCCCAGCATTATACTTAGGATTAGGGTTAAAGCCAGTGGAATGCTCATATGGTGAATGTAGTACATGTTCTTGATTTCACGCCCAGGTTTTCTAGCCTGGCTAGTGTGCGCATCCTCCATTCACTTCCTTCTTCTGAAATTTACTCTTACCTTAACTGTAACAACCTCAACCCTGGAAATTAGGTTGCCCGTCCCTAGTAGCCTGCAATCACAGTTTGACTGCTACAGGCATTCTAAAGTGACACCCTTGCCTCAAGGTGGGACCAGCTCTGGGGTGCAAATTTTGGTTCCAGGCTCCCTGTGGGTTCAGGCCTATTGTAGTCTCCATTGCTTAGCTCTTCTCATGCCCTGTCTTGTTTCCCTCACTGCCCTCCCCCTACAAGCACTTTCCCAGTAAATCACATGCACAAGAATCCCCTTCTCAGGTTCCACTTCTAGGCAACTCAACCTAAGGGAGTGATCAACAACCCAAATATAAGAAGGAGATTAATATTCTGAGCTGTCAAAAACTGACAATCACCTACAATGCTTATCTCAATAAGAAACGGAAACAAGATGCATCACCCCCACTGTCTACATATCCTACTCCAGGGACAATATTTTTCTCTCTCTCCTTCCAGTAAGCTCAAGGAGGCAGAATTCCATTTTTTTGTTCACTGCTTTAGCCTCAGGAGCTAATAATGTAGTACCTGACACATAGTGGGCCCTCAATATATATCTGTTGAATGAATGGACAGATGATACCTATGGTTCCTCTAACCCTGCTCCTAGACTATTGCCAACTCCAGGCAGTCACGATGCCAGACTTTTCTCTCATAATTTGAGGTTCTTTAGTTACAGCCAGGCCGTGAGACAGCTCAATGCCTTGACTCGAAATGACCCCCAGTCACACACACCGCACTGCCTTGTCTTAACCATTTTCCCTCTCCGTATCTTTTGTCATCCTTGCCCCTTCATTCTCTGCGATAACTTTTCTTTCTTCTCTATTATTAACGTTTAATACCCAGGGGATTAAGAACCATCTCCAACTGGTTCAAAAATGGAGAACTCAATGGCGCAACTTTAATAAGCTAGCAACAAACCTCAATGTGCTTATTAAAAAATTGGTCTGGAATGAAGGAGGCACTACAGATTCCCGAAGAAAGGAAGAATTTTAGCGCTAGGATAATTGGTTAATTATTCTGAGGGGTAATAAAGTTATAACCTAATTTACCAATGTTCATCAAAACAAATTACAGATGGACTAAGTAATCTGATACCCAAAACTGAAACAAGTAGAAAAACAGGTGAATAACTAATCTCCATGTGGGAAATGCCTTTCTAAGGTTAAAAATAATTTTTTAAAAATCACAAAGGAAGTGTTAAACTTTTGGCACCACCCCATCACATATGAATTTATTCTCAGGCAAAAAATCAGAGATACTTACCAAGATGGATGTATAAAAATGTTCATTTCAGTGTTAACTATGTATCAGGAAAGAGGAAAAGAAACTGGCGTTTACTCTGGACAAGGAGAGTGTGCCTCTCCTCTCCCCTATCAGAGACTGTTAGGGAGGTTGACCTAGTAATTTGTAAGAGAAAAATCTGAACTCAAATAATCTGCATATTCTTTGCACTGCTAAAGGTAAAAGTCAGGAGTGGGCGACATTTGTTTAGGCAAACTCCTCAATGACTTCGCTGATGATGAAAGGTTAGATTAGGTTAGTTCTGTCTAGAGGGAGGTGAGTAATGGATAGAGAGCTCAGATGCTCCAACAGATAACATGCTAAGACTTACAATTTTCCCCTGAGGACAAGGAAGAAAGGGAGGTAAAGTCCTGGATGAGTAGAAGAGGTAAGAAAACTTGCAGGCTGTAGATGGGCCACACTCCATTTTGTCCATTTAAATTATAAATGTATAAAGTACACACATATATAAAATATAATTTAAACATATATTCATTTAAATTACATGGTGTACGGATAGAATAGGTAGTACAGTTGTGTGCTTCCAAATTAGAACTGTTCAAAATGCATCTCTTATACCCAGTCCTGCACCCATCCACCCACTTCCCCTCCACGGAGTCAGTAGTTACTGGTTTCTCGTCCATCTTTCAGGAGATGGTGGGTCTACTCTTTTATATATGAGCGACGTATATTCTTGCCCCTCTTTTTTTCTTTCCACAGATAGTAGTCTACTACACTCGGTGTCATGCACCTTGTTTTTTCCCCTTAATCATTAGTCTTGGAGATATTTTCATATCAATGCACAAAGAGCAAATTCATTTCTAATTTAATCAGTCTCCTGTTGATGGACATTTGAGCTGTTACCAATTTTTAAAAATTACAAACAAGGCTGTAATGAATACTTTTGTGCGTACGTTGTTTTGCAAATGTAAGAATATATCCACTGGATAAATTTTTAGAAGTAGAATTTCTGGGTCAATGGGGATGTGCATTTATTATTTTGATAGATATTGACAGATCGCTCTCCCATCAGCAATGTGAAGGTGCCTGCTTTCTAACACCCTTATAAGCATCATGTCTAACATTCACTTAAATTTTTTATTGAAATATAGTTGATTTACAATGTTGTGTTTCAGGTGCACAGCAAAGTGATTCAGTTACACATACATATGCACACATATATTCTTTTTTAGGTTCTTTTCCATTATAGGTTATTACAAGATACCAAGTATAGTTCCCTGTGCTATACAGTAGGTCCTTGTTGGTTATGTATTTTATATATAGTAGTGTGTATCTTTTAACCCCAAACTCCTAATTTATCCCTCCCCGACTTTCCCCTTTGGTAACCAGAAGTTTGTTTTCTATGTCTGTGAGTCTGTTTCTAACACTTTTCAGTTGTTCTCCTTCTGGGTTGTAACCTCCCTCTGTTGTTGCCACAACTTCAGTAAAACCTGTTTCACACAGTAACGTGGGCTTTGGGGAAGGAAGAAGAAGAAAGCACTGTCAGGTACATGAGGGGAGTCAGGGCCAGAGGTGAACAGGATGTGCTGGAGATAAGACGGTCGGAAGGGACCAACCATTAAGAAATTTGTTGCAAGAAGTGACCAAAAAATACATTTTCACTGGAAATCTAGTTCATCCAGGAGTTGCCACAGTATGTGCGGTGGATGTTAGAGTGATTAATTTTGTTATTAAAGGAAAAAAACATCCTAGGAGGCCAGACATTTTACGGGCAATGGGTTAGTATTATAAGGTTGAAAATCCCCCATCCAAGAGGGAGGTGGTGTTTGGCTTTTCAGGAATAAGTCGGTGCTGGAAGGATGATGATGCTCCCTCCCAGGTCTTCCAAAGTGATGGGGCGCAGCAGTCCTGAGGCTCCAGGACTCCAGCTTCTGTCTCCAGGAGAATCTGTTCCCTGAAGGGAGGGCTGGAAACCCCATGACACCTTGGCCAGCCTGTGTCCAGTTTTCTGGGGAAATGACAACCTGGAATAACATCATAGAAACCATCTCCTGCCCTCTCGGTTTATATCCCTGGTTAGTGGATTCCTCCCCACCTCCCCATTCTGTTTCATTCATTTCTGTTTTTTTGTTTTTATGTTTTTGTTTTTTTTTTTTTAGGTACGCTGGCCTCTCACTGTTGTGGCCTCTCCCGTTGCTGAGCACAGGCTCCGGACGTGCAGGCCCAGCAGCCGTGGCTCACAGGCCCAGCCGCTCCGCGGCATGTGGGATGTTCCCAGACCAGGGGCACGAACCCGTGTCCCCTGCATTGGCAGGCAGACTCAAGCACTGCACCACCAGGGAAGCCCTCATTTCTGTTTTTATCTTTACTAATGCTTTCCTTCTATTTCCATGGGGATCATTTTGTTGTTATTTTTCTAAGCTCACTGTCCTTGAGCTAAACCTAACAACAAAGGATTGGCAAATCCACAACCATAACAAGTAACTTCTCAAAATGGTTCTCAGGAACTGGCAGAGCAAGCAGGACAAAGCAACGTAAAAAGAGGATTTGGAAGATTTGAACATGCCAGTTAATAAGCTTGAAGATATGCATATGAAATTTTAAACCCAACAAATAAAATCTTCTTTTCAAACTCCTGTGGAACATTTAAAAATAGTAACCACTGATTAGACAACAAAGGAAATTTCAAAAAATCCCCCAAAGCCAAATAACATACAGGCCAACCGCAACAACAGCAAAATTTGTTAATTAAAACCAAACAAAACCGTAACTCTTAAATATCTCTTAAAGAAAAAAGATAATGCAAACTATGGATGCTACACCTTTTCACGTCTATAAGGCTATTAATTATAATTGTGAAGTTTTAGTCTGCTCTCTGCATTGTTTTTGTTTCCTCTGAGTTGCTTTATTCGTTTGCTTATTTTAATCTTTGCCTTTAGAGTCTTTTCTTGTATATCATGATATTTCCGGCTATGTGTTCACATGCAAGGGTAAGGCACTAAAAGGCTCATTCAGTGTTTATTGCACATTTTGAGGGTTTATTGATGAATAAGCTTCATTTTGTGTCAAGGCACTGAAATAGCTCTTTTATTGGGAGAACTTGCCTAAGCCAGATGTCAGTATTTTCTCTTGGGCAAATCTCTTTTCCCAGCAAGGAACCTTCCAATCTTTGCACCAAAGATGAGAACACTAGCTACTGCCATCATTCTGGTCAGGAAGGGCCACAAGGTTCAGAAGGCATTCTCTATCCTCTAATGCTCTAAGTCCTTTATTCATGTCATTAACAAAGTACTTCCAAGTTTTTATCTTGAAAGCAGAAGCAAGGGCAGAGAGACACTGCCCAGAGTTTCGAGTCAGTTGGTAGCAGAGGTGGAATTCCTTTCATCCACTACCAAGACGAGGATTAAATGCCCAGAGACTCACATGTTAGTGGCTGAGTTGGGGTTACTTCTGCTATAGATCCTCTGCTTATGTGAAGCCAAGTGCTTTCTGTGTTCCAGATGGAAAAGCCTCAGATTTTCCATCTGATGATGATTTCTTTCCTTGTTCTTAAGTTTGGTTTAAGTTCTGATTCAGTCATTTTAGTGAGGATTTGGGAGGCTGCATAGTAAATTCATGTGTTCAGTTCCTTGAATCATGAGTCCAAATTATTTTGTTAGGACAGTTATAGCCTTTTACAAGTGTCCTGGTTTGGCTTCCTTCTGAGTAGAAGTGGAGCATCTTTCTCAGGTTCCCCAGTTGTCATAAGAATATGTGAACTTTTTTTTTTTTTTTTTTTTTGTGGTACGTGGGCGTCTCACTGTTGTGGCCTCTCCTGTTGCGGAGCACAGGCTCCGGACGCACAGGCTCAGTGGCCATGGCTCACGGGCCCATCCGCTCCACGGCATGTGGGATCTTCCCTGACTGGGGCACGAACCCGTGTCCCCTGCATCGGCAGGCGGACTCACAACCACTGAGCCACCAGGGAAGCCCAGAATATGTGAACTTCTTCAACACAGGTGCTGCATATTTAACTGGCTTTAAGGAAAAACTACACTCCAGGTATTTTTCATGGTAGATAAACCTGGATTTAAAGCTCTTCTATCATTAAAAGTTGTGACCTAAGTGTAGCAGGGTCAATGGAAGATTTTCTGCTGAGCCTCTACTCTGAAAGCTTCCCCAGACTAAACAGACCAAGAGGGCTGAGTGCCCTGAAGCATACCCATTCCTGAAGAGGCCAGCGGCATTGAATGGGGTAAAGTTATCTGCTTATGTGGAGCGAACATGAAGAGGAATCCGCCTATGAACTCATAGTGTTTACAACAGTGCAGCGTTTCACAGCACATGTTACAGACGTCGAGGATGCATTTATTTCAGGAATAAATTTTTCCTGACTAAACGGTTTGTTTTTACTGTGTAGCCAGTGAAGATTTAAGATTTTCTCTCTAATAGCAGCTAGAATACACAAAGCCCATTTCAGGGCCCATTCTGCACACTTACCATCATTCAGAGCCTTCAAAAT
Source organism: Lagenorhynchus albirostris (assembly GCF_949774975.1). Lineage (NCBI taxonomy): Eukaryota > Metazoa > Chordata > Mammalia > Artiodactyla > Delphinidae > Lagenorhynchus > Lagenorhynchus albirostris. The sequence continues at coordinate 45,030,150 of NC_083104.1, read as the reverse complement.
ATGTATTTTTTTGTTGTTGTATCTTCTATCCAGGATCCAGGTGAATTTTCTTAATTTGTTTGCCCTTTCCCTAATTTTTTTTTTGCCTAACTTTACATGTATTATTATTTTGCACGCTTCTTCGAATGAAGAAAGATAACCAATAAGTGATTTTTTCTCCTCTGCAATGTCTAACATAGTGCTTTGTTCGAAGGAACTTTGTATGTGACTGAATGAAGAGATTCTTTATGATAATCTAGACAGTAGGAAGAGGAAGCAGAAGGTATTTCTGAGAGGAAGAGGTTGCATGTAATTCAGCATTTGGTATCCTTCATGTCAGATTCATTCTTACCAACTATAATGAGAAGGAAAATCTAAAATTAAGGTGAAGGCAAAGGTCACCCTGAAAGTGCCCAGGAATCGAAGCAATTAAGAACATGGTGTTTCAGCTCTGCCCTGTTCAAGAACCTAAACAGCACTCAGCTGTTTTTTATTTTTTGAAATTGAACTAATGCCTGTTGAGGTCCTACTTTTGGTCCAGTGGTTGTCACTGAGCGGGGTGAGTTTTTCCTTCAAGTACTCTCTAGCTTGTGTTTGTGATATTGTCTTAAAATTATCTATAGCAGTTCTTAAACTTTTCTGGGTCATTGGTACCTTTGAGAATCTGATCAAACCATGGACTCTCCACCCAGAAAAATGCACATGCACACAACATTTTAACTGCCTTGGCAGATTTATGTATTCCCTGGAGGCATCCAAAGAACTTAGGCTAAGAAGCACCAGGATTTGGTATCGTTTCTGACATGAACGCGTAGGCTGTCAAAACTCGGAATAAACTAGCTGATATTTCATTGTATGTCTTGATTAACTAGGAAGTGATAGATGAGGAATTTTTTTCTACATCAATTCTCTTAAATACAAAAAACTGACAATAATGGCTAATGTAAGACTCCTGAGAAGGCAAGAAGGGTTAGAAGTCAAAGAATAGGAGACGTGGTTAACTTGAGATCAGAGAGAGGCACGGTTCCTACACGTAAAGGTTTGCAAAGCGTGGTCCCTTATCGGCAATATCCACATCACCTGGAACCTTGATAGAAATGCGAAATTAGGGGCCTCGTCCTGATTTACAGAATCAGAAGTTCTGTGGGTGGGCGGGCTTGTTTTAACCAGCGCTCCAGATGATTCTGATGCCAAAGTTGATAATCTCTGCGCTAACTCGCATGGAAGAGAGGAGCTGGTGTTAACGTTTCTGGTGGTTGGAATTTGAGAACGTGGAGCTTTGAAAGTCATAAGCAGCCAACTGGAGATCAGGGAATCTGGTCTGTTTTCTCAAGTACAAGAAAGAAGGTAATTCATAGCCTTCTTTTTTCTAAAGGGTCAGGAAGCTATTCGAGGGGCCATTCGTTATCCGGATTATGTCGTCACGTCCACCTGAACTCTGGAGGGCGTCAGAAAGAAAAAGGATGGAAGGAAACGGAGGACAGTGGGTGCAGGAAGAAATGACGAGGGCCCAGGACTCCACTGCCACCAACTATGCAACTACCGCCCAGGCAGTTCTCCTCCACCCGCCCAAGCCCCCAGTCCCCACACACAGTTCGGATGGACAGACTCCCCAACACTGCCGCCCACTTCCGGGCCCCAGCCAATAGCTACTCAAAGTGCTCAGCCAGTCAGCGCCCCTGTGCTCCTTCCGGCGTTCGGCGTGCTGCCCTGGAAACGGGATGGGCTAATCCAAACGCGGAGGGGTGCAGAACTCGCAAGGCCGGTCGCCGACGCTCTGAGCCCTGCACTTTTTACCCCGACCTAGGGTAGATCGGTGGACTCGTCCTAACGCTGGGCGCGAGGCGACGTCACTTCCAGGCCCCAGTCAATGGGAAGCGAAACTGCTCAGCCAATCAGCGCCCTGCGCTCCTTCCGGCGTTCTGCGTGCTGCCTTGGAGACGGGCAGGCCGAATGCAAACACAGAGGGGTGCTAGACCTGCACGGCCTCACGCTATCGGCCTTGCTCCATTGCTTCGCCCCTGGCTTTTGGCCAGTGGACTCGTCCTAAGGGGTCGGGGGCGAGACGCGCGCACTGGCGGCAGGCCTCCAGTGGACCTGCGGCTTCTCCCCCACAGAGCTGGAAGGTGAGCTGTAGTGCCGTTTTTAATGTGGGTTCCTGTGTCTTTCAGCGTTTGTTGGAGAGACTGTAGGCCTGCAGGGGAGCTGCCCACCACCCTCCCTCCCTCCGTGGACCCTGTGCCCTCAGCGCCCCCTCTCTCTTCGGGTTCTGCTTTGTGTTTGTGTTAAACCCCGCACAACTTTTGGTTCAGGGTACGCGGGACACCTATTCTAGACCTGGGTTCGGGAGACGCGCTTTATAGACGCCCCGTATTCGAAGTTTTATACCTTAAAACGCTGACTTAGCTTTCCGGGTTCTAAGCCGGCCTCGCTGACTGATGTCGGTGGATGTGGGGAGGCAGTGAAAGCCGCCAGTTCGCTGGCCGCGATCTACTTGGGGTGGGGAGGAGAGGGTGTTTACGTAGAGACTCAGAGCCTACACTTTCGACGTCAGACCACGCTCAAAGCTTGCAGTTGATTTGGTCCGAAAAGTGTTGCGAGGAGGAGCGCTTGTTTAGTGCTTAGCATAGTGCCCGCCGCCTTTTGTGCCCTCGGGAAAGGTTGACTTCGCCTGCGGTTTTCAAAGGTAGCGCGCATCCGGACGGCGAGTTAAAACGCAAAATTGCTGGACCCTGTTTCGAGAGTTTCTGATTCAGTAGATAGGGGCCCAGGGCGAGAATCTGCATTTCTATCGAGTTTCCTGGTGTTGCTGATTGCTGCTAGAGAGGGAGTTAATGATTTGAAGGTGGGGATGATTAAGAGGAGGGTTCACTCATGTCTTTACCAGCGTGCTGTTACCACCTGAACCGTTTCAGAGTTTGTTGAATGTAGGCTCTGTCCGCTGAATCTTAAATGCTTCAGTTGCTCGTATGTGTGAATTCCTCTGACTTCTGGCTTCTCAGATGATACCTAGGTGAACTTGTAGATTAAAAGAGGCTTAAAAAAGCGCCATGCTTTTAGAAAATGTGGAAGACTAAACTCTGGTGTCTGGGAATGCACACTACAGTGAGAAAACTATAAAGAAACGCATCAAAGTCCGGAGAGTGATTACTTTTGGGGAGTAGGAGTTGTTATGGTCCTAGGCTCAGGGAAGGGATTCTGGGGTCGCTGGCAAAGTGCTATTCCTGACCTGAGTGATGATTACGAGGATGTCTCTCTTACAATAATTCATTAAAGTATACATTTATTTTGTGGGTTTTTCTGTATTTGTGTTTCATTTTACAAGTTGAGGTTACAAATGTTAAAAAAATGCATATTAGGAAGTCTAAGGTGAGGAACATCCCTGGAGTGAGTCAAAAAGAATCTTAGTCACGGGCTTTCAAATTTGGAAGATAACTTAAACTTAGAAGACCATCTGATCCAATTCTTATTTTAGCCTAAGGAAGTTGAGCTCTCAGAATCGGGAAGTGCGGCAGGTAATAAACGCTCGTCTAAACCCAGTTTGTAATTGGTGTGTTTTGTTAATTTCAGCTGCCTGCTCTGCTCAGGTGCCTCTATTCAGTGAAAGATTGAGGACGTGAATTTGGCCTGACTCAAATTCAAAATTTTAAGATTTTTTTTTTTTGTGGCCTAAAACCTTATTTTCAAGGAATCACTTACTCATCTTACATAAAAACTTATTATTTCAACATCTTATTCTGATGTATCCTAATGTACCAATTCGTGAACATTTAATTAAGGTATCTGGTGATTTTTTTTGCCACATAATTACTCCTGTTAAGGCTGCATTTTAGTGGGTCAGGACTCAGCACTGGTTCTGTTTACCTGAACCAAAAGACTGGCACACATTTCTCCAGGAAAGATGGGTTTATTTGGCATCAGCAGGGAATCCCAGTTCAGGGTGTGTAACCATGACAAGCCCCCGTGCAATTCCCCAGCATGGCAGGGAAGGCGAAAGCTTTTTTGGAGATGAAAAGGAAATTGGGAGGGCTGTAATAAACAAAGAATCCATGGCTTTTCATTGAGTTGAGTCCTTGCCAGCAAAGAAGAGGAATCTTTCTTCTTCTCGTTGGGCTCTGCTATCTTTGCAGGGCATGAGAGCTCCCCGCTTCTGGTCTTCTGACTCTAATTGAGGTTTCTGTTTATTAGTTTTTTACACTTCTCCATTTTGATCAAGATTTTTCTCTGAAAGCATTGCTGATCAAGAGTCAGGTTTTCTAGTTTCAGGGGCTCTTTGTCCCTCAGTGTCGGGAAGTATCTTTCCTGGGTGTAGTGTCTCAAGTTGGAGGGAAAGGGCACAGATGGGAAACCTATTAAGGTCACAAGTAACAAGGAAAGGTAGGGGGGAGAACTCTCAGGCACTTTTAATCTAAAATCCATATGTTGTCAAGATGATAGACATTGGCGAGCCTCTGAAGTCTTAGGCCATCATCAAAGGTTTGGCTACTGTCTGGTTAGGCCATTCAAAATGGCTGTTCTCTGCTCTCTGTACACACCCAGCTTGACCAGTCCCTGCTTCACTCACATGACTATCCAATCATCTTAATTATAGAGGTTAATTAGTCCCTGGTAACTGATGAGCCCATCTGATGTCAATTCCCACCCCCATAAATGGTAGCCTCCTCCTCCCTTGAGTAGTGAAGAGTGCTGCCGTGTCCTGTCTGCTGTCTGCCATACACGGTGGGGTGTCACTCCAGGACCTTGCTTCAGGCATGTAAGATCCTCTGTCCAGTAAGCCATTTATGTCTCTGTCCCTGAGTCTGGGCTCTTCGAGGCTTGGCAGCTACAAGGCTTGCAGGCCTGAGGGGTGCAGCCTAACAGTGGCAACCTTCCAGCAGCTCTGATCTGGATATCTTGGGAAAGCTGTCTCATCAGATAACTGTCTGCTTCAATTCCGGGAAATCTTTACTTTCAGGTCACCAGAGGATGTGCAGGTCCAGTCAGAGTGCGGTGCTTCCTTTAGATGTATTGTGAATCCAAGAGTTGTATTCCTTGGAGTTTGGTGGCATAAGGGTTGGTTACTAGTACTTGATAGGGGCCTTTCCAGTGATGCTGAAGACAGTTCTTCTGGAAGTGTCTTTTCCAGTAAATGAAATCTCCAGGTTGCAAGGTGTGATGCTTAAGGTCTTCGTGTCCTGAGGGTGCATGGTAGAAAGACTGCCCTACCGGGCTTCCCTGGTGGCGCAGTGGTTAAGAATCTGCCTGCCAATGCAGGGGACACAGGTTCCAGCCCTGGTCTGGGAAGATCCCACATGCCACGGAGCAACTAAGCCCGTGCACCACAACTACTGAAGCCCGTGTGCTTAGAGCCCGTGAGCCGCAACAAGAGAAGCCGCCGCAACGAGAAGCTGGCACACTGCAACGAAGAGCAGCCCGTTTGCTGCAGCTAGATGAAGCCCGCACGCAGCAACAAAGATCCAGCACAGCCAAAAATAAATAAGTAAATTTAAAAAGACCGCCCTACCAAAACATGGTTTGTTTTTTTTTTTCCTGCGGTACGCAGGCCTCTCTCACTGTTGTGGCCTCTCCTTTTGCGGAGCACAGGCTCTGGACGCGGAGGTTCAGTGGCCATGGCTCACGGGCCCAGCCGCTCCACGGCATGTGGGATCTTCCCGGACCGGGGCACGAACCCGTGTCCCCTGCATTGGCGGGCGGACTCTCAACCACTGCGCCACCAGGGAAGCCCATCATGGTTATTTTTAATGGAGACAATTAGACCTTTCAATGTTGGAGTATCTCTCCTTTTATTAATTGTGGGTAGTAAGAAGCAGGGGACAAGTGCTTTGGGTGTCCTGTGATGATCTCAAAGGTTGAGAGTTTCGGAATTCCAAAAGGGGTGGATCTGAGATTTAGAAGAACCAACAGCAATGCTTTTGGCTAAGGTGTTTGGAGGGTCTTTACACATTTTGCCAATTGAGTCTTCATAATGCTGTTAGTACGTTCAACTAAACCAGAGGATTGAAGATGGTAAGTAAAGTGTAAGTGTTGTAAAACCAGCTGAACAGTGCACACTTGTTGAAGCACCTGGCCTCTGAAATGGGTTACTTGATTACTATGAAGTTTGAGAGGAGTTTCCCAAGTAGCGATACTCTTTTCCAAAAGGACTTTAGCCACGTTAAGAGGCAGTAGGCTGTCTGCAAGGGAAGTCCAGTGAAAATGTACAGACCGTGACTAAAGCATACTTTATTCACTAGATGAAGTTTTATGAAATCCATTTGCTAGACCTCAAATGGTCCATCATGCAGATGAAAATGTCCCGGGGCAGTACGCACAGGCCTACATGGGTTGTATTTTGACAAGTGAGGGAGGCACCTTTTGTGGCGTTCTTAATGTTTGCGCAGCAATATTGATTCATGAAGGCTCTTATTTTGTCAGTAGACTGATGCTTTAATGCATGTACAGTGGTGAGGAGTGGGGATCTTGGTCTCCCATAGGACTGTTGTTACTTAGTTCAAACCAGAGCTTTCTGTTCTATCAAACCAACAGTTGCTGAATTTCTAATTTTTTTTCAAGTCAGCAGGCAGCTTTCTTTTATTTATTTTTATTATTTATTTATTTAATTTTGGCTGCATTGGGTCCTCGTTGCTGCGTGTGGCCTTTCTTTAGTTGCCGCGAGCGGGGGCTACCCTTCGTTGCAGTGCGCGGGCTGCTCATTGCGGTGGTTTCTCTTGTTGTGGAGCACGGGCTCTAGGCACACGGGCTTCAGTAGTTGTGGCACATGGGCTCAGTAGTTGTGGTGCACGGGCTTAGTTGCTCCGTGGCATGTGGGATCTTCCCGGACCAGGGCTCGAACCTGTGTCCCCTGCATTGGCAGGTGGATTCTTAATGACTGCGCCACCAGGGAACACCCTGAATTTCTAATCTTCTTTTTCCTTTTCTGAGGCCAACTGTTGGGCCTTTCTAGCCAGTTTTTCTAAATTATCATTTGGAGAAATATCTCTTTGGACCATGACAAAGGTTTGGCTGCCGTTGGTCCCTTTAAGGGCAGCATTCCTTGCAGAAATAGCAGCAAGGTGATTTCCTTTTGCTTCCAGAGAGTCAAGCTTAGAATGCCCTGGAATCTTAATAGCTAAAGCGGCAGGTAAAAGTATTGCATTCAATAATTCCTGAACATAGGGGCCACTTAAAATTTTATTTCCACTGGAAGTAAAGAAGCCCCAACATTCCAAAATCATGAGCTACTCTAAAAGCATATCTACTGTCAGTGTAAATATCGACACTTTTGTCCTTGGCTAAACTACAAGCCCCTGTAAGGGTGTATAATTCAGTATGTTGGGCTGAATTAGCCGTAGGTAAAGATGCTGCCTCAACAACATCAAAAGGAGTTGCAATAGCATACCCAGCACAGTATTTGCCATTGTCACCTTTAAAATAACCATCAGTGAACCATGAGAAGTCACGTTTACCCAGTGGAATTTCCTATAGAACCATGAGGTGATTCGTGTGGAGAGGTACTTTGGTGAAGGAGGGGAGAAGAGTAGCCAGGTTAAGTTATTACAACAATAAAAGAGTTATGGGAGAGGCAGTTAACAAAAGGATTTCATAGGCGGTGAGGAGGCCAGCTGATAAACGTTGAGTGTAATGAGAATTTAGGAGAGCCTCTATTGCATGAGGTACAGATGGTTAAACGGGATCCCGCATGATTTTCCCAGTGGCCTTAACCAAAGGGCAGTGGCTGTAATGGCTCTAAGGCAAAGGGGTATCCCTGTGCCACAGGGTCCAGTTGCTGTTTATAATACCCTTTGGGCTGATGGTGGTCTCCGTGGTTTTGGGTGACTACCCCAAGGGCACGCTCTTCCTTTTCGTATACAAAAAAGAAAAAGGGAATATGATAATGGGGATGCCCAGGGCAGGTAGGTTCATCAAACTCTATTTTAAGGCCTTGAAGGCTGTGTCTTGTCCTTCTCAAAAGATGGGGTTGAGGTTGTTATTGTTGAGTAAAACATGTAGAGATTTGGCAGTAAGAGAAATTTGGGATCCAATTTCTGCAGTAACCAACTAGCCTGAGAAAACGTCACAGCTGGGGCTTAGTTTTGGTTTTGGGAAATGTAGGCTGCCATGAAGTCTATCTGGGTCTAGGTATAGCCCTTTTTCTGATATTAGATGCCCTAAATATCAAACCTGGGTTTGGGCAAATTGTAGTTTTTCTTTGGTGACCTTATGTCCCTTTAAGGCCAAAAAGCTTTAGGAAGTGGATGCTATCTTCCTGCGTTTCTGTTTATTAATTCAAAAAAAATTTTTAATTGAAATATAGTTGATTTACAATGTTGTGTTAATTTCAGACGTACAGCAGAGTAATTCAGTTATACATGTTTGTTAATTTTTTACAGTTCTTTTTAATGAGTGGGTTTCAGGGAGGAGAGGAATGTAAAAGGGACTTAGTAAAACTGTTTCTTAAAATAGATAGATATTATCTGTACCTTTTTTGGGTTTGATTGATTTAAATTCAAAACTGTCCCACATTTTTTCTACTTAGAATTTAGAAATTTCGCTGTTAATAGTTTGATTTCTTATTTGATCTAGATACCAGGTTTATAATCCAAACGACTAAATGTAATTACTAGCCTATAAGTGTTCTTAATTTTTATTTTGGCTGCATCGGGTCTTTGTTTTGTGCGGGCTTCTCATTGCGGTGGCTTGTTGCGGAGCACGGGCTCTAGGCACATGGGCTTCAGTAGTTGCAGCACATGGGCTCAGTAGTTGCTGCACATGGGCCTTAGAGTGTGTGGGCTTCAGTAGTTGTGGTGCGCGGGCTCTAAGGCACGCGGGCTCAGTAGTTGTGGCTCGCGGGCTCTAGAGCGCAGGCTCAGTAGTTGTGACGCAGGGGCTTAGTTGCTCCGCAGCATGTGGGATCCTCCTGGACCAGGGCTCGAACCCATGTCCCATGCATTGGCAGGCAGATTCTTAACCACTGCACCACCAGGGAAGTCCATGAGCCTATAAGTTTTTATAGTAGAATTTTTCCCATCTTGCAGTAAGTTTTAATTTCACTGGAAGTTGGAATCATAGAGTTATTCCTAGATTCTTAGATTAATGGTTTCCTATACCAAGATAGGGGTCAGTAAACTATTGCCTACCGGCCAAATCTTGCTCCTCTGTCTGTTGCTGTATGGCTTATAAACTAAAGATGAATAAGTTCTGGAGATATAATGTACATCATCGTGAGCATAGCAAAAATGTACTATGTACTTCGAAGTTGCTAAGAGACTAGATCTTAAATGTTCTTGCCAGAAAAAAGAAATAATTATGTGATGAGATGGTTACCATCATAGCATTACTTAACACTATTATAATGTATAAATGTATCAACACGTTGTACCCTTTAAACTTACACGCTGTTATATGTCAGTTATACCTCAGTAAAAATATTGAGATAAAATTCACATACTATAAAATTCACCCCTTTAAAATTGTACAATTCACTGAATTTTAGTGTATTTACAAAGTTATACAACCATCCACATTATCTAATTCTAGAACATTTTATCTGCCCCCAAAGAAACCCCATACCCATTAATTTATTGCTCTTTTATGTTCTGTTTCATAGGGATTTTGCTATGTTCTGACTTCCTGGGTACCATACAGAAACATAAGCTGTTTTTAAAGAGGATATCTTACTGCTTGAATAATTTCTGGGAAGTTTTATGTAGTCGAGCATGTATAATCCTCTCAAAGAGATGCCATTTTAAAAGATGTTTTTGGTTGAGTAAATAACTTTATGTTGGAAATATGTTTAATATATCAAGTCCATTATTTTATTTCAGTTTTAATTAAAAATCTAGACTAGTGGGCTTCCCTGGTGGCGCAGTGGTTGAGAGTCCGCCTGCCGATGCAGGGGACACAGGTTCGTGCCCCGGTCCGGGAAGATCCCACATGCCGCGGAGCGGCTGGGCCCGTGAGCCATGGCCGTTGAGCCTGCGCGTCCAGAGCCTGTGCTCCGCAACGGGAGAGGCCACAACAGTGAGAGGCCTGCATACCGCAGAAAAAAGAAAAAAACAAAAAACTAGATTAGTAAAAGACTACATCAAATTGTTATTCACTCATGAATATTAGCGGATTTTTCTTGGCGAAGAAAATGAACTCATTATCCTTGATAATGATGTGTATGTTTTTTAAAAAAAAATGCTTGATTTAAAACAGGAGTTGGCAAACTTTTTCTGTAAAGGGCCAGATAGTAAATATTTTAGAGAGTGTGCAGGCCATAGGGTCTCTGTTACAACTACTCAACACTGCCATAGTAGCCTGAAAGCATCCTTGGGCAATATATAAATGATTGAGTGTGGCTACGTTCCAACTAAGTTTAATTTATAGAATAGGCAGCAGGCTGGATTTGGCCCAGGAGCCAGTCATTTGCTCAGCCAGTAGTTTATTTGCTTCGAATAATATTTGGATTGACGCCAGTCCTTACGGATTAGATAGATGTAGTATCATTCCATATTTGTTTATGGAGTGTATTCACAGACATTGTCTCATTTCTCATTATTTGGGTTTAGGTGGGGCATATTACCCCATTCATTATACAGATATTGACACAAAGTGCTTTCCAGTGTAACAGAGAAAGTAAGAGAGGTATCAAGATACACTGGCTGAAATCTCATTCATTCCCTGATTTTGTTCCATGTGTTGGAAATAGCTGTCATTTTCATTATTTTTATTAAAGTCTTGTGACTAGGGCGTTGAATATTAGTTTGTGAATTGTTTCTTTTCTTTTTTTCTTTTTTTCATTCTATGAAAAAGACTTGTATTCAACATTTGTAGGCGAATATTTTGAATTTATAGAATTATTAGATTTATTTACATATTAAATAGCTTAGGCTAATTAATCATGCAACTAGCTTGCATTTTTAAAAAATAAATTTATTTATTTATTTGGCTGTTATTTGGTGTTCGTTGCTGTGTGTGTACTTTCTCTAGTTGCAGTGAGTGGGGGCTACTCTTAGTTGCGTGGGCTTCTCATTGCGGTGGCTTCTTTTGTTGCACAGCATGGGCTCTAGGTGCGTGGGCTTCAGTAGTTGTGGCTCACGGGCTCAGTAGTTGTGGCTCGCAGGCTCTAGAACGCAGGCTCAGTAGATGTGGTGCACGGGCTTATTTGCTTTGTGGCATGTGGGATCTTCTCAGACCAGGGCTTGAACCCGCGTCCCCTGCATTGGCAGGTGGATTCTTAACCACTACGTCACCAGGGAAGTCCCAAGCTTGCATTTTTAAGTGCCATTTTTGTTTACTTTTTAGGAGCTAGAGATGCTATTAGGCTGCCATTTCATCAAACGTGAGAAGTCAGCCCAGAGATGGAAAACTTCATTCTGTATGAAGAGATTGGCAGAGGAAGCAAGACAGTTGTCTACAAAGGGCGACGGAAGGGAACAATCAATTTTGTAGCTATTCTCTGTACTGATAAGTGCAAGAGGCCTGAAATAACCAATTGGGTAAGTCAAGTATGTTTCCCTCCCTTTGGGAAAAGACAGAGTTATGATCAGATAGAATAAGTAGTATGTAAACAGAAGCGATTGAACTCACTATAGCAAATGGCACATTTTCAATTTGGAGCGGGCAGCCTTTTCTCTGTAGTGCCACCAATCCTGAATAATGACTAATAAACATACCCAAGTAATTAGCAACTTAGGTTTTTGTTGTTTGTTTTTGTAAGAGGGAAAATATACTCTATTAGATCACTTACTTTTAAATTTAGTATATGATTATGAAGCTTTCCAAAGGAAGGACATTGGGTGAGAGTGACTTGGGTTTGCAATAGCTGTACCAACTTTACAGCCCAGGCTCCTTGGACCAAGTCTAGCTTTTTTTTTCCAACTTTTTTTTAATTGCGGTAAAATACACATAAAATAAAATTTATCATCTTAACCATTTTTAAGTATACAGTTTGATATTAAATACATGCATATTGCTGTGTAGCCATCACCATTTTATACGAGGTACCTTTCAGAAACAAAGTACAAAGGTGATTGCCGGAGACCAGGGAAAGGGGAAATGGGGAGTCATTGTTTAATGTGTATAAAGTTTCAGTTCTGCAAGATGGAAACAGTTCTGGACAGTTCAACAATCAACTCTTGGTATTTTCCCAAAAAGAGTTGAAAACTTATGTCCACACAAAAACCTGCACACACATGTTTATAGTAGCTTTATTCAAAATTGAAGCAATCAAGATGCCCTTCAGTAAGTGAATAAATAAACAAACTGCTACATATATGCAATGAAATACTGTTCAGTAATAAGAAGAAATGGGCTATCAAGCCACAAGGAGACACAGGAACCTTAAATGCACGTTGTTAGGTAAGAGAAGCTGATCGGAAAAGGCTACATACTGTATGATTCCAACCATATGACATTCTGGAAAAGGCAAAAGTATGGAAACAGTAAAAAGATGAGTAGTTACCAGAGTTTGGGGGGCGGGGGGAGGAGTGGGAAGGATGAATAGGCGGAGTACAGAGGATTTTAGGGCAGTGAAACTCTTCTGTATGATACATGTCATTACGTATTTGTCCAAGCCCATGAAATATACACTCTGTTTTCCACAGAGGCTATACCATTTAATATTCCCATCAACAGTGCAAGGGATCCCATTTCTCTACATCCTTGCAGGCACTTGTTATTTTCTCTGTTTTTTTTTTTTGGTTGGTTTGGTTTGGTTTTTGTTTGTTAAAACAGCCATCCTCATGTGCATGAGGAGGTGTTGGCTTTTGAAAGGCGTGTGAACAGTTAAGGGAAGACAGGTATATGGGGGGCAAGGTGCACAGTAGTTAGTAGATTCGGAGCTGGGAACATGAGGAATTTCTCTTAGGTGAAAATCTAAGTCTTCAGTTAGGAGATGGGGGAAGGGGAAGGCAGTGTTCTAGAAAAGAGTAAAGAAAAGGTGTGAATTAGTCACCTGGAGAACAGACCAGCTGGGGCCATTTGAGATTGGGAATCATCAGTGGAAGGTAGCTCAGTCAGCGTGGTTTGTGTCTGCTTAAGTGCCTTGGGTGTACGCAGAGTGTGTGGAGGGTTGAATTGAACTGGAATAGCAGTACTAGAGCAAGTGAGCTGGAAAGTGAGTGAGTGGTGGTCATGGACTAGGATGTGTGGAAGAGATTTTGGAGAGAATACAGTTATCAGTAAAAAGAAAAAATATAGGGCTTCCCTGGTGGCGCAGTGGTTGAGGGTCCGCCTGCGATGCAGGGGACACGGATTCGTGCCCCGGTCCCGGAAGATCCCACATGCCGCGGAGCGGCTGGGCCCGTGAGCCGTGGCCGCTGAGCCTGTGCGTCCAGAGCCTGTGCTCCGCAACGGGAGAGGCCACAACAGTGAGAGGCCCGCGTACCGGAAAAAAAAAAAAAAAGAAAAAAATCTAGCAATGCTGTCCAGTAGGAATATAATGGGGGTTACAGACATTTTTATTTATTTTTTATTTTTGGCTGTGTTGGGTCTTCGTTGCTGTGTGAGGGCTTTCTCTAGGCGGTGAGCGGGGGCTACTCTTCGTTGTGGTGCGCGGACTTCTCATTGTGGTGGCTTTTCTTGTTGCAGAGCATGGGCTCTAGGCGCGCGGGCTTCAGTAGTTGTGGCACACGGGCTCTAGAGCACAGGCTCAGTAATTGTGGCCCGTGGGCTTAATTGCTCCGCAGCATGTGGGACCTTTCTGGACCAGGGATCGAACCTGTGACTCCTGCATTGGCAGGTGGATTCTTAACCACTGCGCCACCAGGGAAGTCCTTGTGGTTACAAATCTAATTTTAAAGTTCATAGTATCTACGATGAAAAAGGAAAAATCAGTGGAATTCATTTTATTAATATATATTACGTAATCCAGTATATACAAAGTATTATTATTTCAGCGTGCAACCAGTATAAAGTTATCGAGATATTTTTCTAATTTTGATGTTAAGTGTTGAGCATCTGGTGTGTATTTTACACTTGGGGCTCGTCCCAGCTCAGACCAACTGCTCCTCAAAAGAGCACAGTAGCCATCTGTGGTGAGTATTGGCCACTGTATCTCCTGCATTGGCCAGCGCAGGCTGCAGATGGGTGGTTGCGGTGAGGGTGGAGGGTGAGATTGGCAGCCCAGCGTCTGGAAGAGTGGGTACTTGGCATGTACTGAGTGTACAGGAGGGTCCGGAGGGGTGTGCTGTGGCCTGAATTCTGTCGGGATTTCTGTACCTCTTTTATTTTTTCACTAGGACCTTCCTTTTTCTGTGCCAGAATCAGCAGAGATCCCTTTAAACTTGCTCACTGAGGGTTCTCCACATTTTCTCTTGGCCTTATATTAGGGATCTATTACAAGGTGCTCTTCAAATTCTTTCTTAGTCACTCTGATGCTTGGTTTTCTACTCATCTGTCTTCTAAGTCATGTAGATTCATTCTCCTTTATTTTTGGTACAGTATGAGCCCACCTAATTGTTCCTAGAGTGTGCCAAATTCCATTTCTTTTTTTTTTTTTTAATATTTATTTATTTATTTGGCTGCGCCGGGTCTTAGTTGCGGCACATGGGATCTTTTTTTCTTTTTTTTAGCTGAGGCGTGCGGGATCTAGTTTCCTGACCAGGGATCGAACTCAGGCCTCCTGCATTGGGAGCATGGAGTCTTAACTACTGGACCACCAGGGAGGTCCCCAAATTCCATTTCTAAAACAGGGAGCTCTGTATTTCTACTAATTATGGGCCCGTTAGCCTGTGTTGCGTGACAGTAGAATTTGTAATTTTTTTTCTTTTTTAAAGAAAATCAGAAAGCAAGGGTGCAAAGCACTTTGGTAAGTTAGTCATCAGCAATTCTGAGTCTTGATGGTTCGCATACATTTTTCTGGTTTTAGTTCCTATATTTAATGGGAATTTTAAAGGGAGAAAGCAAAAATTCCAGAAGCAACTTAGCGTTTTTAAACGACAGGCTTTTGCATCTTTATTGTTGAGTTTTGAATTCACTCTTGTTTTTGGTGCATAAGTATTCTTATAATCTAATGGAAATGTACATTTTAAGATCAGTATGTTCATTGTAATCATTCCTCTTTTAAGAATCTAGGTGAATTAACATTAGAATTCACTAAGGATATGCTGAAAAAGAAAATAGAAGGCTTTGAGAGTTCTTTTCAATATTGTAAAAGTAATACACTGTCATTATAGGAAAAAAGTAATACACTGTCATTATAGGAAATTTGAGAATATAAAGAACTGAATAGAAGGAAAGAGCAGCATTGTTGTATCACCCGAAGGCAATCATTGTTATTTTTGGTTTGTTTCTTGTCTTTTTTTCTATGGGCTTTTAAAAAATTTTCTAATCATGGTATTACATAATTTTATTTCTTGCTTTTTTCACTTAACATTATAACGTCATTTTTCCATGTTATAAAATTCAACAAATACTTTAATGTTGGCCTAATAATAATTATTAATATACAACTTATTTAACTATTATTGTATTATTGAGCCTTTAGGTTATTCTTACTTAAAGGTTTTTTTTGTTTCCTTTAAAATTATTTCTTTTTTCCTCATTATGAAAGTACTGGGTACTTAATATAAGAGATAGAAAATGAGAAGTAGAAAGAATTTAAAAACACGAGTAATTCTTCTCATAACGGCAGCTATTTTGATGTATACCTTCTGGTCATTTTTCCTATGAATATTCTTTTGTGATGTTAATTTACACAAATACACAAAACTTTTGTACAAGGTTTTGTTTGTTTTTAAAGACTGTATATTGAATTAGCATTTTTCCATGTCACCAGCCTTCTTAACCATCATTCTTAATGTCTGTATAGAATTCCACTGAATAAATTCCAGTGTTTTCTTATTTATTTCCCAGTTGTGTATTTAGGTGTTTCTTAATAGATGCAAGGATTTAAGAACTTTTTTATTTTAGTGTGAATGCTGTGTGTTTTTATAGGTTCGTCTCACCCATGAAATTAAACACAAGAATATTGTAACTTTTCATGAATGGTATGAAACCAGTAATCATCTCTGGCTAGTTGTGGAACTCTGCACAGGTAAGATCATGTAAGAAGTGCTACGATTGTAGCCACAATATATAGTTTTGAAAAAACATATGATGTAGTTTTTTTTTTATAAATTTATTTTATTTTATTTATTTTTGGCTGTGTTGGGTCTTTGTTGCTGTGCGTGGGCTTTCTCTAGTTGTGGCGAGCAGGGGCTACTCTTCGTTGCAGTGAGTGGGCTTCTTGTTGCGGTGGCTTCTCTTGTTGCAGAGCACAGGCTCTAGATTCGCGGGCTTCAGTAGTTGTGGCACGCGGGCTCAGTAGTTGTGACTCATGGGCTCTAGAGCGCAGGCTCAGTAGTTGTGGCGCACGGGCTTAGTTACTCTGCGGCATGTGGGATCATCCCAGACCAAGGCTCGAACCCGTGTCCCCTGTTTTGGCAGGTGGATTCTTAACCACTGTGCCACCAGGGAAGCCCTGATATAGTTTTTGCTATTTTCCATTTTTCTTCTATTACAAATATAAGCAGTGTTGATACTATTGAGTACGTTAACTTGAACACCTATTGCTTGATAGATACTAGGGACTGGAAAAGGGTAAAGGTGTTTGGTAAGAGGAAGACATGTAAAATTCAATTTGGGGTTAACTTTACTTTGGTATAAAATAATGCTAAATCACCTATATAACACTTAGAAATATTTTTTAGTGATTATTGATCAAAAAAGCTTTCCCATTCAGTAAAAACAAAGTATTTTAGGTCAACTAGCTATTAGCTAATTAGTTTATAAAGTGCTTATCTTTTTATGCAAAGGATACTTGCTCTTAAAAACTTAAGCAATATGGAAAAATACAAAGATGAATCAACAAATACCACCACCTAGCAATAATTAGAGATAACATGTTATAGCTCTTGCTTGCTATAACTTTCTAGGACTATATACAGGAAGAAAGGTGACTAAATACATAGATACTGTATTATCTGGGCTTTCAGTTGCAGTGTCTTCAGGAAAAAATGTAACAAGTACCATGGTTAGTATACTTCTATTTATACACTGAGTAATAATAAATCATTAAATATTAAGATGAAATATATTTATAGCTTTATGAATCTCCTACATACTGGCACTTAGAATTTAATGCAATCATTAAAGAGGTTATTTGGAATAATTTATTTGCCTTTTATTTTTCTGAATCAGTAGGAGGAGTCTGTGGTTTAATTACTTTCATGAGATGTACATACTTTTGAGGTAATCAGGGCACTCAACCTGTTTTACTTTTTGCTTCAGCTGTTATTTGTGACCCCTGGCCATTGTAATAGCCTAACTCTAATTTATGCCTGTGTTTGGAACGGTTCCTCACCCGCCAAACAAAATGAACAGACCCCAAAATACTCCTACCTTCATCGCACTAATTCTGATTGAACTTTCAGATGCCAGCTAAGACTTCACTTTCTCTGAACTTGACTCCTGTTATAATCTTGACCCTAAAAAAAAAAAAAAAGTTTGTTTCTGGCACTTAGATGATAGGAGATGTGAGTGGGACCCTGGTAGGGTATAGAAATGGAATTTGCAGTGTGTCTGCCATTGGCCTTTTATTTCATCAGTGGTGTACGTCAGAGTTTATGATTTTCTAACTATTAAGGAAGAGCACCTTTTTTTGTTATGCAGTTCTTGTAGAATGTGCCCTAACTTTGCACAGGAGTAAACATAACTGTACTTTGCACAGTGTGATTAAAGTGCACAGCTTAGGTTAGTATTTAACACTAATTTTTGTAGCTGTTTCTTTCCTGAGGGATCTGGAGTGGAAATCACAGCACCAGAGTGATTCTCCTTTCATCCCACTGCCTTATTTATTGACTATTCTTACAGTCTGAGCAGTCATTCTCCCTGAGCTGGCTCTGGAGCGTGGAGGTTTCCATTTACGGTGCTTGGACCACTGTTTGTTAACATGTATGTTTCCCCTGCCAGACTGTCCAGGTATACTGATTTGATCATGTTTTAATGCTCAGGTCCCAGCATGGAACGTCCCAGAGGCACTGTGTAATATTGGTGGGTTAAAGTGGGTGATTTTAATCAACTTGCAGGTGGTTCCTTAGAAATGGTTATTGCTCAAGACGAAAACCTCCCAGAAGATGTTGTAAGAGAATTTGGGATTGACCTGATTACTGGATTACATCATCTTCATCAACTTGGCATTCTCTTTTGTGACATTTCTCCTGGGAAGGTAATTCATGAAAGTTTGGGTTTCCTGTTTGTGTTTCAATTCATAGGGCTTCCTCAAAGATGTTTTTATTTTTAGATACAATTTTGATATAGAACATCTTGAAATTTTAAGTTAACATTTTTTTTTAAACCAAAGGAAGTACATAGTACTATATTTTAGGTTCCTATTTAGCTACCTATTGAAGTAGCTTTTAGAAAGTGAAGTCTCCCCTCCTTTCAGGGTTCTTTGAGTAATTATCATTGCTCTTGAGGTATATGGTGAATGATGAGCTCAACAGGTCTGTAAAATAAGATTCCTCGCTCTTAAATTATAGTACACAGTTATGAGCCATTATTT
The DNA here is from genome assembly GCF_949774975.1 of Lagenorhynchus albirostris. NCBI lineage: Eukaryota > Metazoa > Chordata > Mammalia > Artiodactyla > Delphinidae > Lagenorhynchus > Lagenorhynchus albirostris. The sequence goes on along the minus strand of NC_083104.1, from coordinate 45,011,663 downwards.
TAGTTTGATGATGACATTCTTGGTTATGTATGTATGATTCCTGATATAATGGATCAAATATTTTTCTTTTCTGGTAAAACTAATTAACCATAAGTAGACGTGCTTCAGTGCAGTAGAGTCACAAAACCTGCTTCGAGCCTGAGCCACATGAACACTGATATTTAGAAGCTGTGGGCCCTGGACAAGTTACCTTTTCTCTCTCTCTGTACCTTAGTGTTCTTGCCTGTGGTGTGGAAGTAGATATTTCAGGGAGATTGTGAGGATTATGCATTATATTTAGGTTAAACTTTTAGGACATTTTCTTAGGGATTGTATGTGTTACTGGTCTGAGCTGCTAATTCTTTTCCTTTGTTAATGTGAACACAATGAAATGAAAAGTTGAATATTTCCTTGTTAAACATTTTTCTAGGCCATCTATATAAGACCCTAATTAAACCTACAAAAAGCTCTGTAAAAATTCTGTATAACAAATAGAAGTTCTTGTTGAAATATTCATATACTTGTGTCAAGACTACAACCACTTAACTGCATTACAGCCCTGAAAGCAGGTATAGACAATATGTAAATGCATGGGTGTGCCTTTGTTTCAATAAAACTTTATGGACACTGGAATGTCAGTTTCATGTAATTTTCACATGTCAAGAAATATTAGCTTATTTTCATTTTTTTCCAACTGTTCAGAAACATAAAAACCTCTCCTAGCTCATGCTTGTACAAGCCTAGAGGCTATAACGTACCAACCTCTGTGTGGGAGCTCTTTAGTGAGGTCTAGTATCAGCTCTTTATAACCTAGGAGCTTCAGGCTGATAAGTAAGGTTACTTTTATTCCAGAACTGGGGTTGGCAGAGTTCCGGCAGGATGACTGTTTCTGTAAATGGAGTTTTACTGGAACACCCACATCCTTTCATTTATGTATTGTCAATGGCTGCAGAGTTGAATAGTCAGGACACTAGCCTTACAGCTTGCAAAGTCCAAAATATTTACTAACTTAAAATTTTTATCTGCCCCCTGCCGGTGGTTTTCAAAGTGTGTTCCCTGTACCAGCAGCATCAGCATTACCTGGAACTTGTTAGAAATGCAGGTTCTTGGGCCCTACCCCAGGCCTGTTGAATCAGGAACTCTCAGGGTAGGGACTAGTAGTTTTTCTTAACAAGGCCTCCAGGCGCTCAAAAAAGAAGTTTAAAGATCACTGTTGTAGACTAACTGACATCCTTAGTATTTGTGACTAGAAGCTGAGGGTAAACTTAAATTGCTTTTAAGGACCAAGAAAGCCCCCTGATCCATTGCCAGGGAGGAAGAGATAAAGGTATGATTTCAACAATCAACAGATAACTTCCAATCACAAATTATATTAGCAGACTTGCGCACTTAACACACGCCAGTCACTGTCAGAAGCCCTCTGCATCGTGTATAACCTCAGTCCTTACAACAGTCCGAAGAGTTAAGTATCATTTTTTCCATTTTGTAGGTGAAGAGACAGATTTACAAAGGTTAAGTAAAGTCTGCAGGTCAGACTGCCAGTAAGTGGTGGACCTAGGGCTCAAATTAGATCTCTAACTTCAACACCCTAGTCTTAACCCTAAATCATACGTCCTCATTTGAATGAACAACCCCTAGGACAAGTGGGCTTCCAAATCCTCTTTCAACTGTCACTGAGAATAGGTGAGTATAGCTTGTTTCATATACTTTCCTCTTTATCTTTCCCAAAAGACTGAGGTTTCCCTCTGGTTAAATGATGTGTTTTTCATCTACATCTGAGAAGGGACAATTTAATATTTGATTCTATTACTAGTCAAATGTTGGATTTATGTTTCTTTGGCTTCTTTTTCTAAAAACTTGTAAGCATTTAATTTTCTAAGTTGTGATGAAGCAAGAAAACCAACACTCAGAGTTCTATAGTGAGATTATAAGAGGTACGGATGGAAATGCAAATTGAATAGAATTTGTTTCTAAACACATTTGTTTTTTAACCTTTATAGATACTCTTGGAAGGGCCTGGCACACTGAAGTTTAGTAATTTTTGCTTGGCCAAAGTGGAAGGTGAAAATTTGGAAGAATTCTTTGCATTGGTGGCAGCAGAAGAAGGAGGAGGTGATAGCGGGGAAAATGTACTGAAGAAAAACATGAAAAGTAGAGTCAAAGGTACGTGGAGAACTTCCAGGTCAGAACTCTAGTTGTGGGCCGCCCAAGTCACGTGTTTAGGAGATAATATGTCCACCTTTTATGTTGCCAGTCAAAAAATGTATTAAAAATGATCAGGAGAAGTCTGGATTTACGGATGGTTTTGTCCAGGGCCTACATTTTCCGTGTGGCTCTAATGCCGTGTGAGGCGCAGGGAACCTCTGACAAAGCCTTATCCTTAGAACATTGGAACATAAGGAGGGGGGTTTTGTCTCCCTTCCTGCTGTATTCTCAGCACTTAGAACAGTGTCTGGCATACACTGGTGGCTCAGGAGATACTCAACATTGTTGAGCAGCTGATATTCTTCTGCAAGTAAGGAAGATTTTTAAGGGTGCGTCCTTGGGAGGTGGTTTTGTCAGTGAGATGGGGCCTGGGCTGTTAGATTGCTGTGCTTGAGGGGAGAGTGTGAAGTCATATTTCTTATACCAGAACTTTTGATAGAAGTGATAAAGATCTCTTTTCCTCAAGTTCCTGGTGTATGTACTTGAGACTTTGGACCACCGAAGCTCTGGTACACTCACCAGGAAGCAAAGGGCACTGAGAGAGAGAGTGGCATCCTTGGGCTTGGTGGTCATATGGCCGTGGATGAGAGGAATGAGGGAAAGGGGTGGGGAGTGGGGGGGAGCAGCGGGTTAACAGAGGCCCCATAAATATGAGCAAGGGACTTTAACTTGCAGGGCCAGTCTTGAAGTAAGATTTCACGCCCAGGAAGAAGGCTTTCTAAATCCCCAAATATCATTCCGTGGCCTCCTATGAAAATGAGTATGAGTATTATGAGTAAAATGAGTATTATGGACTATGCTTTTATATAGAAACCAAGGAGGGCAAGATGTTTCAGGAACGTGTATTTGAAATTTTCCCCCAATTTTCCCCTTTTGTAAGGGGAAGAGGGCTGTGTTGTGAAGAAATGTCAGTTTCTAGCAGTGACACTCGATTACTTCTGAGCTTAATCTAAGAACAGTCCCCATGATGGGCGCATATTAACCTCTTTTCCAAGGGATTGGTGATTACTCACTTCACGGTAAGAACATTCTCATTGGAAGACGGGAGGCTGTGGGTTTTGGCGAGTGCTCTGGTACTGCCCAGCTCTGTGACTTAGAGGACGTTAGAGTACCTTCCAGGCTTCAGCTGCTCTCATAAGTAAGCAAGGGAACTTTCTGTCTCTAGAATTTGGTGTTTCTATGTAATACTAAACTCTGTATCAAGTGTACATGATACACACTAGTGCTGTTCACCAAATAGGTCCTGTTCTGTTCCTCTTCTGGTTACATGGTAGGGTTGCATCTTCCCTGCCAAAGCTCACCAAGTGTGCGTAGAAGTGATGCGAGTCTCTTTGGGAATTTTAAGAGCCAGTGTTTAATTTGCTACGTTCTTTGCCCATGCCTTGGTGATTGAGGAAGCATGGTTGAAATGAAGCCTGGGTCTTGGATGGACTGACTGTGAGGGTCGGGGTCCCTTGGCTGACCTGTGAGGGATGTGTAGTTTCAGTTATAAGAAAACCTGTGTGGTTAAGTCAGTGGGAATTTGGGGTGCTTACTGCTGCATAACTTAACCTATCCTATTCAAAATACTACAATCAAAGGTTGTTTTCTTTCAGCTATTTGAATTGTTAATTTAAAAAAAGAATGCACCTCAATGTGCCACACCTCTTACTCAGGTGAATATTCAAAATCTTTGTATTTTTATATATTCTCACATAGTCTTGGGAAGTGGGACCTTAATATTAGAAAACATTAAAAAAATGTGAAATATGCATGAAATTATATTTATGTGCGTGTTCTCCCATCTTTTTTCACCTCACCTGGTCTCTCCTAGGTAGATTTGTGTTGCGAACAGGACAAACGCCTAACAAAGCTGTCCTTTCTCCCTTGTTCTTAGGATCTCTTATCTATACAGCTCCAGAAATTGTGAGGGGTACTGACTTCTCCATTACCAGTGACCTCTGGTCCTTGGGCTGCCTGCTCTATGAAATGTTTTCAGGTGATTACTTTCTGGTTCAGTTTAAAATCAGAGCTGGACACACACACACAAAGGTTACATCTGGCGTTTCCAAAGAGTTTACCTATAAGATGTGAAAAAGCTAGTTTTCCTAAGATTTTCTATGTACTGATTTTGACCGACTTGCTTGGTGTCTAGGCATAAGCAGATTTGTAGGAACTTTTGACATGGAGGTATTTTTCATGATAATCACTTGGAATGTTGAAATATGCCTAACTGATGTGTCTAACTGATTATTAGTAGAAAGTCTTGTAAAGGTACCTGTGACTGAATTATCAGATGTATCCAGTGGCCCATGTAGCCATTGGATCATGGTTGTCTATAAGTGAATTTTGTATTTGTTAGGTTGATAAATTTTGAATTACACAACTATAAAAATACATAGACAGTGTGCCTGGTATGTACTAGGCATTCAATAATTAGTTATTGCTATATACATATTTTTTCCTGTAAATTATGCAATCCTGAACTATCTGTAGTTGAGATTTATTAAGAATTACTGGTAACAGCAAACTGTTGTTTAATTTTGCAAGTTTTCACATGATTTCAGGAAAACCTCCGTTCTTCTCAGAAAGTTTCTCAGAATTAGTTGAAAAGATTTTTTATGAAGATCCTTTGCCACCTATTCCAAAAGGTAGGATGTTTTTATTATAAATGCAGTTAATATACTCCTTACGTGGACTAAAGGTGCACTTTTATCCCCAAAGTGTGTTCGTATTGATTCATAACCCCTCAAATTTATATTTTCTAAATAGTCACAAATTGATATTTTTAGAAATGCTAACATTCCTTTTGCTATTTTTGAAAAGATACTGAAATGGAAAACAAAGTACTACTAAGACTTTCCCTCATTTAAAAATACAAATTATCTTGTGCTCCTATATCAGAAGAAGTCTGGTTCAAAGATTTAAGAAACTCAAACTTTTATGTCTTTTTTTGGTGTGTTCATGTGTGTGTACCATTTACTTAATGTGTAGTCATGTCCCATGTAGTTATTTCTATTTAGTGCTTGAAGAGGAACAAAAAGGTGTTTCTCAGTGCTTATCTTGATGAATCAGAATGCTACCCAGATAAGCTTTTAAAGTCTTTTAAGCTAGATATGGTTGTATTTTTAAAGTGTTGGCAATTTAATCATACAAAGTGTAATTAATGTAGGTCTACCATTAACAATTTTAAGAAAAGAAAAAGAAGGTACAAACATAATAAAACACTTTGCTACACAACTCAAAAGATGTGACTCTTAATTCACAAAGATGAAAACAGGACTTTATGAAAAGTAAGGTTGTGAGTTTTTAAAGAAAAAAGAATCCTCAGTAATTAATGGAAAGAATAGAAATACGGAATATTTTCAATATTTTAAGAATCATCCTTGGTGAAAAAAACAACTCTCGATATTTTGAAAATGGTCTATATTTCTTAAAACAAAAAGCATTTCTTTTTTATTTGTTTTAGTTTTCGTAGAAATCAGTCCTTCCTGTCTCCTGTAATGATGACTTCTGATTTTTTTTTTGCTGTTGTTTTAAGTACTCATAGTACTGAGTATTGTTTTCTCCTAATAAGTTAAAGATTTTTATGTAGGGAAGAGAAATCTGAGAATGAAGGTATCAAACGTCTGGTCAAGATACCACTTTGGCCTAAGCGTAATTATTTCACAGGGATCTTGATCAGACTGTGGCCACAGTGCCTGATAGCACCATCTGTTCTGATGGCTTTGGCCGTTATCTTCATGACCACTTCTTTTAATGATAGACTGATAATTTGACCATGGTATGTATCTTTCTAATATAAAAAGACAAAACACTTGGAGATTAATGGAATTGGACATTGTCATAATATTGTGATGGTTATTTTCCTGTTAAAAAATCTTTAAAATAAAGAGAGATCGCAAGTACTCTAATCATAGTATATTATAAAGCAAAGCTGGTCAAGTTAAGAGAAAATGGTCAGAAAATGAGGCGTAATTAATAGCTGAAGACCAAGGGTATGAGTTTGTCAAGCTGGTGGTCCTTACTGGGGTTGTTCAGTAAAGAGAAAGTTTAGAGGTTAGTCAGAACTTAGTTTTTGAGATTCATATTTTTTGTGGTCCAGGGAAAAGTTTTTAATTTTTGTGTCCTGCCCCCCCCAGCCCTCTCCTGGCATTAAATGAAGACTGTAATTGTTACTATGTATTCAGTGTTCTCTTAAAAATAATTTATGTGCTTAAAATACTATTATTATGATGTTGATGTAGGGTGTGTTTTCAGCTACTTATCACTTTTTTTCTTTTTTGGGTATTACTTTGTGTATAGATTCTTCTCGTCCTAAAGCTTCTTCAGATTTTATTAATTTGCTTGATGGTTTACTTCAAAAAGATCCTCAGAAAAGGTATGTATGGGTAGTACTTTAACATGAATAGAGACTGGAATCCTTTTTGCCTTTAGTGTACTTCTAACACTGTACCGGTCTTAATATAGAAAGAACTGTTCAAATTATCTTTTTTGAAAAAAAAGAAATCTGAGTTTACACTGAGTGGCTGCTCTCGGTTTACAGGTGTTTTTAATCATGAGGAGTTTTAACTCTTTTAATGTAGCAAATAGTTGCCTCATAGGTTGACAGATTTTCTTGTAACTCCCAAATCCAAGAGGTACATTTTTTTTTTTTGCCCCCCCGTTGTGGATTTCAGGCTAAAACTGTCTTAGCCTACTCAACTAGGGATGACACTGCCAAGATACTAAATGTAATAACGACTAACGGAGCAATATTTCAATGCGATGTGATTTATGATAATCCTGTCATACTGGGAATATCAAGTGACAGGATAATAGGCACAGTGTGAATTTTCTGTGTTGCAGGGATGGCAGGAAGTTAGAAATCCTTATGGTGTGGAGTGGGGGAGGGCAGGAGGGAGTGGGGAGTGAAGAGGGGGTCTCCCTGGCCTGGGAGACAAGAGAACCTAGGTTCTGATTCTGCCACTAGGTATCTAGGGGTTTTAGGCAAGCATTTGGGGTCTCTGCTTCAGGGTATAAAATGAAGAATAAATTTAGTGTAGCATGTAATGTATCTTCATTAAATATAACCGAAAAACTGCAGAAGAAAATGTTGATTCTCGTATAAGTTGTAAGACACTCCTATGCTTACAATAGAATGCTTTTAGGATCAACGTTATTTTAGTGGATACCTTCCCAGACATATTTGGATAAGATATAAATATACTTAATTTAACTTACTTTATTTAGGATTTATTTAGGACACATTTCCACGTATTTATATCCCATATTAAATACTTTTTTGCATACATGAGACCACCCCATAATCTAGTCTTTTTCTCTCTATATATTTGCTTGGTTATTTTAAATGGCTGCTGAATGTACATGTAATAACCTGTAATAACAACATTGAGAGTTTTCTTGATTTAGAATATCATATACACTGACTGCTAACAGTAAATATCCTATTTTTGTTGTTGTTGTTCACTTAGGCAGTTATCACCTTTGGATAATTTTCTTAAGGTGGGGTGGCTGGCCAAAGGCTGAGAACAGTAAAAAGTTTGACACATTTGCTGCATCCTAGGAACACGGGTGGGTTTATACCTCCAGCATTAGAAATTTCCTTCCCCCCGCCATTGTTACCTACAATGGGTTTTGTTGATCTTATAAATTTTTGCTAATCTAATGGATGAAAAAAAATCCATTTTATTGGTAATTTTAATAGTGAATTTTAGGAGCCCTTTGTATAAAAGGAATATTATATGTGGTTGCAAATTCTCTCTTTTACATTTGTGTTTTAATTTTGATCAAGGTAGTTTTTATTTCAGTATGGAAATTTTGAACGATTAAATGAATCAGATACAAATTACTTTTTTGTTTTAAAATTTTAGTCGAGCTTAATCATTCTGAGTTTGAGTATACCTCAGGTATAATCTATTTAATTAATTAATTTATTTTTTGGCCGCCTCTGCGGCATGTGGGATCCTAGTTCCCCAACCAGGGATTGAACCCGTGCCTCCTGCAGTGGAAGCATGGAATCCTAACCACTGGACTGCCAGGGAATTCCCCTCAGGTATAATCTACTAGTAGTAAAATTTGATGCTTTGCTAGTGAGTCTGGGTTTTAAATATGGCCTGAAGTCATTTTAAAGTGGGTGAACTAGTTAGATAACGTTTTGACTTCTAAAGAGAAGCGTGACTCTGGATATAGTCATGAGGTTGATAATCTTGTTTCTTTCTGAATGAACTTCTAAAAGTGAAGTTCCAACAAGAATGTGTGAAACAAATCTGATCTATGTAACTGGGGCATGTCCTGGGAATTCTCCATGGTAAATCATGTTAAAATAGATTTTTAACATTTATGTTTTATAAAGATTAACTTGGGCAGGACTACTGCAGCATTCATTTTGGAAGGATGCTTTCACTAGAAAAGATCAGGACTCAAGCAACGAGGATTCCAGTGTCAGGTAGTATAAGCTTATTTTTGTGTGTGGGGCATGGTTATTAAACACTTGTACCCTTGCTATTCTATTTTTGCAGCATCAATGACGTGAATTTCTATGCCTTCATAATAGGAGAAAATCAAGCATGTGTTTAATTAAGGTTTGCTTAAAGAGTTCAGTCATGACATTTTGTGTTCTTGATTTTGCTCATTTTCTGGTCAGTTGTTTATCCAGGCAGGGATTTAGTATGGTCGTCATTATTTTTTGTTCATTGTGTTCAGCTGGCTTCCCACCTTGTCAGCACATGGTAGGATGTCATTTCCCCTTTCAAGTTAGGTGCAGTCATGTGACTTGCTTTGGCTAATAAAATGTGAGCAGACGTGACCTGTGTTATTTCTGGATAGAAACTCAAAGGGCCACTGTGGGATGTGCCACATTTCTTTCTCTTAATGAAGTAATTGGGAAGGAAATGTCCACGTGGAGTTGCTGTCAGGCTGGGTCTTTAGTGACCATGATGAGCATAGCTTTCCTGCCAGCCTTCAGTGGCTATGTGCTTGAGTGAGACATAAAGCTAAGAGATTCTGAGTTCTAGGATTTGTGGATTTTGTGTTACCACAGTATAACCTAGTTCATCCTGGCTAATCCACTTCACTTTTATTATAAAATCTTTTTAGCCCAGGAAAGTTATAAAAGTGATGGTATTTTCAAAAAATTAATTTATTTTTGGCTGTGTTGGGTCTCAGTTGTGGCACGTGGGATCTTTCGTTGCAGTGCGCAGGCTTCTCTCTAGTTGTGGTGCACAGGCTCAGCAGTTGTGGCGCCTGGGCTTAGTTGTCCCACGGCATGTGGGATCTTAGTTCCCTGATCAGGGATTGAACCTGTGTCCCCTGCGTTGGAAGGTGGGTTCTTAACCACTGGACCACCAGGGAAGTCCCAAAGTGATGGTATTTTGAAAAGAAGAAGGTGAGAAGTAGATGAATAGAGGCAAAGTCCAGATAATTGACTCCCCCTCTCCTCCATTCATTCGATGGTAAGTGGTTGTCTGATTCTTAATTTTGATCTTGTAAATTCAGTGTATTGGATAGAGAAGTCTGAATTCTATTTAAGGTCTCTCCCAAACTTCGGTTTCTGTGATCCATTGAGCTTCAACTATGTTTTCACATTGTATTAGACTCTGAAAAGTACAGAAACCTGGGCTTAGGACCTGGTCCATCAGTGTCAGCAAATCCCAGGACACCTTTCACCTTAGTTTGTCATCTTCCTTTTAATCTGTATGCCTTTTATTTCTTTTTCTTGCCTTACTTCCCTTGCTGGGACTTTTTCGGTAAGGTAATGAATGAGGAGTGATGAAAATGAACACATTGCCTGGTTTCTCATTTTAGAATGAAAGCATTCAGCCTTTACTTGTTAAATATGATGAGCTGAAGGTTTTTGTAGCTTCCCCTTTTCAGTTTGAATGAATGTTAAATTTTGTCATTCTTTCTGTATCATTTGATATGATCATGTGGTTTTTCTTCTTTAGACTCTCATTATGGGCTCTTACATAAAGTGGTTTTCATATATTGAGGCAGCCTTGCCTTCCCACAATAAACCCCACTTAGTCATGGTGTATTATAGTTTTTATGTCTTGATGGATGTGTTTGGGACCAAGTAGCAGTAGGACAAGGAGAGAGGAGAAAAAAGAGAACAGAGCGACAGGGATTTGCTTCACATTCTTGGGGGTCATAACTCTGGCTAGAGAAGAGAATGTTCCTCCTTCAGGGTTTTAGGCACTGGCCAGAAGCGGCTACTGTCCCCTGTAGCTGCTGCAGGATTACCTGCAGGCTGGGGAAGGACAAAATGGAAAAAGCAAAAGCAAAAGAGCAAACAAAAAACTAGGGTGTTTCCACTGCTCTGACCCTTAGGGGTCCCATTTCCTGTTCCTTGGAACAGAAATAGAGGGCTTCTCTTGGGGCTCCTGTCTCTACTCACTGCTTTTGAGTCCAGGTCGAACAATACTGGAAGGGAAAAAAATAAAAGGGAAACTCACTACTGGTTCATTGATATCTTGAGTTCTGGTTTACTTCTCCGATCTGCCTGCTGTTACTTATTTTTCAGGGATAAGGTTTATAGGCTTCTTAGTACAATACCTACCATGTAGTAAGTGCTCATTTTAGCTACTCAATGAAAAATATTACTTTTCTGACTCGCTAGTTGTTTTTTTTTTCTGGCCACGCCACACAGCTTGCAGGATCTTAGTTCCCCGACCAGGGATTGAACCCAGGCCCTGGCAGTGAAAGAGTGGAGTCCTAACCACTGGACCACCAGGGAACTCCCTCTAACTCAGTAGTTTTGCCAAATGTCCTGTGCAGTTTAAGTATCTTTTCCAACCTCTTGTTTGACAGAGAAAACTCTACAGAAAGCTCAGTAGTAAGCTTGATTGTGTTGGGTTTCTATCGTTGAACAGCAGAAACCTGGAGTATTCTGGGTCACAAGATTCCAAGGAGCTTCTCAAGAGCCCTCATTGTGGACAAGCAAAAGGGGAGAAGAGTGGTGAGCAGCTCAGTCACTCGTTCAGACTAGGTGAGCTTTCATCTGGCACTCTTGAACTCAATGCTATTTCTGAGAGTTCCTAATTTGCGTTACCTTTCTCTTTAAATCTCTGTGTTCATCGTGCCCTGCTCATATTTTTGTTCATTGATGGATATTGTTTTATCTTCCTGCCACAGAAAATCCATCTGAGTTGCGGCCTAAGAGCACTCTTGGGGGTCAGTTGAATGAGTCCATGTTTCTTCTCAGGTATGTAAAATGACAGAGCAATAAGGGATCCATGGGAGATGAAAGTGAAATCTTCTTCAAGTGTCTGTTGTCTGGCTGGTAAACCATGTTACACAGAAATAAAGGACAGGGAGAAATGCAAATTCCAGTCTCACTCTCTACTTTCAAAGTTACTGTTAAGTGCTGGCCAATGGAATGTAGACGTCGCTACGTATTTTTAAAAAATTTTAACCAAACCACCTTATTTTTCCTATCTATAAGGGTTAATTAAAACTTTTTCATTTTGTACTTCTACTTCAAATAAAATTGAATTTAAAATTTCAGAACTCCAGCTTTATTTAGATAAAGACTTATAGAAAAAGGACAGGTTGTGATTTTATTTAAATGTCGCTTTATCTGGGAGGCTTAAACAATATTTGCAATCATTGAAATAATAAAATCAGAATGGTATTTAAAGTGACTAAGACCAGTGTATTTAAAATTCTATTAATGTGTAAATACTGTGTTATATTTTATTTATAGTTTTAGTCTCATAGAGAAATAGTTTAATTTCATGACATAGGGGTTATAATGATAAACTAAAATTTCCTGATTTGTTTTACTCATATTTAAATATAAAGCATGTTAAATTTATTTATATATATCTTAGGCATTTTAAATTCAGTTTTTAAAAAAAAATTTTGTACAATCTCTGGTATATTTTATGACCTAAGTAAGTCCTCGTTTAATGAATGAATAAAAAGGCAAGTAGATGAAGAAGGGGTGATATTTGGAAATTTGAAGGAATTCATTAAAAGAGACCGTAATGATCTGAATGGAAGAATTTCTTAAAATGCAGAAAACTCAAAATCAGAGATGTGGGTGTAATGGAGTGGTCCACAGAGTATGGCAGCCATCGATAAGTGTAGGAGGAATCATTAAAAATAGATACAGAATATAACTTGTTGCTTAAGTAGGTACCAAGGTAATTTTCCATTTCAAACATTTTATGAAATAAAATTGTAAACCTTGTCTATGCTCTGTAGAATATCTGTTCTATTTTATTATGTTAATCCTGCCTAGATCAGCAGACATTAAAAAAATAAAATCTTTTTTTTAGGTTTCTGGTTAAAACAGAAAATACCGTATACAGTATAGAAGCTCCAAATAAAAAAAACAATTACCCAGGAAATTACTTTGAAAACAGTTTAAAAAAATTAGTGTCATAAACACAAATTAGAGTTTAAAGTTTTTAAAATCTAACGAGGTCACATAGAATCATCATATTCTGCCGTTTTTCATGAGATGTGTTTTTTAACCCAGAAAATAGTAAACAGGATAAAGTTTCTGAAATGTGAGTAATGTTAACTGGTGTGTACTTTTCAGTTCTCGTCCGACTCCAAGAACTAGCACTGCAGTGGCATTAAATCCTGGTGAGGCTATGACTCAGAATTCACCACAGAAGACTTCTCCCTTGACCAAAGTAAGCAGAGATGGAATTTTCTTTTTTCTTTTTGTGTAGGATACAGGGATTCAGAAGAATAATTGCAAGTTAATCTCTGAACTGTGTTTTTAATTGCCAAATTTACAACTGAGTCATCTTCCTTGATTATCACTGGTTTTTCTAGTAAGTACTCTTAAGAGAGAGGTGCTTCATAGGTGTTTTTTTGATAACAGCTTTATTGAGATATAATTGACACACCATATAATTCACCCATTTAAAGTGTATAATTCAGGGGCTTTTAGCATAGTCCCAGAGCTATGCAGTCATCAGCACAGTCAGTTTTAGATTGCTCATCATTCTGCAAAGAAGCCCTGTACTCATTAGCAGTCACTCCTATTTTCTTCCAGTTTCTCTACCCTCTTGCCTGAGGCAACCACTAATCTACTTTCTGTCTTTATAAATATGCCTATCCCGGACATTTCATATAAATGGGATCATGAAATATGTGATCTTTTGTGACTGGCTTTTTTCACTTAATGTAATGTTTTTAAGATTCATCCAAATTGTACCATGTATCAATACTATATTCCTTTTTACTACCCAATAATATTCTGTTGTATATACCACATTTTATTTTTCCATTCATTCATTTGTGGACATTTGGACGGGTTTCCCCTTTTGGCTATTCTGAGCGATGCTGCTATGAACATTTGTGTACATCTTTGTGTGGGTGTGTGTTCTGTGCTGTATCATATGGTAACTGTTTACCCTTTTGAAGAACCGCCAAATTGTTTTCCAAAGCAGCTGTACCATTTTACATTCTCAGCACCAGTGTATGAGGGTTCCAATTTTTGCACATCCTCACCAAAACTTGTTATTATGTCTTTTAAAAAATTGTGGTAAAATACACATTACATAAAATTTACCGTTTTAACCATTGTTAAGTGTACAGTTTGGTGGCATTAAGTACATTTACACTGTTATGTAACCATCACCACTATCCATTCCCCCCTACCCATCCCTCCCCCCAACCCCACCCTCTGGCAACCACTGTTCTACCTTCTGCTTCTATGAATTTGCCTAGTAACCTTATATAAGTGGAATCACACAATATTTGTCCTTTTGTATCTGGCTTATTTCACTTAGCATAATGTCTTCATGATCCATCCATGTTGTAGCGTGTATCAGGAATTTCATTCCTTCTTAAGTCTGGATAATATTCCATTGTGTGTATGTACCAATTTATTAATTCATCTTTTGATGCACACTTGGGTTGCTTCAACCTTTTGGTTATTGTGAATAGTGCTGCATCGTCTCTTTCTGGTTACAGCCATCTTGTAGGTGTGAAATTATATCTCACTGTTGTTTTAATTTGCATTTCCCTGTTGGCTAATGATGTCGAGCATCTTTTCATGTGCTTATTGGCCATTTGTATATTTTCTTTGGAAGAATGTCTATTCAAACCTTTTGCCCATTATTGAGTTGTAGGGGTTCTTTATATATTACAGATATGTGATTTATAAACATTTTCTTCTGTTCTGTGAATTGTCCTTTCACTTTCTTGATGGTGTCCTTTGAAGCACAAAGGTTTTAAATTCTGATGTAGACCAAATTCTCTTTTTTGTGTGTTTGTTGTTGCCTGTGCACTCTTGGTGACATAACTAAGAAACAGTTGTCTACTCTAAGATCATAAAGGTTTATTTCTATGCTTAGCTCTTACATTTAGGTCTGTAATCCATTTTCAGTTAATTTTTGCATATGGCATGAGGTAGGGGGTCCAACTTCTTTGTTTTGCATGTGGATATCCAGTTGCCTCAGCACCGTTTGTTGAGAAGGCTCTTCTTTCCCAAGACATTAAATAATGTCTTGGAATTCTTGTTGAATATTAATGAACTATAAATGTGAAGGTTTACTTCTGGGCTCTCAGTTCTATTCCATTGATTGATATGTCTTTCGTCATGCTACTAGCACACTGTCTTAATCACTGTGGCTTTTTAAGTAAGTTTTGAAATTAGGAAGTATGATTTCTGACTTCGTTCTTTTTCAGAGTTTTTTGTTTTTGGCTATTCTGGGTCTCTTGCATTTCCATATGAATTTTAGTATCAGTTCGTCAGTTTCTGCAAAGAAGCCAGCTGGGATTGAGACAGCAATTGTGTTGAATCTCTAGGTCAATTTGAGGAGTATCGCCATGCTAACAATATAAAGTTTTCTTCCACAAACATGGGATGTCTTTCTATTTATTTAGTTATTCTTTAATTCCTTTCAATCATAGTTTTTTTGAATGCAGAAATATTTTGAAGTAAAAAATTTGCCAAGTTATCATTTATTGTACTTATTGCAGTTGTTGCTGTATTTTTTATGTAATGTGAAATGCATTCGAACCATGTGAAACTTAATTTTGTATTGAAATGAAATGTAAATAGGTTGTAATAAAATCTCACTGTGCTAATAATTGTTTGGTTATATGTGAGATAGAAAATCAGTGTAAAAGTAAAAAATGCATTCTGAAATGCGACAGATGTTGAATTTCTTCTGCCAGATGTTTATTGTGGAGGAGTGTATGTAATTATTTTATTGAGAATATTTAAGCACTAATTATATAAGGGAGCTTATGTTTTGTAATTTTTTAAAATAAATTTCTAAGTTTGTTTACTGGCTACGTTGAGTCTTTGTTGCTGCGCATGGGCTTTCTCTAGCTGTGCCGAGCAGGGGCTTCTCTTGTTGCGGAGCACGGGCTCTAGAGCACAGGCTCAGTAGTTGTGGCGCACGGTCTCAGTTGCCCCGCATAATGTGGGATCTTCCCGGACCAGGGCTCGAACCCGTGTCCCCTGCATTGGCAGGCGGAGTCTTAACCACTGCGCCACCAGGGAAGCCCTTATGTGTTCATTTATAAACAAGGGAACATAATTTTATGACTTAATTTTTTCATTTAATATGTAGGACCTCATTGCAATTTTTTTTTTTTTTTTTTTGCGGTACGCGGGCCTCTCACTGTTGTGACCTCTCCCGTTGCAGAGCACAGGCTCTGGACGCGCAGGCTCAACGGCCATGGCTCACGGGCCCAGCCGCTCCGCGGCATGTGGGATCTTCCCGGACCGGGGCACGAACCCGTGTCCCCTGCATCGGCAGGCGGACTCTCTACCACTGCGCCACCAGGGAAGCCCTCATTGCAATTTTTGATTAGTTTATTCCTGAGCATTTTATTTAACAGCTTATTTTTTGCTATTGTGAATGGGATGTTGTATTTTTATAACCTGTTTTTGTGCATACATTCACTTTATGTATATGAAATTAATTTCTACATATAATTTTCTAATTGGTCTACCTTACTCATTTTTAGATTATTGTAAAAGTTTTTCAGTTGACTTCATTTTGGCTTTTCTTTCAAGTTTATCTGTTTTGAAAGTCCATGTTCTTAAATTTTCTTTAACATATTTTTTTACAAAAGTTCCTCCTTACTTATTCTTCATGTGTTTTTAATATGTCTGTCTTCTAAGTTGAAGAAGGGTTGTTGTGGTTTCCAGGAACTTTGTTAGCTAATTATTCTGTCCCTTACCTTAGTTTTGGATCATTTCCTTTTCTACTTAACCTTTCACTTCACTGATTTGATTTTCTGGTTAGCATTTTTTCGGTCAAAGTTTCAGTGGAAGTTCTTAATGCATAAATCCTCTTTTTTTTTTTTTTTGTCTGATGTGAAATACTAAGGCATAGCACTAGGAATAAAAGTTGAGTTTTGGGCTTCCCTGGTGGCGCAGTGGTTGAGAGTCCGCCTGCTGATGCAGGGGACGCGGGTTTGTGCCCTGGTCCGGGAGGATCCCACATGCCGTGGAGCAGCTGGGCCCGTGAGCCATGGCCTCTGAGCCTGCGCGTCCGGAGCCTGTGCTCCGCAACGGGAGAGGTCACAGCCGTGAGAGGCCCGCGTACCGTAAAAAAAAAAAAAAAAAAAAAAAAAGTTTAAGGAGAGCACAAAGAAACATATTGAATAACTGATGGGGAACATCTAGTTATTCATTTTCATTATGTGTCAATTCCGCTTTAACTAGGATTTGTAAAGATGTGGGTGTTTAATACTTATATAACAGGTCAGTACTTCAGCTTGAAATTTTTTATGCTGTAATTTAAATTTCATATTGAATATTCTGTAAAGCAGAAATAAGCTGATTTTTGGTCGATGAAATATAACAACCCTGCTGGTAACTGAAAGACCAATTTGTCTCATCATAGTTTAGAACATCAAACTGTAGAAGATCTGTTTTTTAGTTCTAACCAGCCATTGTGGTAAACACGAGCAAGTCAGTTACTTTCTCTGAGCCTTGTTTTTTTCATCTGTAAAAATGGGAATAATGATACACTAGATTTAGGAGTTTTGTGAAGATCAGATGAGACTGTCTGTGGAAGTGTTTTGAATAGCAGTGGAGGTCCATTGATTCAGGTGACTTTTTTCAGTGGGGTCTACTCAGCATCTTACTAGCTCCGTCTCAAAGCTTTTCACTAGTCACAGAAACTGGGTCTAATTTTTGTTCTTGTTTCAGATTACAAGTGGACACCTGAGTCAGCAGGACCTGGAGACCCGGATGAGAGAGCTTATCTACACAGACTCAGATCTTGTCATCACCCCAATTATTGACAATCCGAAGGTGCGGGAAGGCACCCTAACAACCGAGGGCTGAAATCTGGGTGATGTTTTCATTCCCAGTATACTTTGCCTTATTTTCCTTTTTTAAAAAAATTATTTATTTTTTGGCCATGCTGCATGCGGGATCTTAGTTCCGCGACCAGGGATTGAATCCACGCCCCCTTTCAGTGGAAGCGCAGTCTTTTTTTTTTTTTTTTTTTTGTGGTACGTGGTCCTCTCACTGTTGTGGCCTCTCCCGTTGCGGAGCACAGGCTCCGGACGCGCAGGCTTAGCGGCCATGGCTTACAGGCCCAGCCGCTCCGCGGCATGTGGGATCTTCCCGGACCGGGGCACGAACCCGCGTCCCCTGCATTGGCAGGCGGGCTCTCAACCACTGCACCACCAGGGAAGCCCGGAAGCGCAGCCTTAACTGCTGGACCACTAGGGAAGTCCCTCCTTTGCCTTATTTTCTCTCCTGTTCTTGTTGTCGTCTGCTTTTCTTTCTTTCTTGCCACGTGTCTATATTCCTAACCCTCACCCCTTCTGTAACCCTCTCCTCTTCCTGCGTCACTCTTTCACTGGAAGGGTAAGTTTTCTTCCCCCTTTGCAGCAGCTCTGCCTGTCAGTACATGAGCTGGAGAGTACATGAGCTGGAGAGTGGCTGCTGACTTCTAGACCTCAGACCTTAGCCTCAGTCCCTTCATTTCTCCATACTTACTTAGGTGAATTACTCCAGACATTCTCCTCGCTGATGTGCTGTGAAGGCAGATGTCAGGGAGCAGCGCTCACCAGACTGGGGTGGGTGGGCAGATCACAGGGAGACCACACCTCTCATAGGTTGTCAGGATTGTAGGGCAGATGATGGGGAGACACGGGGAGCTTGGGGAGTCTTGGTTACAATGCACTTCTAACCCAGTGGGATTTTCATTGCTTCACATCTTTGGAATATAATACTGTATTAGGGAATGATGAGTACTCTCCTTGGAAAAGGAAATTAATTTCTCAGTTCCTCTGTTTTCTGTTGATTTCCAGCTCCAACACACATTTCACCACCCATTATGCATTTTTATTTTCTTCCTTTTTTTAAAATGTTTTTTTCTTTATTAATTTATGACTGTTTCATCTCACTGGGGAAGTTTCTATAGTTTGGAACAAAAGGCTTCTTAGATCAATGTTTATTTACTAGATAGACAACATTTAATATAGATTACTCAGCTATTTGTCATAATGGAGCTCTCTTTTTATGCATTCAGGTATCTGGCAGAGTAACTGTATATTATACCAAATTTAATGTGTAACAGGGTATTTTCCCAGTGGAACTTCTAGAACAATTTGTGCTATCTTTTGACCATATTCTGTGTTTCTTTCTTTTTATAACCAGACTTAGTTGTTTCTGGGAAACCTTAGAAGTTTTTTTTTTTTTAACTTTTAATTTTGAACTAATTTTAGACTTAAAGGTTCAAAATAGTAGACTTCCTGTATACCTTTTACCCAGCTTCTCTTAGTGTTAATATTGTACAGGAACACAGTACTGTTAGCAAAACCAGGGGATTGACATTGGTACAGTGCTGTTAACTGATGAGCTGATTTGAATTTCATCAGTTGTGCCACCAGTGCCCTTCTTCTTATGTTCCAGGATCTCATGTTACAGTTGGTTTTTTTTTTTTTTTTTTTTTTTTTTTGCGGTACCCGGGCCTCTCACTGTTGTGGCCTCTCCCGTTGCAGAGCACAGGCTCAGCGGCCATGGCTCACGGGCCCAGCCGCTCCGCGGCATGTGGGATCTTCCCGGACCGGGGCACGAACCTGTTTCCCCTGCATCGGCAGGCGGACTCTCAACCACTGCGCCACCAGGGAAGCCCTACAGTTGGTTTCTGTGCCTCCTTAGTTTGCTCCAATCTGTCCTTGTCCTTCACAGTCATGTGGTAATTTCATATTCTTTCCTTGTCTCTCATGACCTTGACACTTTGAAGAGTACTGGGCAGGTATTAATATTTTGTAGAATGTCCCTCAATTTGGGTTTGCCTAAGTGTTTCTCATGATTAGAATGAGGATATGCATTTTTGGTGAGAATACTACCAGCAGAAGTTTAAAAGATGCTCTATAGAGAGGTTTTGGAGAAGTTAGACATAGAAATGATGGTTGAATTTTTTTTTAAATTAAGTATTTTTGGCTGCATTGGGTCTTCATTGCTGCATGCGGGCTTTCTGTAGTTGCGGCGAGCGGGGGCTACTCCTCATTGCGGAGTGCGGGTTTCTCATTGTGGTGGCTTCTCTTTGTTGTGGAGCATGGGCTCTAGGCACATGGGCTTCAGTAGTTGTGGCACTCGGGCTCAGTAGTTGTGGCTCGCGGGCTTAGTTGCTCCGCAGCATGTGGGATCTTCCCAGACCAGGGCTTGAACCTGTGTCCCCTGCACTGGCAGGAGGATTCTTAACCACTGGGCCACCAGGGAAGTTAGATGGTTGAATTTTTTAATTAAAAGTGTCATGTTGAAGTACCCCAGCTATTCCAAACTCATGGATCCAGCTGCTATACACTTTCCTCACTTTGCTCAAGGAAATCGTGTGCTTTCCTATTCATGAAGTTGTATCTTTGCCAATTCAGTCATCAAGTCCTCACCACTCTTCAAGACCTCATGCCACTTTCCAGGTCTTCCATAAACCCTGCCCTGACCACATCAACCTAAAGTCTTTTCTGATTCTCTATCTTTTTAGAAACATTTCTCTGAAGTATTTTGTCTGTAATTATGTCCCGCCTGTTTTGCATTCTAATTTAAATATCTTATGTTTTTCTGTTGTTTCACAGATGTTTGTCTTATCTTTCTAACCAGTGTGTCAGCTCTGTGGCAGTAGGATCATGTCTTTGTATCCCACTTAGCATAGTGCCTCACCCTAGCAGGTATCCAATAAATATTTGTTGAGTAAATAAATTTCTAACCTAGAGGTAAATTAGCCTAAGAGTAAGCCAGGATAGGGTGACCCTTTTCCATGATGCTTTATTTTATTGAAGATATCAATTGAAATGATTTTATTTTATGCATTATTACCTATATTTGTATATTTTAATCTGAAGGGGCTTTGTTGAATGCTTATTCTTTTTGGTGATAAATTTTACAGTGTTCTTTTCTGTCCTCATTGATTTATAATCTGATATAGGAGACATATCAGGAGATAGATACCCATCTTAAAAGGTTTTGTTTTGTTTTTTTAACCACAGATAATGAAACAACCACCAATTAAATATGATCCAAAAATATTGCATCTACCAGCACATTCAGGTAGGATCATAAAGGGCTTATCAAGCACATAGATTCATGGCGGACAAATACAAATATGAAATTTAATAGCAAATGGAATATTTTATTTATGAATAGTTAAATTTTTATTTTCTTGCCAACTGGCTATATTCTTGAGACACTGTATAAATTATTAACAACCTGTAATCCATTTGAGCCAGCGTTTGACCTTACTCAGCTGGGTGTAGACTGCTCAGTAGTCTTGTGAGTGGGAAAGTTCCTATGAAACTGGGCGAGTTTTCCTGTTGAACGGGTGGGCCCTCCTCCTGTCCTTTCCCTTGTAAAGCCAGTTGAATTTCCAACATTAATGGTGCTTTTATGGGTACAGAAGGTTGGAAACCACAATGAAGAATCGAGATTCTACTTGAGGGAGTGGGGCAGTTGAGATCAGGGTCAGATGGTTGGTTCACTTTTGTGGGGTTGATGTAGGACTGGAGATACTTAAAGGTTGATTGTTACATTCCCTTTCCCCTAACAGAGTCTTACTTAGGGTGAGTATAAGAATTTTTCTTATACCTTAAACTTTGATGTATTTTGTTTGATAAGTTATATTTTAAGCTGTTAAACTAGATCTGGAAGAATTCTTCATCATAGAGTAGAATCTACGATTTGAAATCAAATCAAAGTAAATTCAAAATAAACAACATAGGTTCAAATTGAAATAAACTGTTCCAAGTAGAAGCACTATTTATGAAAACTTAGAGGAAAATTATCTCAAAATAATACTATTCCGTCCCTTTCCCCCTTTACTTTGAATTATTTTAGGAAATTATTGTTATAGCTTATTTTGTTTAAATATAGAGATTAGGTGAAACTATGTTAATTTTAGCTGGCATTTCATTTCCCAGTTTTTGTCTTTTGTTTGTATAGGGGTTTGGAGGTGGGACTCCCAGATGATTTCAGCTTTGTATTAACCTGGTTATGTTTACTAGTAATTTCACTGGGACCTTATAACATCTGTAGAAATTTTGGCTTTTCCAGTACTTCAAGGCTAGGTTGCTTTATTTATGCAAAGGGTATCTTGTTTTTTCCATAGTACAGTTTTATTTAAGTTTGCATTTTGTTATGTTCTTGGTTGCAAGAACGTTCTCCTAAATTTAGGCATCTACCTTCTTTTTTTAAGCATAGGTTTCCATTGACATAGTGCAAACCGTCTCCATGGGGAGAAAAAGAGATGAACATAGAAGAGCAAATAAAAGTAGTGGTGTCTTTCGAGTATTTTTGGTTTTGACAGTGTAAATTTATAATTTTCTGTGTGCCCTCCCCTTAGGTATTGAAATTCTGTGTTCCATTTTATTCTTCTTGTAATGTTCTCAGCAGTCCTTTTTCACATGGTCCCCACTTTTAATATTTTCTTTCCTCTGCAGTGGATAAATTAGTATTTCTAGAAGACCAAGATTGGAATGACTTTCTGCAACAAGTGTGCTCACAGATCGACTCCCCCGAGAAGAGCACAGGGGCCTCCCGAGCCAAGCTGAATCTCCTTTGCTACTTGTGCGTGGTGGCCGGGCACAGGGAGGTGGCCACCAGGCTCCTCCACTCACCCCTGGTACGTAGTTAAGTCGTGAAGTAAAGACTCCTCCTATCACGGGCTTGCAGCTCTCCTTCTGCACATAACTCTTTTATTTCTGTAGAGATTAAAACAAGCGCTAAAATACTAATATGATTTAATTACAATGAAAAAAAGTGACTCATCAAGATGATAGGTTTGCCAGAATTGTCCTCTGTTTAATGCTTAGATCTAAAAGCAGTTGAATCGACAGTGATTTTGAACAACTCCTTTGGTAACACTCAGCTTGCATTTTACGTTAATTTGTAGTAGTTGTAAGGTATTTTTCATCTGTGAAATCATAAGACAGAGGTCTTGTCATCAGCTGCTGGAGTGAGCTGCCCACGTGGAATAAGGGCTCTTTTTACTGGGTCTTCCTGGTAAATTCCAAGGCTTCCGATGTGACACTGAACGGGGAACTGAGTCTCTAAGACTTTTCTTTTTCCTTCTTCCCCTGGAGATATTTCTTGGACCGTCTTGATTCATCGATGAAACCATGGGAACTTGGCAGATCTTTTGAAGTCGTCCTCAGAAAGGAGTTACAGTGGTCTGGGGCCTTTTCCCTTGTGGGCCTTTGTTTGGGAACTGGCTTGAAAACATTTAAGTTCATTTTCTTCCAGGATAGTATTACAGTTCCTTATTTGGTACTTGGTATGTATTTGTGGGGTGAGGGGCAGAGGCATATTTAGGGAATAGAATTCAGTTGGAGAAACTGAATGTTCTTATTCTTAGTTTTTATTTTTATCTTATATTTACAAAGATGCAAAAACACTGAATGTAGTTAATTTCCTTGGTGCAGGCTTTGCATTTCATGTGTATACTGGTTTGATTTGTTAACTTAGTGGTCATGGTCACTTTCTGTGTCATTTCATGAATTAAATACATCTTAATTTTTTTTTCTAGTTCCAATTGCTAACCCAGCATCTGCGAATAGCTCCAAACTGGGATAGGTAAGTAATATTTACACCTTAATAAATTATTATATTAAGTAGTTAAAACATACATATTTATCAAAAGCACATAGTCCTAAATACTTATCACGAAATAGTCTAAAGTAATGATGACCCTGAATCATAGCACTTTCTATAGGCATCCCAGTTGTCCATTTAAAAGATTTCAAAATAGTCTTTATTCTAATATTATAAATATAATTCCAAGGTTATGTAAACTACATCTGGAAGCTTTATTAATGATTACTCTTTTGAATATTCTTTATCAAATACTTTACAATTATCCCTGTGTTTTAATTTAGTTATGCTTCTAAGGCGTTTTCCCTTGCCACTTTATCTTTCCTTAAGATGGTTTACAAAATCTAATGAGATTGTGTTCTGTAAACTCCTGATGGAAGGATGTGTACTTGCTTATATGAGGGCAGCATACTTGGTGAAAAGCTCATTAAAGTGTAAGAAGGCTCTGTGCTCTGGTTGCCAATGAGACTTGGTCAGATAATTGATTACCTCTTTCCGAGTCTCAGCTTCTGGGGTACTGTTTGTGGGATGATGAAAGTGCTTTGGATTCAGACAGATGTGGGTGTAGATCGCAAATCTGCCCCCAGGCAAATTATTATAACTGCTGAGTGTCAGTTTACTCATCTGTAAAATGGGGATAGTGTATCAACTTCATAGATTTTTGGTAACAATCAAATTTTTTTTAACTGAAGTATAGTTGATTTACAATGTTGTTAGTTTCAGGTGTACAGCAAAGTGATTCAGTTTTATATATTCTTTACAATTAAATTTTGAATGAAGCAGGTGTATGAAATACCTTGCCCGGTGCCTGGTTCTTAGTGGGTACTCAGTGTATTTTGGGGGTTTGGAAGTTGGTGTTATCAATCCTACTTATCTTGTATTATTGTTGAGAAGCTTGTGAAAACTTGAATGTGAAGGGGTTTTGTAAAATGTGCCAGTGGTAGGATAGTAATTATTCTTCCATGCTGCCAAAATATAGGGGAAACAATAGGTGTTCACAAAATGCTTTTTTGGATAATTATTCCTACGCATCTTCTAATGTTACTCTCTCAAGGTAAAATCTGGCGTTACAAAATAGGATTTTTAGATCATTTTTGGGCATGTTAAACTTTGAGAAGGATTGTGGTATGCTCACTGTAAAAGAAACCAACAAAAAAATCTTAGCACATCGGCTAAAACAAATTATATCCTTGAATAGGGTGCCCTCTGCTGATTTTTAAAAAACAGACATTCTTAATCCTTTCCAGGTACTACTATTTTTTTCCATTTTTTAGATTTAAGTTTAATTGTAAAACAGTTTTTATTTGAGGAAAATATGGATAGATAAGCCCTATGCTTGGAGCCTTCTTTTACTCTCTTTC
Organism: Lagenorhynchus albirostris; assembly: GCF_949774975.1. Lineage (NCBI taxonomy): Eukaryota > Metazoa > Chordata > Mammalia > Artiodactyla > Delphinidae > Lagenorhynchus > Lagenorhynchus albirostris. Next base: position 44,987,111 of record NC_083104.1, on the reverse strand, counting down.
TCCATTCAAATACTACTTCTTCCAGCGAGGCCTTCTCTGTCCTGGGTCATATCACCTTGATAGCATATGATAAGGGTCTTTAACTTAGCTGGGGGACAATCACTGTTGAAGTATGTATGTTTATTCCTTGGCTTTGTTCAGTATATAGAAAAACAAAATAAAATAACATATAACTTTTTATGTTTCTCCACTTTATAACATGTATTCTTTTAATGTCACTAATTAATTTGTCTGAGTTTTTTTATGGTATGCCTCTTTTTATATGCTATGAATATTTGATCATTTTATTTACCCCTCCCTATTTTTGGATAGTATTATAATATTGTAAATAATATATTGATGAACATTTTGTGCTTAAATCTTCATGCCTATTTTTCCTTTCTCCCCTAAGGGCAGATTTGTAGAATTAGAATGAATGGGTAGAGGGCAATAGATATTTTTGTGACTTCTCATAAATTGCTGAAATGCTCTATAGAAACATGATATCAACATGCATTCCCAGTCAATGTGTGTAAAAATGCTGTTTTGTTAGAACTTTTAACAGTGAATACTTATCAAATTTTATAGCCTTTGCCAATCAACTTTATTGAGGTATAATTCACAGATAATGCATAATATTTTAATTTTAAAATTCTATTATAAAATATATGTAACAAAATTTACCATTTTAGCCATTTTAAGTGTATAATTCAGTGGCATTATGTATATTGTGATACGTATGTTGTGCAACCACGATCACTGTCAATTTCCAGAACTTTTTCATTATTCCGAACAGAAGCTCTTCCCCATTAACCAGTCACTCCCATCCCTCCTCATCCCAGTCCCTGAAAACCTTTGTTTTACTTTTTGTTTCTATGAATTTCCCTGTTGTAGGTACCTAATATAAGTGGGATCATACATTTGTCCTTTTGTGTCTGGCTTATTTCACTTACCTGAATGTTTTCAGAGTTCATCTGTGGTGTAGCATGTATCAGACTCATTCTTTTTTAAGGCTGAATAATATTCCATATGTGTATATGCCACAGTTTATCTTTTCATTTGTTGATGGACACTCGGGTTGCTTCTACCTTTGGCTGTTGCAAGTAGTGCTGTTGTGAGCATTGGTGCGAATATACCTGTTTGAGTCCCTGCTTTCAGTTCTTTTGTGTATATACTTAGGAGTGGAATTGCTGGATTATTTGATAATGTTATGTTCAACTTCTTGAGATACCATCATAACTGTTCTGCACAGTGGCTGCACCATTTTACATTTCCACCAGCAATGCTTGAGGGTTCCAATTTCGCCACATCCTCTTCAACCCTTATTTTTTTCAATTTTTTTTAATAGTACCTCTCCTAATGGGTATGAAGTTATATGTCATTGCGGTTTTGATTTGCATTTCACTAATTACTGATGTTGAGCACCATTATTTACCTTCTTTGGAGAAATGTCTGTTCAGGTCCTTTGCCCATTTTCTAACTGGGTTTTGTGTCGTTTATTTATGGGAGTTCTATATGTATTCTAGATATTAATGACATACGACTGACAAATACTTTCTTCCATTCTGTGGGTTGCCTTTTTACCCTGATAGTGCCCTTTGCATAAAGTTTTAAGTTGTGATGAAACCTAGTTTTTCATTTTTTCTTTTGTTGCCTGTGCTTTTAGTGTTCTAAGAAATCACTGCAAAACCAATGTCATAAATCTTTTCATTTGTTTTTTTCTAAGGGTTTTATAGTTTTAGCTCACATTTAGGTTTTTGATCCATTTTGAGTTAGTTTTTTTTAATACAGTGTTAAGTAAGAGTCCAGTTTCATTCTTTTGTTACGTTTATATCCAGTTTTCCCAGCACCATTTGTTGAAAAGGCTGTCCTCTCCCCATTAAACGGTATTGGCAATCTTGTTGATAATCATTTGACTGTATATGCTGAGGGTTTGTTTCTGGGCTCCCTGTTCTATTCCCTTGGTTTATAAATCTGTCTTTATGTGAGTTTCACAGTGTCTCGATTACCATAGCTCTGTAGTAAGTTTTGAAATCAGAATATGTGATTTCAACTTTGTTCTTTCTCAGGTTTATTTTAGGGTCCTTTGATATTTATATTCTAGGAAGGATTTTTCTAATTTTTAGTATAGTTTGGTACTTCAATAAAGTAAATGCTCATCGTCAATTTTTAAAATACAGTTTCTCCATTTGTGAATTACTTCACTTCTTGGTTGATGGGATTTCATTATTTGGTAGTTTTTTGTTTTGTTTTTTAAATAGAATATCTCTCAGGCTCTGCTTCTGGAGTTCCTCCTTCCTTGAAGCTTTCTGCCTGTGGTTTTGGGGCTCAGGCATAACAGGCTGAATGAGACCTTCTTGCACCTTCAGGCCACACTCACCTCTGTGCCATGCTGCTTTGTTGCTCACTCGTGTGCGGGCTGCAGCTCTGGAAGACTCAGGGACCCACCTGACTTTTTCTTCCTCTTATATGTGACTAGTTTGATTTTGTTTTCCAGTGAAAAAAGAATTTTTCTTTATATTCCAGGCTTGCAAACTTTTACTAGAATGTATCTAGGTATCCCTTTTTACTAATTTGCTTTGCCAGTCGGTCTGTTAAATGCTGCAACCTTTCTTTTGCTTTCCTATTTCCTTACGATTTCCTCATCTCTATTTCATCCTTTTTCTGCTCCTGAAACTCCTGTAGGATGGGTGTGTCTCTCTCTTTTTTTTTTTGCTTGCCTATTTATTTATATTTTTGGCTGCGTTGGGTCTTTGTTGCTGTGTGCGGGCTTTCTCTAGTTGCAGCGAGTGGGGGCTACTCTTCGTTGTGGTGCATGGGCTTCTCATTGCAGTGACTTCTCTTGTTGCGGAGCATGGGCTCTAGGCGCGCGGGCTTCAGTAGTTGTGGCACGTGGGCTCAGTAGTTGTGGCACATGAGCTCTAAAGCGCAGGCTCAGTAGTTGTGGCTCACAGGCTTAGCTGCTTCGCAGCACGTGGGATCTTCCCGGACCAGGGCTCGAACCCGTGTCCCCTGCATTGGCAGGTGGATTCTTAACCATTGCGCCACCAGGGAAGCCCAAATTTAGTGTCTATTGACTTAATTTTCTTTTGCTTTCTCACTCTTCTATTGAGATACAATTCACATATCAAAAAATTCACCTTTTCTTGGTTTTTGTTGAGTTTATTTTTTAGAGCAGTTTTAGGTTCACTGCAAATTAAGGGGAAGGAACAGAGTTTTCCCACATATCTCTGCCCCCACATATGCATCGCCTCTCCAATTATCACTATCCCCTGCCAGAGTGGTACATCCTAAATTGACACATCAAAATCATCCAAAGTCTATCCTTTACATTACAATTCCGTCTTAGTGTTGTACATTCTGTGGGTTTGGACAAATGTATGACGATGTGTATCCATCACTGTGGTATCATACAGAGGATTTCCACTGCCCCCATAATCTACTGTGTTCTGCCTATTCATCCCTCTGACAACCACTGAACTTTTTATTACCTTCATAGTTTCTCCTTTTCCAGAATGTCATGTAGTTGGAAACATAAAGTATGTAGTTTTCTCAGATTGGCTTCTTTTACTTCGTAACATTCATTTAAGGTTTCTCCATGTTTTTTCATGGCTTGATAGATCATTCTTTTCAGTGCGAAGTATCCCATTGTCTGCAGGTACCATGGTTTATTTGACCATTCACATACTGAAGCTCATCTTGATTGCTTCCAAGTTTTGACAATTATGAGTAAAGCTGCTGTTAACATCCATGTGGACATATGTATTCATCTCCTTTGGGTAAATACCGAGGAGCCTGTTTGTTGGATTGTGTGGTAAGAGTACATTTAGTTTTGTAAGAAATCACCAAACTGTCTTATAAAGTGACTGTACCATTTTGTATTCTCATCAGCAATGAATGAGGGTTCTGTTGCTTCACATCCTTGCCAGCATTTGGTATTTTCAGTGTTCTGGATTTTGGCTATTTTGATAGGTGTGTAGTGGTATCTTGTTGTTTTAACTTGCATTTCCCTGATGACATATGGCGTGGAGCATTTTCTCATATGCTTATTTGCCATCTGTATATCTTCTTTGGTGAAGTGTCTGTTCAAGTTTTTGGCCCATTTTTTCATCAGGTTGTTTTCTTATTGTTGAGTTTCAAGAGGTCTTTGTATATTTTGGAAAACAGTTTTTTATCAGATGGGTCTTTTGCAAATATTCTTTTCCAGTCTGTGGCATATCTTCTCATTCTCAACATTTCTTTTGCACAACAGAAATTATTAATTTTAATGAAGTCCAGCTTCTCAATTATTTCTTTCATGGATCATGCCCTTGATGTTGTGTATAAAAAGTCATTGCTACACCCGAGGTCATCTAGGTTTTCTATGTTATCTTCTAGGAGTTTTATAGTTTTGCATTTTACACTTAGGTCTGTGATCTGTTTTGAGTTGAAGTTTTGTGAGCGGGTGTAAAGTCTGTGTCTAAATTCATTTTTTTTCTTGTAGATGTCCAGTTATTCCAGCACCATTCGTTGAAAAGACTGTCTTTGCTCCATTGTATTGCCTTTGCTCCTTTGTCAAAGATCATTTGATTATGTGAGTCTATTTCTGGGCTCTCGATTCTGTTCCAGTGATCTGTTCTTTTGCCAATACCACACTGTCTTGATAACTGTCGCTTTGTAGTAAGTCTTGAAGTCAGGTAGCATCAGTCCTCCAACTTTGTTGCTCTTCTCCAGTATTGTTGGTTATTCTGGATCTTTTGCCTCCATATAAACCTTGGAATCAGTTTGTCAGTATCCACACTGACAATGTGGAATCACATCGAATCTACAGATCAATTTGGGAAGAATTGACATCAGGACACTATTGAGTCTTATTCATGAACATGGAATACCTCTCCACTTGTTTACTTCTTTGATTTTGTTCAATAGCGCTTTGTAGTTTTCCTCATATAGATATTATACATATTTTATTAGATTTGTTCCTATGTATTTCACTTATTGGGTGCTAATGTAAATGATATTGTGTTTTTAATTTCAAATTCTACAAGTTTATTGCTGGTAAGACTTTTATATATTAACCTTGTATCCTGCACCTTGCTGTAATCACTTAATAGATCCAGGAGGATTTTTTGTTGTTAATTCTTCAGGATTTTCTGTATAGACAGTCATTTCATTTGCAAACAGTTTTATTTCTTCCTTCCCAATCTGTATGCCTTTTGTTTCCTTTTCTTGTCTTATTGCATTACCTGGAGCTTTCAGTGTAATATTCAAAAGGAACAGTGGTGAGAGGTGATGTCCTTGTCTTGTACCTGATCTTTTTTTTTCCTTAACTATTATTTATTTATTTTGGTGGCGCCAGGTCTTAGTTGCGGCACGTGGACTTCTTAGTTGCGGCACGTGGGCTTCTTAGTTGTGTCACGAGAACTCTTAGTTGTGGCATGCATGTGGGATCTGGTTCCCTGACCAGGGATTGAACCTGGGCCCCCTGAATTGGGAGCATGGAGTCTTACCCACTGGACCACAAGGGAAGTCCCTGTACCTGATCTTAGTGGGAAAATTTTGAGTTTATCACCATTAAATATGATGTTAGCTGTATTTTTTTGTAGATAGTCTTTATCAAGTTAAAGAAGTTCCCTCTATTCCTAGTTTACTGAGTTTTTGTCATGAATGGGTGTTGGAATTTGTCAAATGCTTTTTTTGCATATATTGATATGATCATGTGATTTTTCTTTTTTAGTTTCCTGATATGATGGAAATTCACTTTTTAAAACTGTACAGTTTAGCGGTTTTTAGTGTAATCACAAAATTGTGCATGTATCACCACTATCAAATTCCAGAACTTTTCATCACCCAGTGAGATCTCGTACCTGTTACCCTCTTCCCTTCAGTCCCTGGAAACCACTAACCTACTTTCTGTCTATAGATTTGCCTATTCTGAATATTTCATATAAATATACAAAATGTGATCTTTTGTGACTGGCATCTTTTCACTTAGCATAATGTTTTCAGGGTTCATCCATGTTGTAGCACGTATTAGTACTTCATTTTTTTTGGCTGTGCCACATGGCTTGTGGGATATTAGTTCCCTGACCAGGGATCGAACTTGGGCCCCTTCAGTGAAAGCAGGGAGTCCTAACCACTGGACCACCGGGAAATTCCCACTTCATTCTTTTTTATGACTGAATAATATTCCATTGTATGGATAAACCGTATTTCATGTATCCATTCTTAATGGACACTTGGGTTGCTTCCACATTTGGCTGTTATGAATAACACTGCTCTGATCATGTGTATAAAGGTTTTATGTGAACATATGTTTTAATTTCTCTTGGGTACATACCTAGTAGTGGAATTGTTGGGTCATATGGTAATTCTGTGTTCAGCCTTTTGAAGAACTGCCAAACTCTCTTTTACTGCTCTTCCCTGATTTTACCTTTGAGTTTTCAAGCTTGATACTTATCCTTGCTCATTTTACTGAGAATCTATTTTATTTCAGCAGTCATATTTTCAAGTTTTTGTTCATTTGTTCTCTGATTGGTCCTTTTTCCTAGCTGCCTATATTTGATTTAAAATGTACTTTTGAATTTGAGGATAAAGTTTAGGATTATAAAAATTCCATTTTGGAATAGAAGTTAGGGTTAAATATTGTGACTAATATTTAAGGTTAAACATTAGGATTATAAAAATTTTATTCTTTTTAACCTGTGGGTCACTTTGTTTTCATCATGGTCCTGCTTTTTAATGCTGTTGGTTCCTCAAATGCTTGGTGATCTTTGGTACTTAGTTTATATTATGAATAAATGGTTAAATTGATCAGCATAGAAGCTGGCAGTACACATTTCCCCTATGGTTCTCTTAGTCTGTTTCTCCAACAGCGTCTTCTTTAAAGGGCTGGCCTGTGAGTGGATGATGCCTGTTGACTAGTTGGCTTGTATGTTGGGAGCCCACCTAGCTGAAGGAGCAGGTAGGCAGGCTGGAGGCCTCGTCAGTTTCCAGGTTGGGTTTTTCTTTGGGGTGGGGCTGGCTTTCCTCCATTAACCTCCTTCCTTGCTCTAGTATCTGGTGGGGAGGACCACTCTCTGTTCTCCACATCCATACTTGTATCCCACCCCAGAGTAGATTGCTCACTGCAGGGATAATTTTACATTTTTACCCTGGAGGCCAGAACTGAGGGTTTATTCTGTGTATCAGGGAGGGAGATGGGAAGGAGGCAGGACCTAATTGGCTCACCTGTTCATTGTGAAGTTCTCTAATCTGATGATTGTCTATGACTCATCCTTGCTTTCTGTTTTACTTTATTCCAAGCCTCTGAGGCTTGTTGGGAAGACCTGTCTTTACCTGTGGTTCTTAGACAGGAATTTCTTCTCTCCATTTTCTATCTAATTCCATCTAAGTGTGTCATCTAGGATTTCCTCAAACATTCTGGTCTACTTTCAGCCCTTCTTTCTGTCTCCAGTTATTTAATTATAAACTTCTTTTCTTTTAGCAGAATCTTGAGGGAACAGAAAAGTGGGTGTCAGTGTCCCGTCTGCTATCGTAAAGTTTTTTTTTTAATTTTATTTTTTTAAAATACAGCAGGTTCTTATTAGTTATCTATTTTATACATATTGGTGTATATGTGTCAATCCCAATCTCCCAGTTCATACCCCCACCCCCGCGTTCCCCCCTTGATGTCCATACGTTTGTTCTCTACATCTGTGTCTCTATTTCTGCCTTGCAAACTGGTTCATCTGTACCATTTTTCTAAATTCTACATATATGCGTTAATATATGATACTTGTTTTTCTCTTTCTGACTTCACTCTGTATGACAGTCTCTTGATTTGTGTTATTTACACGATTGTGATTAATGGGCAATTTTTTTTTTTTTGCGGTACGCGGGCCTCTCACTGTTGTGGCCTCTCCCGTTGTGGAGCACAGGCTCCAGATGCGCAGGCCCAGCGGCCACGGCTCACGGGCCCAGCCGCTCCGCGGCATGTGGAATCCTCCCAGACCGGGGCACGAACCCGCGTCCCCTGCATCGGCAGGCGGACTCTCAACCACTGCGCCACCAGGGAAGCCCTAATGGGCATTTTTATTTTTCATTTGCTCTCTAAGCTATACAGAAGTGCTTCTAAATTTACAGACGTTTAGGATTTTTGGTTTATGTTTGTTATTTCACTTTTATTATATCATCATATGTCCTGTATAATTTCTGCCTTTGGGAATTCTATGAATTTATCTTTGTGCTCTAACAAAAAAATCATTAAAAAAATGTCATGGGGCTTCCCTGGTGGCGCAGTGGTTGAGAGTCTGCCTGCCGATGCAGGGGGCACAGGTTCGTGCCCTGGTCCGGGAGGATCCCACATGCCGCGGAGCGGCTGGGCCCGTGAGCCATGGACGCTGAGCCTGCGTGTCCAGAGCCTGTGCTCCGCAGCGGGAGAGGCCACACCAGTTAGAGGCCCGTGTACCGCAGGAAAAAAAGAAAATGTCATGAATGTAGTAGATAATGTGGTAATCATAGCTAGCCCATTCAGCACATATTAAATGTTAGACACCATGGTAATTTCTTCACACGGATTATCTTTGACTCTTTGAGTAACTTGGTGAGGTGCATATTGTTGTTAGTCCTAGTTACCATGAAGTCATCAGGCACATGAAGGAGGAGTGACTAACCCAGGGTTCCTCTCCTCCCCCGCCCCAACCATGGGGCCAAGACTGGCCTCAGGACATTTCATTCCAGAGTCCTGAACACCATCCTATACAGCCTCCCACTGAGTAAGTGTGGTCCGAGTTTAGATTGTAGAGCTTGATATATACATCTGTTACTATGATGCTTGTATGTTTGTGTTCACTGTGGCTTTCTTGCTGTGCTTGGGAGAGAGGTAGATTGGAGTTTCCCACTACTATTGGGTTTACTTTTTATTCTTTATTATTATTAATATAATAATATATATTAGTATTCTTTATTAATATGGTTTGTAATGACTCACAGCTTACATCCTTTGTAGGTCATACTGTTTTTAGTCCTCAAACAATCATTTCCTCATTTAATGATTTTAGCCTTAAATTCTGCTTTGATATTTACGTTGAAAATCCTGCTCCAATTTTGTTTACCTTTATTCAGTCATATTTTTACCCACCCATTTTCTACTAATGTGTTTAGTTACTTTGTTTTGATGTTGATATTATATTCATTCAACAAACATTTACTGAGGGACCATGCCAGGTACTGTCTTAGTGCTCGCAGCCTGCCTTCATGGACCTTGTGGGCTAGTGGGGGAGATGGATAATAAATAGTCTGTTTTATTAAACACACAAAGAAGTAACTGTAACATTTTAGATCTGCTCTAATACAGTAGCCACTAGCTGCATGTGGTTATTTATTTTAATTTATTTATTCATTTATTTAATTTTTGGTTGCATCGGGTCTTCGCTGCTGCATGCAGACTTTCTCTAGTTGCAGTCAGCGGGGGCTACTCTTTGTTGCGGGGCGCAGTCTTTTCATTGTGATGGCTTCTCTTGTTGCAGAGCACAGGCTCTAGGCGCACGGGCTTCAGTAGTTGTGGCACAGGGGCTTCAGTAGTTGTGGCTCGCGGGCTCTAGAGCACAGGCTCAGCAGTTGTGGCACACGGGCTTAGTTGCTCTGCGGCATATGGGATCTTCCCGGACCAGGGGTCGAACCCGTGTCCCCTGCATTGGCAGGCAGATTCTTAACCACTGCGCCACCAGGGAAGCCTCATGTGGTTATTTAAATTTAGAACTAGTTCCATATTTCTCAAAAAACTAAAAATAGAACTACCCTATGACCCAGCATTTTCACTCCTGGATATATATTTGAAAGAAACAAAAACACTAATTTGAAAAGATAATGCACCTCAATGTTCATAGCAGCACTCTTCACAATAGCCAAGACATGGAAACAACCTAAATGTCCAACAGATGAATGGATAAAGAAGGTGTGGTACATATATACAATGGAAAACTACTCAGCCATAAAAAGAACCAGATTTTGCCATTTGCAGCAACGCAGATGGACTTGGAGGGCATTATGCTAAGTGAAGTAGAGATAGACAAATACTGTATGATATCACTTATATGTGGCATCTGAAAAATAAACTAGTGAATATAACAAAGAAGCAGACTCATAGAGAAGAAACTAGTGGTTATCAGCAGTAAGAGGGATGGAGGAGAGGCAAGATAGGGGTAAGGGATTAAGAGGTACAAACTAATTTGTATAAAATAAGCTACAAGGATATATTGTACAACACAGGGAATATAGCCAGTGTTTTATAATAACTATATGTGGAGTATAATCTTTAAAAATGGTGAATCACTATATTGTACACTTGTAACTTATATAATACTATACATCAATTATACTTCAGTAAAAAATAAACTAGTTCCTTAAAGTAAATTTTGTGTGTGTGTGGGTATACATATACATATATATATTTCTTCAGTTGCATCAGCCATACTTCAAGTGCTGGATAGTCACATGCATGTGGTGGATACTGTGTTGAACAATGTAGACATGGAATGTTTCTGTTATCGCACGAAGGTTTATTGGCCATTGCAGCTTTGTGTGCTGTTATGGATGTGGGATGTTCTGAGCTACAGCGTAATGGGTCATGAGGGGCACCCGAAATGGTGACCTTTAAGAAGAATTCTGAATTATGAGACAGAGCCAGTTTTGTGAGGACATTACATATAGATATAGTTGTATGTAAGTATTTGGTATAAATTGAGAAATAGTGTCACTATTAGTTTAAATAGTTTACAACTTAAAACTGTAGGAGTTTCAAGGAGGGTGTTTTCTCTAGTTCTGATAGGAATTGCTTCTCGTGAGAATGGGAAAAATATTTAATTAGCATGTCCTGATACATTTTTCTTTTAGTTGGATAAATCTGGTTGCCATTATCTAATTTTGTAGATTGAAAAAGTGCTTCAAGGTTTCTGAAGTATTTTGAGCTTGTCTTTGAACTGAGATAAATAAGTTTTTGCCTTGCATCCTTTAATTCATTAGTGAGTTTTTGATAATAGCATTTGTTTTACATTGTGAGAAAACTTAGAAGTTAATCCATCTGACCTTCTAAACTGCACACATTTAAGCAATTCAAAACTGAAGTGTAATTGACTTGACTGTGGTCCCGTATCTGGTCAGTGACAGAGCTGTGACTGGAAGCTTTTCCTTGTAACTTTTGGGCCAGTGTCCTGCCAAATCTTTTTCAAAACCATTACTTTTAAAACATAATCTTCTTACTCAGAGGCAGAATGCTAATCATAGAAATGCCTAGGACTTCTTTAATCTGTTTATGTTTAGAGATTTAAATGGCTAATCCAAGAAGCATTGAAATCCATAAGAATTATCTCTGTATGATAGAGTTCTGACAACATGAACACTTACCTGTGGTACTTCTCTGAGTGTGATTTGTTTCCCTCCACGGGTTCTGCACAGTTTATTTTACGCATATGAAAAGTAGAGGCTCTCTGGATGAGGAACATGCAATGCAAGCATTACTAAGTAAGAGTACAGTTATAATCAACTCAACCATTTTTTTTCCAATTAAAAAAGTCTTATCAAAACTAATTTTCTCTGTGAAGTGAACTTTTCCAAATCACCTGAAGTGATATTTAATAATTTATATTTCGTTATAAAACTACTTTTATAATTTAATACTTCATTTTCTGCTGGGTAATGAAACAAGCACCTCACTGAAAGTATTTTTACAAGATTTGTTAGACTTGTAAAAATTTCTTTTCAAGTGACTATATACACATATGCTTCACTATCCTGATATTAATTACTGACTACTTGCGTATAAAATCATTGGTCTACTAATAAGTAGAGCAGAAATCTTGAGAAAGAAAGATGGAGCTGGAGGAATCAGGCTCCCAGACTTCAGACTATACTACAAAGCTACAGTAATCAAGACAGTATGGTACTGGCACAAAAAGAGAAAGATAGATCAATGGAACAGGACAGAAAGCCCAGAGATAAACCCTCAGACATATGGTCACCTTATCTTTGATAAAGGAGGCAAGAGTATACAATGGAGAAAAGACAGCCTCTTCAATAAGTGGTGTGGGGAAAACTGGACAGTTACATGTAAAAGAATGGAATTAGAACACTTCCTAATACCATACACAAAAATAAACTCAAAATGGATTAAAGACCTAAATGTAAGGCCAGACACTATAAAACTTAGAGGAAAACATAGGCAGAACACTGTATGACATAAATCACAGCAAGATCCTTTTTGACCCACCTCCTAGAGAAATGGAAATAAAAACAAAAATAAACAAATAGGACCTAATGAAACTTAAAAGCTTTTGCACACCAAAGAAAACCATAAACAAGATGAAAAGACAACCCTCAGACTGGGAGAAAATATTTGCAAATGAAAAAACTGACAAAGGATTAGTCTCCAGAATATATAAGCAGCGCATGCAGCTCAATATCAAAAAAACAACCCCCAAATGGGCAGAAGACCTAATTAGACGCTTCTCCAGAGAAGATACACAGATTGCCAACAAACAAATGAAAAGATGCTCAACATCACTAATCATTAAAGAAATGCGAATCAAAACTATAGTGAGGTATCACCTCACACCAGTCAGAATGGCCATCATCAAAAAATCTGCAAACAATAAATGCTGGAGAGGGTGTGGAGAAAAGAGAAACTTCTTGCATTGTTGGTGGGGATGTAAATTGATACAGCCACTATGGAGAACGGTATAGAGCTTCCTTAAAAAACTAAAAATAGAACTACCATATGACCCAGCAATCCCACTACTGGGCATATACCCTGAGAAAAAACCATAATTCAAAAAGAGTCATGTGGGCTTCCCTGGTGGCACAGTGGTTGAGAGTCCACCTGCCGATGCAGGGGACATGGGTTCGTGCCCCGGTCAGGGAAGATCCCACATGCTGCGGAGCGGCTAGGCCCGTGAGCCATGGCTGCTGAGCCTGCGCGTTGGGAGCATGTGCTCTGCAACAGGAGAGGCCGCAACAGTGAGAGGCCCGCATACTGCACAAAAAAAAAAAAAGAAGAGTTGTACCACAATGTTCATTGCAGCACTATTTACAATAGCCAGGACATGGAAGCAACCTAAGTGTCCATTGACAGATGAATGGATAAAGAAGATGTTGCACATATATACAATGGAATATTACTCAGCCACAGAAAGAAATGAAATTGAGTTATTTGTAGTGAGGTGGATGGACCTAGAGTCTGTCATACAGAGTGAAGTAAGTCAGAAAGAGAAAAACAAATACCGTATGCTAAAACATTTATATGGAATCTAAAAAAAAAATGGTTCTGATGAACCTAGGGGCAGGACAGGAATAAAGACACAGATGTAGAGAGTGGACTTGGGGATGCGGGGAGGGGGAAGGATAAGCTGGAACAAAGTAAGAGAGAAACATTGACATATATACACTACCAAATATGAAATAGATAGCTAGTGGGAAGCAGCGGCATAGCACAAGGAGGGAGGGAGGGAGATGCAAGAGGGAGGGGATATGGGGATATACGTATGTATATAGCTGGTTCACTCTGTTATACAGCAGAAACTAACACAATATTGTAAAGCAATTATAGTCCAATAAAGATGTTAAAAAAAAACAAGCAGAGACTTTAAAAAATTTTTATTTTCAATTTCACTATTAAAGCACAACTTGTTCAGTTTTTGTCACTGTTACAGATGGTGCTACGGAGGGCATTGCGTTCAGGTCTCCCTGTGTACACAAGGGAACGTTTCTCTGGACCATATATGTACAGGAATGTTTGCTCACCCTGTCTCATTCCACTTCTATCTCATGTTAATGCTTACAGTTGTGTAATGTGACTAACTGGGCTTGGTTTCCTTGGTCCTAACTCTCCACTTCTGAGCCCATTTTCTCTCTGTTTACAGAAGGGCCAAGGTAGCTCGGTTGATTGGTTTACTGGCCTCGCACACAACGGAGCTCCAGGAAAATACACCTGTTATTGAGGTAATTTCTTTTATTACTGAAATGTTACGAATGGCAAAGATTGTTCTTGATTTTAGAACATGCAGCATTCATCGGTGTTAAGTGTGGAATTGTGGCAGTTGTTATAAAATAACCTCAGTAGGCCTGTACACTTCAGCACAGCCGCTCGTTTACAGCGTAGTCTGTTGTCAAAGGTGGTGTGGTGGAATTACAAGGCTTGTGGACTCTAGTCATCATTACTGCATTTCAATAATTTATGGATAAGGTTTATTTCATTACTAGTTTTCATGTGGTCTGCTCAACATTTTATTATAACTATTTTCTACTGGAAGCCCAGCTCAACTTCAAATTAAAATTTTTTTGGGTTTTTCACATTGAATTTAGTGTTTTTATCCCCACCAGTTGTCATTTATTTCTGACAATAGTGACAGTATTTAACTGCCAGGCATGCACTAAAGGTATTTTCAAATGTGGTCGGCACTGTGTATTCACGGGTTCTGAGTCTGTGGATTCAGTCAGTCGTGGATTGAAGATATTTAGGGGAAGAAAAGTTCTAGAAAGTTTCAGAAAGCAGAGCTTGAATTTGCTGCACACTGGCAAGTATTTATATAAAATTTACATTGTACTAGGTAGTATAAATAATCTAGAGATGATTTAAAGTATGTGGGAGGATATGCATAGGTTATATGCAAATACTAGGCCATTTTATATAAGAGCATCTGTGGATTTTGGTATTTGTGGGGTTCCTGAAACCAGTTCCCCACAGATGCTGAGGGACAACTGAATCAGTCATTTCTTTCAAATACCAATATTGGGAAGCCCTTATTAATTAACCAGTAATTCCAAGTCCCACGAAGTGGATGCTACCATTGTACTGCCCTTTTTTTTTTTCGTGGTACGCGGGCCTCTCACTGTTGTGGCCTCTCCCGTTGCGGAGCACAGGCTCCGGACGCGCAGGCTCAGTGGCCATGGCTCACGGGCCCAGCCGCTCCGCGGCATGTGGGATCTTCCTGGACACGAACCTGTGTCCTCTGCATCGGCAGGCGGACTCTCAACCACTGCGCCACCAGGGAAGCCCTGTACTGCCTTTTTGAATGTTCCTAAACACTAAAAACTACTTTCTATCTATCCTGTTAATGTGTACTGCACTTAACTGGCAGTAGATTTTTATCCCTTGGACTAGGAGAGTGTTGAGTCAAAATAGGTGAGAAAAACCAAGGCTGTTAAGGGGGAAGGGCAGAACTCCTGAAGGAAGGAGAAAATGGTAAAAAGAAGGGATTTTTGTAGAGCCAGACCTGGTAGTTTGGTTTTTGGGGCTTTGAGAAGAATTGTTTAGCCAAGTACTGTCTAATAGAACTCTCTGCGGTGAAGGAAGCTGTCCTGTATCTGTGCTGTCCAGTACCGTAGCCAGTTGCTGGGATGGTATTCCAACTAGTCCTGGGCTGTCTAGGTGGAAGCAAATGGGAGATTAATTTGTGCTCTGTGCATTTCCTCTGCTTATGATTCCGTCCCCATTCCCTGCAATTATTAGACCTCTGAGCTACTAAAGAAAATGTTACTAAGTCTAAACTTTTCCTTCTTTTTGTGACCAAGAAAAATGAATTGTGACCTATATGATCACTGATGGTACCCAGCTTGGCTATCAGAGATCTGTAAACTAGATTTTTATCTAAAAGACCAAGCAGATAGGGCAGTGACACTTAGGCAGAAGAGGAGAAGACTTAGGAGCTCAGGAGTGGAGGCTCCTTCTGATGACTCAGAGCAAAGGGTCTCCAATGAAACGGATTTGCTGCAGGAGATGGGAGAGAACTTGATGAAAATTCTAAGACCAAGTCCTGACATTCTAGAGGACATTCCTGGATAATCAAAATAGGAGGGAACAGTGTGCCATGAAGAAAGAGCCCCTGAAGGTGTAGAATATGACTGAATTAAAATATTCAGTAGATGCAGTAGTAAGTAGGAGATACTGGGTACCTTAGAAGCCGAGTTAGTGAATTTGAAGATAAGTAGGATATGAATTCTCTTAGGATTCAGAAGAAAAAAAAAAGGATAAGAATCATGAATTAAAAAGGCACGGAAGACAGTTGCAGAACATCTCTTACACTGTCCAGTATGGTAGCCATCAGCCAAAAGTGCTACTAGGCACTTGAAAAGCAGCAAGTCTGGATTGAGATGAGCTGCAAGTAGAGACCACACACCAGATTTTGGAAACTCAATATGAAAAAAAAAAAACAATGTAAAGTATCTCACCTGTAATTTTCTTTATAGATTACATTTTTGTTTTAAATTTTTATTGGAGTATAGTTGATTTACAGTGTTGTGTTAGTTTAAGGTGTACAGCAAAGTGAATCAGTTATACAAATACATATATCCACTCTTTTTAAGATTACATTCTAAAACAGTATTTTTGGATATATTAGGATAAATATTAAAATTTTTAGTTTTATTTTTTAATGTGGCTACTAGAAAATTTTAAATTGCCCGTGTGGCTTGAGTTCTATTTCTATGGGACAGCACTTAACTAAGATAAACACAAACGGGATTTCCAGGAGGAGAGATCCAAGCAAACAGAAATGAAAAATAATAGGAGAAAATTTCACCCTGAGCTGAAGAAAGACTCACATCTTTAGATGAAAGGTTTTTCACCAAATGTCAGGCAAAACATTGAAAAAAAGAATGCATACGTAGACCTATCCTGGTGAAATTTGTAATTTCAAAGATAAAAATAAAATCTAAAACCCAGGTTATAAGCAAATAAAAGCAAATTAGACTTACTTTTAATTTTTCTGTAACACTAAAGGCTAGAAGATAAAGAAAATGGTGGAAATGGATCGACACTTAGGAGGTCATGTGATGTTAAATTTCTCTGTTACGTCCATTTTACTGCCTACTTGTGGGGCCAGAAGACATTTTCAGAAACTCAATCTGAATTTCACCAACATTTCTAAAAAAAATTTACTTGAGCAAGCTACTTGAGGAGCTGCCAACCTCAACACCCACTTTCCCACCCAAGTTTTAAGATAATGTAAAGGAGAAACAAATAAAAACAATGAATCTATTTAAATGTAAGTCTAAATAATAGCTGCTACTGTTGTGAAATATAATCTGGAAAGAATGGATTCTTGAAAAAGAATATAAATATTCTTAAAAAATAGTAGCATGGAAGTAAATTCTGCATTGTTTTAGAGGGTCTGAAAAGGTAGGGGAGAAGGGAATGGAGAAGGAAAAAGCAAGTTCTTTCTTGTTCTTTTACGAATTGAACACTTACGGAGTACCTCTTGTGGGTATGGCCTGTGTTACTTGCAGGAAGACCGTCGTTCCAGGCAAGTTCTTGTCTTGTTCTAGAAGGAATTCATAGATGCTGTTTTATTCTTGGCACTGATAATCCATTTCATTCTTGGCATTGATACTCTTATTCTTTTTTTTTTACATCTTTATTGGAGTATAATTGCTTTGTGTTAGTTTCTGCTTTATAACAAAGTGAATCAGTTATACATATACATATGTTCCCATATCTCTTCCCTCTTGTGTCTCCCTCCCACCCTCCCTATCCCACCCCTCTAGGTGGTCACAAAGCACAAGCTGATCTCCCTGTGCTATGTGCTGCTTCCCACTAGCTGTCTATTTTACGTTTGGTAGTGTATATGGGGAGGGGGAAGGGTAAGCTGTGACAAAGCGAGAGAGTGGCATTGACATATATACGATACTCTTATTCTTAACAAATATTTGTCAGTACCTGTGTATGTACAGGGTGCTATCTAGGTGCTTATTTTATAAAAATAGATGGCAATCTCTGTTCTTGCAGAGCTTGTGTTCCAGTGTAAGGAGAGAGATAATAAACAAATAAATGTATAAAATTTGGTGGTGATAACTTCAGTGGGAAAGATGTAGCAGGGTTTGGAAATGATGAGGTGGCAGCAGCGGTGGTTTAGAGATTGGCTGTTTGGGGAAGGCTGAGCAGAGACCTGAGGGAATTGAGGGAATAGTTCCCTCAGCTGGGGAAGAACATTCTAGACGGGAAAGACACATGCACCCCAATGTTCATTGTAGCACTATTTACAATAGCCAGGATATGGAAGCAACCTAGATGTCCATGAACAGAGGAATCGATAAAGAAGATGTGGTATATATATACAATGGAATATCACTCAGCCATTAAAAGGAATGAAATTGGGTCATTTGTAGAGACATGGATGGACCTGGAGACTGTCATACAGAGTGAAGTAAGTCAGAAAGGGAAAAAGAAATGTCGTATATTAACTCATATATGTGGAATCTGAATAAATTGGTATAGACGATCTTGTTTACAAAGTGGAAATAGAGACGCAGATGTAGAGAACAAACGTATGGATACCAAGGAGGAAAGGGTGGTGGTGAGATGAATTGGGAGATTGGGATTGATGTATATACACTATTGATACTATGTATAAAATAGATAACTAATGAGAACCTACTGTAGAGCACAGGGAACTCTACTCAGTGCTATGGTGACCTAAATAAGAAGGAAATCCAAAAAAGAGGGGATATGTGTATACGGATAGCTGATTCACTTTGCGGTACAGTATAACACAATATTGTAAAGCAACTATACTCCAATAAAAATAAGTAAAAAGAAAAAAAGAAAGGACTGGGGGTAGATAAGTGATTGGCACGTTTCGAGAAGCAACGAGGAGGCAAATGTAGCTGGAACTGAGCATGAGATACCGATGGGGGAGATGAGGTTAGTGAGGTAGCCAGAGGCCAGGCCATCCAGAACCTTGTTGTAAACCATGGTCAGAGCTTGGGGTTTTAGTCTGAATGAGATGGGAAGCCATTGGAGGATTTGGAGCAGAGGAGTGCCGTGGTGTGGCCGATGTTTGGAAAGGATCACTTTGTTACAAGGATGGGGGCAAGGTGGAATCAGACCAGTTTAGGGGGCTGTGGCAGTTCAGATGAGGGATGGTGGTGGTGACTTGGACCAGGTTTGTAGTGGTGGAAAGAGTAAAAAATGATTTTATTCTGGATACGAGGTTTTTTTTTTTTTTTTTCCACAGATAGATTTTGAAGAGTGTTGATAGATCTGCCGATTGCTATGATATTTGAAGGCAGACGTTAATAACCAACTCTGGCCAATATAAATTCTAGTATTCAATATGAAAAGTAAATCCGAAATGAAATTTCAACACAGGCACTGGACTGGCAAAAATTAAAAAGCCTTAACAGTCCTCAGTGTTGGTGAAAATACTGAGCAGAAGGAGGGCTCACATGCTGCTGAGGAAAGTAAATGGGCGGAGCCGCTCTGGGAAACTGCTTGATCTCTGAAAGCTGAGCACGTCACTACCCTGTAACCCAGGGTAACAAGTGACATGTACAGGAATATATATTGCCAGCATGATTTGTAACAGTCCGAGATTTGAAACAACCCACGTGTCTATCAACAGCAGAATCGGCAAAGTATGTCGCATTCCCACAGTGGAATGCTGCATAGCATTGCAAATGAGTTCATCCTTTCAGCACTGGGAAATACGCTGGGATGAATCTCACAGTCATAGATAGTTTGCCTAGACATCAGTAGGACATTCCCTGGGCAAGACTGATCTATACATTCAGGAATGTCCTGGGGCTGTGATGGCTCTTGTTTAGAGGGTCAGCTCCCACTCGGTGCCAGAGGTGATGAGGGAGACGCATACGTAGGTAGGAGTCATGGAAGGTCTGGAGATGAGGGCTGCCTTGAGGCACAGAGTCTGGGCAAGACAGAACAGAAGGCAGGGCTGGAGCTGAGAGGCTGCCCAAGTCCTCGTGCTTGGGACTCCCGTGGCTCTGATGGGATAGTATATTCTGCCACAGGAACTGGGCAGGTCTGGGCAGAAGGCATCAGCTCACCCCTGGCTCCATGCCTGTGGCCTGGTCCCCCTGGAAATTGCTGCTGCTGCGGCTGTGGCTACTGGGAGCATTTGGCCCAGCAGTTCTTGAGCTGAACCTGTCCCCGTGCTCACTCGGGTTGAGTTCTGTGGCCAGTGCTTTCTTCTCTTCAGAGACTGGGTACTCTGTGTTCTCAAAGTATTTCCCCAGCTCCTGTTGCTGTCCCTTATTAAACATTGCATTCCTGGGCTTCCCTGGTGGCGCAGTGGTTGAGAGTCCGCCTGCCGATGCAGGGGACACGGGTTCGTGCCCCGGTCCGGGAAGATCCCACATGCCGCGGAGTGGCTGGGCCCGTGAGCCGTGGCCACTGAGCCTGCGCGTCCGGAGCCTGGAGCCTGTGCTCTGCAACGGGAGAGGCCGCAACATTGAGAGGCCCGCGTACCGCAAACACACACACAAACACACAAACACACACACACACACACAAAAACAAAAAAAACCCATTGCATTCCTGATGCTCCATTGAGAGGAGGAGGTGCGTGTTAATTCCTGAGGTCCTTGTGTACTCTGTTCTTTCACTTTTCCCTCTCTGGGTGTTTGCTGATGTTTTATTAATTTGAAATGAAACTTGGGAAAAATCATACTTAATTTAAAAAAGCAAGTGTATATTTAACTACCTAGGAAACTTTTGAATTATGAATATACTATACTGTGAATTATTTTCTGTTGGATAATGACGAGTTTACAGAATAACTTGAAATTGTGTCAGGTGCTCCTTTGTGATGCCATCTTTTTTTTTATTCTGTTACTACTTAACGTTTTTTAGTTCTTGATTAATTCCTATGACCAATTGGCTGTAACAATTAAAACAGCCACTAGAGGGCGCTCAAACACTGGAAACAAAGTTTTTCAAGTTAAGAATTTATTTTACAACTTCGGGCAGAAGTAGGCTTGGCAGGTATTTGGTACTGTGTTCATCTTTTCCCTGTTTTTTGGAGTTTCTGCTGCATGAAATATGGTTCCAGTCCATTGGCAATAATTACCATTTGAGATTAATGAAAGCCATGACAGCCTCTCCGGAGCAATGCAGTCATTCCAGGAGATTTGGACTCCTGGGAGGCCCTATGATGAGCCTTAGGTTCAGAACTCTTGAGACCAGCTTTCTGTAACACAGTTGTGTCTTCATACATAGTTTTTCAGTAAATCATTAATAAAATTTCAAGTGTGAGACGCGTTCTGATTTTTCCAGTAGGTTTACTACCAGCAGACAATAAAACTCATGGTTGAAGATCCTGTAGGCATTTTAAAGGCATAGAATCTTATTTTATTTTATTTAAGTAATTTATTTTTTAAATTTTATTTTATTTTTTATTGGAGTATAGTTGATATAGTGTGTCATTTTCAGGTGTACAGTAAAGTGATTCCGTTATGCATACATATATATTCTTTTTCAGATTCTTTTCCCTTATAGGTTATTACAAAATATTAATGGTTTCCTGTGCTATACAGTAGGTTCTTGTTGGTTATCTAGTTTATATATGGTAGTGTATATATATGAATCCAAAACTCCTAATTTATCCTCCCTCTCTTTCCCCTTTGGTAACCATAAGTTTGTTTTCTATGTCTGTGGGTTTATTTCTGTTTTGTATATAAGTTGATTTGTATCATTTTTCTTTTTTTTAGATTCCACATATAAGCGATACCATATGACATTTGTCTTTGGCTTACTTCACTTAGTATGATAATCTCTAGGTCTTTCCATGTTGCTGCAAATGGCATGATTTCATTCTTTTTTATAGAACCTCATTTTTTTTTTTTTTTTTTTGCGGTGCGCGGGCCTCTCACCGCTGTGGCCTCTGCCGCTGCGGAGCACAGGCTCCGGACGCGCAGGCTCAGTGGCCATGGCTCACAGGCCCAGCCATTCCGCGGCACGTGGGATCTTCCCAAACCAGGGCTCGAACCAGTGTCCCCTGCATTGGCAGGCAGACTCCCAACCACTGCGCCACCAGGGAAGCCCAGAACCTCATTTTAAAGATAGATTTTATTCATTTTGTTTTATTAATTTTGGCTGTGTTGGGTCTTCGTTGCTTCAGGCGGGCTTTCTCTAGTTGTGGAGAGCGGGGGCTACTCCTTGTTGCGGTGCGCAGGCTTCTCATTGCGGTGGCTTCTCTTGTTGCGGAGCACAGGCTCCAGGCGCGGGCTTCAGTAGTTGTGGTTCGCGGGCTCTAGAGCGCAGGCTCAGTAGTTGTGGTGCACAGCCTTAGTTGCTCCGCGCCATGTGGGATCTTCCCGGACCAGGGCTTGAACCCGTGTCCCCTGCATTGGCAGGCGGATTCTTAACCACTGCACCACCCGGGAAGCCCTAGGATCTCATTTTATTATTCATCACTGTAATCCACAGTGCCTAGCCAGCCAAGTAATATTCAGTCAGTGTTAAAGGATTTAATAAATGATTATAAGAATGGTGGGAAAGTGTGGCAGTATAATTTGTTACTAAGAGACAAGAAGAGATGGAGAAAAATCCATTTTACTATCCTTATGATACAATTTAAGTCCCTTCCATCCTATTCCATCATCAATGGCTACAGAAAAGAGTTGGTCATGATCTCTTGTATATATTGAATATTTAGAAGCATTTATTCAATTCTTCTTTGTCTTTTCTACAGAAGAATATTGCCAGCTTCTTAAACTTTTCTTCCTAGATATCACATTTACCACCCTGTTGTGGTTTGTTGTGGTTCTTGTGTGTAATAATTTAAAGTAAATGTTATATTATCCTATATATATGTAGTCTTAAGCATGCAGTGGATATATTTTATGAAATTAAATATAGAGCCTTAAAATTTAGAACTGGAAGGAATATTAATAGACACTCTAGTTTGATCCCTTCATTAAACATTTTTATTATGGAAAATGTCAACATATATAAAAGTAGACTGAAATAATGAGCTATCAATTCCAACAATTATTAGAATTTTACTAATATTGTTCGTCTGTTGTCTTATCTCTCTCTCACTCACCCTCCCTATCCCATTCCTTCTCTCTGTTCTTTTCCCTCTGTCTTCCCCCTCCTCCTTTCCCTTCCCCTTGCTATAATTTTTTTTTTTTTGGCTGTGCCACGTGGTGTGCGGGATCTTATTTCCCCAATCAGGGATTGAACCTGTGCCCCCTGCAGTGGAACTGTGGAGTCCTAACCCCTGGGCTGGCAGGGAATTCCACCACCACCTTGCTATAGTATTTAAAAAAAAAATTCCAGACATCATATTATACTCTTAAATACTCTAGTACATATATCTAACAGAAAAGGTTTTTAAAAAATACAATCACAATACCATTATCACACCCAACAAAATCGACGGTGGTTTCTTAATATCATCTAATACCCAGTGTTCATGTTTTCTTGATGATCTTACACATGTCATTTTTTTTTTTTTGTGTCGCGTCTTAGTTGTGGCACGTGGGCTCTTTGTTGTGGTGAGTGGACTTCTCTCTAGTTATGGCTCATGGGCTCCAGAGCACGTGGGCTCAATAGTTGCAGCACACAGGCTTAGTTGCCCCACGGCATGTGGGAGCTTAGTTCCCTGACCAGGGATTGAACTAGCGTCCCCTGCATTGGAAGGCAGATTCTTAACCACTGGACCACCAGGGAAGTCCCTCATACATGTCATTTTGTATTTTATCATTGAACCAGGATTGAAACAAGGTCCTATACTGCATTTAGATAACGTTGACTCTTAAGTCCCTTAATTTCAAACATTTTCCTATTATTTTTTAGTGCCATTTATTTATCAAAGACAAATCGTCATTTGTTTTAGCCAAAGCTGGAACGTTGGAAACTTTCTTCTGTCCTTTTGGTGCCATGGTTCTCTCTCACCTGTATTTCTTGTGACTGCTAGTTAGGTGTAGAGCCTTGATTAGATTCAAGTTGCTTTATGGAGGAAGGGTAGGAATTCCCCCTACCTGGTGCTGTGTGTTTCCTGTTGCCTCATAGGGAGGTGTGTATAATAATGTCCGGTTGCCTCCTTATTACTGGTGGTGTTTGATTGCTCACTGGCTTCAGGTGTGGTCAGCCCTGTGGTTATGAACTTGCCCATCACTCTCATACTTAGTAGTTTTAGCATCCGTTGATGATCATTGCTTAGTTGCATTAGTCCTTTAGGGTTGCAAAAATGATCATTTTCTCGTTCTGTAATTCCTTTCTCATTTACAGCTGGGAGTTTTCCTTACATAAGAGCTTTCCCATATCAGCTCATTGGTTATCCTAAAATACAGTTTGTTTAGCAAAGGCAGGATAAATGATTGTTGCCCTTTATAGACCAATATTCAGAATAATAAGTTGGTGCCTTAGTTGTCTTAATCTGTCCAATGAGATTTTCTTTATATTAAGAAATTATGGATTTACATATGTATGTTTATTTCAGTCTGTTGCAGTCATTAGTCTTTTGGGTGCTAAAGTTGTTCCATCTCAGGCCAATGGGAGACCGTTCTAGTCTGCTCCTCTCTACTTTCTACATGAGCCTACTACTGTGTCTGATACTTTACTTGCTTCCTGTCAACAAGATTTCACTGTTCTTGGGAAAAGTCAGCCCTAGTTCTGAAGTCAATTCTGTAAGGAACCTTGTTTAATTTTAGCTGAAAATGGTGCTTCGAGAATGCAGTCTGGGTAGGGGTGCTCACTGCTGCTGGGATTGTCGTTTCTTTTAGAACTTTTCGTGGGTGAGAGCTAGGAAATATTTCTTAAAGAGAAAAGTCACAAGTTCTTTCGTACCTATACTTCCAGTTCACATTTAAAATTA
The DNA here is from genome assembly GCF_949774975.1 of Lagenorhynchus albirostris. NCBI lineage: Eukaryota > Metazoa > Chordata > Mammalia > Artiodactyla > Delphinidae > Lagenorhynchus > Lagenorhynchus albirostris. The sequence goes on along the minus strand of NC_083104.1, from coordinate 44,962,563 downwards.
TGGTTTTTACCTTTTTATTTAAAATTTTAATTTCTTATAAACTGAAAGTCTTAGCTGCTAATGACATTAACATGCCTATTTTCTTTAACCTATAGTTTAGATTAAATAGTTTAAAAATAATAACCATATTATTCCTAACAGTAAAACTACAAAGTGCTGTTTAAGATATTCTTGTTTTGGTTTGGTTTTTTTGGTCCTTGGGATACAATCCACTAGGTGATATATACAGTCAAAATACTGAGTTTTCAGGTCAATTCAAATAATTCTTTACTTTGTACTTCTGTCACCAGTATGATATATAATTATGTATATTTTTCAATTTGTATTACATATTTTGGCATTACAGATTTAGGGATTGCTTTGTGCTTTCTTTTTGAATCAAAGATGGTAATGCTTTTTTTTACTGAAGAGTTACAAATATACAGAAATGTGTACAAAACATAAATTTCATGCTCACTGAAATGTCACAAAGTGAAAACCCAGGAAGCTGCCACTGGTTCAAGAAATAGAACATTGCCAGCTCACGAGCACACCCCGTGTGCCCTGTCTCGATCGCTAGTCTCTCCCTTTGCTCTAAAGGTATCTACTACCATACCTTCTGGTTCTCAATCGCTAGTCTCTCCCTTTGCTCTAAAGGTATCTACTACCATACCTTCTGGTTCTCAGTCGCTAGTCTCTCCCGTCGCTCTAAAGGTATCTACTACCATACCTTCTGGTTCTCAATCGCTAGTCTCTCGCTTTGCTCTAAAGGTATCTACTACCATACGCTCTGGTACTGTGATTATTTTGCCTGTTTCTGAATTTTATTTAAATTGAATCATATGACGTGTTCTTTGGTATCTGGCTTATTTTGTTACGTGTCATGTGTGAAATTCATCCTTGTTTTAGGTGTCTAGTTCCTTTACAGTATCACACCACTAGTGATGGACATTTGAGTTGTTTGCCATATTTGGCTATTATAAATAAATCTTGTAAAAACATTTTGATGCACTTATGTGAACTTTCTGTTAGATAAACCTAGGAGTTAGAATTGCTAGGTCATAGGGTATGTGTATGTTCAACTTTAGAGGGTAATCTAAACTGTTTTCCAAAACAGTTGTATAAACTTAAAATCCTTTCACCAATGAAAGAGAATTTTCAGTGATTTGTATTCTCATTAATACTTGGTTTTGGTATAAAATCACGTTAAATTACTATCTACCAAGTTCTTTATTTTTAACATGAGTGAGTATTGAATTGGTTATATGATATCTATAGAGGTGATTGATGAGTTTTATTCCTATCTCTGTTAATAGGTGGATTATATCAGTGGCAACCCTAAAATTAAACCACCCTAGCATTTTTCAAAGTAACTCTACTTGAGTCATGATGTAGTAACATCTTTATAATGCACTGTTGGATTCTTTTTGCTAATATTTCTTCTGGATTTGTCTCCCCATTTTTCCCCCCATGACATTGAGTTCTTGAAAAGCCCAAGCCAGTTGTCTTGTAGAATGTTCCACATTTGTCTACTTGCTTTTTCTTAGTATCATGAAACTTGATTTTCTAGTTCCTGCATTTCCTATAAACTGTAAGTTAGGTTTGGAGGCTTGATTAGATTCAGGTTAAAGTTTTTTTTTTTTTTTTTTTGTAAGACTATATCATAGGTGATGTTGGGTGCTTCATATTTCATCATATCAGGAAGCATATGGTGTTTGTACCCTATTAATTGTACTTACTTGGATCACGTGATTAAAGAGGTGATGCCGTATATCTCCATTGTGAAGTTACATCGTTTTCCTTTGCAGTGTCACTTTCAGTGCCAAGTTAAGTATACAATAAGGAAATAATTTGAAGTTATAGAGATTGTAACTCGCTTGTTTTAACCTTTTTCTAAACTGAAATACACAATTTTAGTTAGTTCATGACATGTTAATGTATTAGCTGTCGTTAATTGCCATTGCGTTTTTCTCATTTCATTTTCAACAGATTAATTCACTAAGTTCATCGTGCTATGCAACATTATTATTGCCATTGCTGTTTTGAAATTCATCTAATTTTCAAGTTTATTTTGCTTTTTGTGTCCTAATTTTTTTTTTTGGTAAGATAATCACATCTTGTGATTTAGTTGCTCAAAAGATGAAATCTCTGAATTCTTGATTTAAGAATATTGACGCTGTTATTCAGCCTTCTCCTGAATTGGTTTTAGACTTGAACTTTATGTTAAGCAGTAGATATATGGTGATTTGAAGCGTTATTCAACTTAGTTCTCTCTGAACATTGTGTACTTGTGGAACTCTAAACACGGGACATGATGAACTGTATTTAGGGACAGTTGGCTGTTCTGGCATCTGTTTTAGAGGTTGTGGTGTAGCGTGCTCCACTTTGGGCTCTTGCTCTCTATTAAGCTGCACAATTGCACCACTTCCTCCGCTGTCCCGGCGCCTTGCATGCTGTAGCTTTTCATTACTGGAACAACTGCACATGGCAAGCTCAGTCATGGTCCTTATTTTCCACAGTCCTCATTTCCAACTTACAGCTGTTTTGAAGAACAGATGATACTTGTTGCACTTTTTGGGGATGTACGTATTTTATGTACATAAATGAAATTGTTTTTACCTAGAGTTTTCCCCATGTAGCATTTATTATGCTTTTTTCTAATTATAAAATAACGTATGGTTTTCTTCTTTAAAAAATATTTATTTATTTATTTATTTATTTATTTGTCTGAGCCGGGTCTTAGGTGTGGCACACGGGGTCTTTAGGTGCGGCATGATCTAGTTCCCTGACCAGGGATCAAACCCTGGCCCCCTGCTTTGGGAGCACGGAGCCTTAGCCACTGGACCACAAGGGAAATCTTTGGTTTTCTAATTATAAAAACTTACCTGGAAATCCTCCCACAGCAAAATAAATACCTAGAAATTCAGGATAAAGTGTAACAAAAAGATTTGTAAAATACTTAGATGCACAAGAAAGGGAAATTCTCGAAAGTCAGAAATGGGGAGCTGAAATCTGAAATGGTAAGACTTTGAGGCTGTCTGAGGCAGAGCAGGGTGGTGGTTATTGCTGTTAATTTTGAGATCTGGTAGAACCTGAGAACAGTAGATGAGGCCTTCGGTTCCCCAGTGCGCGTTAGTTGGAACTAAGGCTCTTGAAGAGCTATCCCTGTAGTAACAGGGGAATTTTGCAGGGAGAATAAAAAAAGGAGCAATCCATTTATCTACACGGGGAGATAACAAGCAAGCTTGTTGATTTTATCTTCAGCTCTAGAAAGGTTAAAAAAAGTTTTCATATAAGTTTGTAACCATGGTTTTTTGAGTTCATTAATGTTTGGAGTATGCATTTATACTTCTTCCCAACTGAGAAATTAACATAAAAATAAGACCTGGGTTGGAGTTCTGGTTCTGGTCATGGTTGAGAAGCTTCTGCCAATAATGATAATGAATCTGGACAGAATATAAAAACGGAAGTAGGTAGAAGCTAGGGGGGACGCACAACTTGAAAGAAAGGAAACTGTGTGAGCTGTGTTTTTAACTGGCTTATCTTCAGGCAGGCGCTCTGAGTTCACACAGGGGAACAGAGTTCAAGTAGAACCCAACAGTCTTCCTGGATCAAGGAACTGAGTCCCACCACTTAACTTGGTGGGACTTGACCTCCAAACTCCATCTCCCCAGCACACTGAGCAACTGTTGAAATTCCTGCTCCTCTTTGACCTCTCACTCACTACTTTCTGCTGGGGTCCAGGGAGTTTCACTCAACGCACACACACAGCCTCCAAGTTAGCCAAGGACCTCAGAAACTTTTGGAAAATTTTCCACAATTATCCCATCAAAATTTTTTTCTATCTCATTCTATATTTTATGTGTATATTATGTTGTATGTACACATTGTATGTGTTTTTGCATTGTATGTGAAATAGGTAATGTTGATTTAAGGTGAAATGTGATTACTTAACGGATGCTATCGTAACCTGAAGAGTATCCAGTAAAAACGTAAACAAAGAGCTATAGCTAATTTGGTCAGCAGAAGAAATGAAATGCAATTCTAAATTAATAATCAAAAATAAGTCAGGAAAGGAAGATTAAAGGGAGAAAGATCAAATGGGACAAATAGAAAGCAAATAGCAAGATGATAGACTTAAACCATACCACATTAATAATTACATTAAAGTTCAGTGGCCTAGATACTTGAGTCAAAAGGCACAGATTGTCATACTGGATTAGAAAGAGAAACCTAGCTATATGTAGTTACATAAGCCATACTTTAAACATGAAGATAGACTAACAACATGGAAAAAGATATACCATGGAAACACTGATAACAAGAAAGCTGCATGGCTATGTTAATAACAAAGTATATAGTAAGGGAGTTACACTAGAGATAAAGATGGGTGTTTCATAATGAGAGTTTCAATTTATTAGAAAACATTAACAATCCTGAATTTGTAGGCACCAACCAAGAGCACTTTAAAATAAATGAAGGGAAAATTGACAGAACTAAAAGGAGTAGACAAATCTGTTATTGTTGGGTAATTTTTAAACAAGCAAGACAAAGTCAGAACACAGAAGATTTGAATGATATGAATGAAATTGAAATAATTGACATTTATAGAATACTAATTTGAACAACTGTAAAATATTTACATTCATTTAAAATGCACACTGAATATTCACTAAGACCATAAAGTCAGCCATTAAACATATCTTAACAACAAAGGATTAAAATCATTTAGAATATATTCTCTGATGACGATGGAATTTAGAAGTTAATAAGAGGAAATCTAGAAAATCCCTCAAATATTTAGAAATTAAGCAAAATACTTTTGAGTAACTCATTTTTTTCCCTCTTTTTCCATCAGTTTCATGATTTATTTTTATTGCAGTATAGTTGATTGACACTGTTGTGTTTCAGGTGTACAGCACAGTGATTCAGTTATACATAATATATATCTATTCTTTGTCAGATTCTTTTCTCATAGGTTATTACAAAATATTCAGTATAGTTCCCTGTGCTGTAGTGGTCCTTGTTGGTTATCTGTTTTATATGTAGGAGTGTATATATGCTAGTCCTGGACTCCTAAATTATCCCCCACCCCTTTCCCCTTTGGTAAGCATAAGTTTGTTTTCTATGTCTGTGAGTCTCTTTCTGTTTTGCAAATAAGTTCATTTGTATCTTTTTTTTTAATTCCATGTATGAGCGATATCATATCTTTCACTTAGTATGATCATCTCTAGGTCCATCTCTGTTGCTGCAAATGGCATTATTTCATTCCTTTCTTATGGCTGAGTAATATTCCATTGTATACACATTCTACATCTTCTTTATCCATTCTTCTGTTGATGGACATTTAGGTAGTTTCCATGTCTTGGCTATTGTAAGCAGTGCTGCAGTGAATTGTAATAGTGCTGCATGTGTCTTTTCGAATTAGTTTTCTCCAGATACACGCCCAGGAGTGGGATTGCTGGATCACAGTGGTAACTCTAATTTTAGTTTTTCAAGGACCCTCCATACTCTCCTCCATGGTGGCTGTACCAGTTTACATTCCCACCAACAGTAACTCATGTGTTAATGAAAAACTCTGAAGAGGATTTAGGTAAATTTTAAACTGAATGATAATGGACACCTAACACATCAAGAGTTTTGTGATGCTGTTGAAGTGGGAGTGAGAGGGAAATAGTCCACAGCTTTAAATGCTCAGAGTAGAGCACTAGCTATGAAAAGCCGAACACATATCCCAGTTGCCTGGAAGGCTTGTTAGAATGCAGATTGTTGGACCTCACCTACAGAGTTTCTCATTCAGTAGGACTGGAGTGGGGCACAATTTGTATCTTAATAGATTCCTAGATGACTTTGTACTGCTGCTGGTTCCAGGACTGTACTTTGAGAACCACTATATGAGAAATCAAGAATGTTCTAAGTTCCAATTTAGGAAGTTTAGGGCTTCCCTGGTGGCGCAGTGGTTAAGAATCCACCTGCCAATGCAGGGGACACAGGTTCGAGCCCTGGTCTGGGAAGATCCCACATGCCGCAGAGCAACTAAGCCCATGTGCCACAACTACTGAGCCTGTGCTCTAGAGCCCACGAGCCACAACTGCTGAGCCTGTGTGCCACAACTAATGAAGCCCACGCACCTAGAGCCTATGCTCTGCAACAGGAGAAGCCACTGCAATGAGAAGCCCGTGCACCACAATGAAGAGTAGCCCCCTCTCACTGCAACTAGAGAAAGTCCGTGTGCAGCAACAAAGACGCAATGCAGCCAAAAATAAATAAATAAATTTATTAAAAAAAAAGTTTAGGAAAAGGAAAGCAAATTCAACCCAGTGCAATTAAAATAAAGGAAATACTAAAAAATAAGAGCTGAAGTCAATGAACTGGAGAAGTAAAAGTATATAAAAACCAGTAAAACTGGTAGTTCATATGTTGATAAACTTATTAAACTTGTAGCCAAATTGATCAAAAGAAAATAAAGAGAAAATACAAATAAGCCATGTCAGGACTAAAAGGGAGACAGCAAGGGAGTAGATCCAGCACTCAGGGTACTAAGGGGGTCATATGAATAGCTTTATGCCTACTTACTTGACAGCTTAAATGGACAAGTTGTCCGAATAACACAACTTTCTGGAACTGATAGAAGACAGAAAAATTTGGAGAACCCTATGTGTGTGAATACATTAATAAAAAACCTTCCGCTCCAAACAGCTCTGGGCTTCTATGAGTTCATTGGTGATTTCAGCCACCACCCTGCCCATATATTAGTGTGTGTGTGTGTGTGTGTGTATGTGTATGTACACATATATAACAGTATATACATTGATATATGTTTATATTTACTCAGCATCACGTTTACTTAGCTTTATGAGAAAGTACAAGATGGGCAACATAGCATGAATGATAACAGGGTAATTGTCCTTAAATCAGAAGGGACACAATTCACTGTCACAGGAAGAAAGGATTAATAAATGGAGGTGGAGTGGGGGGTATGATTGGTGGTGGGAGAATGAGGGATCTTGTATCTAATGGCTTCTGACAATGGAGTACCTCAAGGTCACCACCAGAAAGAGGTGGAGGAGAAGATATGAAGTTGTCATTTCAGAGAATGGGAAAGAGAATAAAGCTACACAGAAACCAAGTTTGGTTTGTTTCACCTTAAATTGTTTATCACAATCTGCCTAGTTGTGTGATGTTCTCCAGAAGATAGTTGGGTCTTTAATTAAGGGAGGACTTGAGTCTGTTGAGGGGAGAGAGTGGTCATTTCCAAACCCTCTTGCCTAAGGCCTTACAGTTTTAGGTCTTTTCTGTTCAGAACCCAGTCTATGTAGGAAATCATGTAAAGAAAGACTGTGAGAAGGTGGTGGGATCATTGGCTTGGGTGTTTAAAGGAATATTGCTGAAGGGCTTTGAATAAGGAAGCTTGAGAGAGGTATGAGTGAAGGTGAGAGGCTGTCTGAATTGGAGAAGTATTGGGGATACTGTGAGGGTTCTGGGTGTGACTGTGGATGAGTCGTGGTAGAGGAACAGGTCAAGGGACCAAGTGTTATGAGCTCAAGGGACCGTTGTGTGGTCAGGGTTCCAGTGTGTCTCCCATAGGGACATCCACTTGGCTGAAAGTGAGGACAGGAGTATAGGTGGGGAGGAAGGTGGTGAGCCAGGAAGGAAGCCGTGTCCTCAGTGGACAAGAAGCATGAACAGGGGGGTCAGTAGCCAAGGGCACTGAGGAGAGAGGACAGTGTGATAAGATGATGGGAGACTCAGAATCACAGGCCCTTGGTCAGGACAGAGGGTGTGAGAGCATCAGCAGGAGTGAGGAGGAACGCAGCCTCACCCAGCCTCAGAATACACTTTGAGTTCGGCTAAGGATGTTTGCTGCTTGGCAGGGCAACAGGAAACAGAGAGAGACGTAGGTTTTCCACGTAAATCTCAGGGAAAACGATCTCTCTCTTCTTTGGATAAAGTGCTATTGATAAATTTGGCCCACCATAAGGACTCGCTTAACAACAGTGCCGCCTGTGTGAGGGTTTGTGTTACGGCCAAACACAGAGCACTAGTCAAAATGTTGCCGGTGGGAAGAGCTCTTAATGAATTAGTTAGCCATGTTTTTGTGAATACTTTTCTTTCTAAAACCTGCATTTGAGCAGGATTTTCTTGTTGATGGTGCTAGGTGCTTTCCTGAAAAAACTACCTCTACCTTGTTGGGCTTATATTTCCCCCCTTTTCACAGGTATCAGATGGCCCCGCAGGGTGCTTTGTACCCCACTGCTGCCTCATGTAGCATCCTCAGCAGTTTCTGTGCTGAGTGGCTGTAAGACGCCATCTTTCACACCAGGCACTGCGCCACCGTTTCTGGCTTGTTTGAGGGCCTGAGCTGGGACTGATTCTCATTTATAATTCTTCCTCGTGGTTAGTTTCAGTGAATTTGCCCTTGTAACTTTCTGCTAAACAAACTTCTTTTTCTGTTACTTTATGGACAGCATGAGAGACAAATTTGTTAAATAATAAAGCAAGGGTTGAATAATATTCATACCTTTGTGTAGAACGAAGTGAAACGTTCTGGGTTTATTATATTAAGCCATGGTGCTGAAGTGCGTATCGTTTGGGGAATTGCCATATTTGAATCACTTTTGCATACAAATTAAACATCTCACATCAAAGGATATTTAAAAGGCATGCTTCCTAATTTCTTATAATAATAGAATTCATTTAATTTCTTACCTGACATCTTGTAGAACAATTTTCAGCCTCTGTGTTTGCTGCTCTGACTAATTTTTATGCTCATTTTACCTGGACTATGAACATACCTTTGTTATAATATTTTTAGGACAGCGGTTGTGAGGCTTATATATTTGAATGTGATATAATTTAGTAATCCTTGGGAACCTAGCAAAGCATCACATTTAATTTTCTGTTAGATGAAAGAAACATGGGAAGAGAATTGGTGATGGAAAGAATTGCAGAGAACACGAAATGAGAGCTGATTCCTGAAGCAGAAAAATGCAATTTAAAAATGAGCTTCCCTTATATTTCTATTTGAGGAGTGTGGAAAAGATGACATTAAGAATATAGTGACGGGCTTCCCTGGTGGGGCAGTGGTTGAGAGTCCGCCTGCTGATGCAGGGGACACGGGTTCGTGCCCTGGTCCGGGAAGATCCCACATGCCACGGAGCGGCTGGGCTCGTGAGCCATGGCCACTGAGCCTGCGCGTCCGGAGCCTGTGCTCCGCAATGGGAGAGGCCACACAGTGAGAGGCCCGCGTACCGCAAAAAAAAAAAAAAAAAAAAAAAAAAGGAATATTGTGACAAGTAAATAATACTAGTTGTATATAGCAAGCTCAGAACTACAGTATTGGAGCTATGTCTTTGTGCCATAACTTTTAAATTATTATACATCGAAAAGAATTTTAATAAAGGACAATGGTAACTTGACCTCTTAAGGAAACATTTATGTCGTGAGCATGATTGTCTTCTGCTCTTCCCAAGTAAAATGTCATTTAACCCTCAATAAATAAATAAATAAATAAATAAATAAATATCTCCTTTGCCCCCCAGTAGATGCTTACATTAGATACAGAAGAGGGGACCTGCCACCGTGTGGCCATACCTGGAATATATGTCTGGCTTGGTTTCTTCTGCCTGGCCTGGAATGGCCTCTTCCTCTGTCTGTGTCAGGTTTAGTTTGTGGTCGCCAGAAGGAAGCAGAGAAGAGTGGGAGGAGGGTATATGCCTCTCTTTCTGGTATGGACGCCAAGAATTGTGACTGTAGTACCCTATGTTGGTAAAAAGGCACGTGTTAGGGCAGCACTGCTGTTCTCGTCACCGTAGGTAGATTCTCGCTGGAGGCCTCTGCAGGCTGCCAGTGTCTACTTTGCACCCCTCTCCTTAGCCTCTGCCACCCAGTTGCCATCTGTGTACATCGATGCTTGAGGAGTAGTCAAGAAGTGGGATTCAGAGGCTGATTCTCTGATACTGAGATGACGTATGAATTCTGTGTCCCTGGTGATTCCAGCAGTTTCTTTCACTTTTTAAAAAATTTGAGTAAGACTAACTCAAAACTATAAAACCAGTAGTTTGTGAAGGCTTAAAAGGCCATTGCCCAAAATGAAACCTGACAACTTATTAACTGGTCAGTCTAAGTGTACGATATGGGGTTCCACCATTCCTTTCCAAGGTGGAAAGGATGAATCCAGCTATTGGGGTGAACCTGTCATTTTCAGTATTAATTGATTTCACAAGGTGATAAGGAAAAACTGGAAAGTGAAGCTTTTCAAAGGGGACTACCATTCACCCTCCCTACCCTGTGGCACACTCAAATTGGGATCATTCAATGATGGTTTATTTACAAAGGGGTGATTGAGTACAAGGGATGGTGCCGTTTTCCAGGGTTGGTAATAGTAGAATTGTTCTCACCTTTCGGTCCCGAAGGAATAAGTGGGTTGGGGAACTCCCTGGCGGACCAGCGGTTAGGACTTGGCACTTTCACTGCTGTGGCCTGGGTTCAGTCCCTGGCCAGGGAACTAGGATCCCAAATGCTGTGTGGTGTGACCAAACAAAAAAAAAAAGAAAAAGAAAAAAAGTGGGTTGGGATGAATGTGGTTCCTGGAGCCCAGAAGGAGATGCGTTTGGGAGGCTGATTGAAAGGGGCAGGACCGTGGATGGTGGAGTTGGCACAAGTGCAGGGGCAAGGATGGCTGATCTGTACCTGGAATGGGCATCTCTTCCTGTGAGGGCACAGTGCTGTCCCCTCCATGATCAGAGGGTTCCAGTGTAGTGAACCTGCTGCTGGCCGGCCGGCCAGGCCCTCCAGGGAATGGACCTGTATCATGGCTCAGTATTGGCCTCTGTTCATGGCAGGTTGGGCACCCAGCAGTGGCAGTAGCCAGGTCAGCCTTGGGGAGCAGAAGCCCATGTTGTTGAGCCTATGCATTGCCTCCGTCCTTTCCCCCACGTTCTTTGTACATGGCCTCGTTGAGCGAGCACCAGTGGAGCTGGTGAAAGATGCTGCCTGGCATCCGCGGGATCGTTCTGCTCTTCCAGCTGACTGGTGATGCCCTCTTGTGGGCATTTATATGGTGGGCTGTGAATGTCTTTACACTCTGTTCCCATTCCAAGAGCCCATCTATACCTCTCTCCCCCAGACTTTTTTTTTTTTGGTACAGTTGTTTTCTTTCTAAGTATTTGACCCCCTGGCAGGCCTATTAACTACTGCTTTCTGAGTTGGTACAGATGCATCCCTAAGTCCATCTCTCTCTGGGCAGTGCATGTACATTTACCATAAACAAAGTCCTGCCCACTCAGAGGATTTCCTTTCACCACTGTCCTTCTGGGCCACCTTTGGGTGGGATTGCACTGAAGTGGCCATCCACTTGGTACTGGTGCCGAAGTACCATGCAGATCCATGTGTGCACCAGGTCTATTTATGCTTTTTCGTCCTGGCAGGGAGGAAATGTAGAACTCCCTAGAAAGTCACGGGGATGGGCTGAGGAAGGGCGAGGCAGCTGAGCAGTGACAGCAGATACCATGGGAGTCCGAGCTGCCTGCATATGGAATGTGAATGAGTGAAACTGCTTGGCTTGAGCTCCTATGTACCATTTCAGTTTTAAAATAAGATGCTACTGTGCGTAACCAATTTTATGGCAACATCCGGTTCATGATGGGCAGATCAGGTCCCGAAGTATCTGGAGGCAGGCATTCAGTCTCAGCCAGGGCCCAGCAACAAGCCAGGAATGGCTTTTCAAATGGAGAATGACGGTCGGCAGAGGGGAGGGCAAGACTTATTCCAAAATCTGGGTCATCTGTGCTATGAGTCTGCTACAGGGGCTTGCCACGGGCTTTCTGTAGCATCCCTTTCTGCCACAGTCAGTTCTGACAGTGATACGACACGTCTGCTGGGTCTGGCAGAAGAGCCTGGACCTGCTGCAGAACTCCTCCTTGGGCCTCTCTCAAAACTGGCAGCCTTATCAATGATCACTAAATGGTTGGAGCCTCTGAAGTCCAGATGGGCTCGCTAATCATTGGACCTCCTAATCGTGGTGGGTAGTGCCAGGTGTAGCAAATTCTGTCTCACTTTAGAAGGAACGTAATCACATGCTCCAGGACCACTGGATTCCTAGGAACTTCACCAATGTTAATAGACCGTGAACTTGTGGCAGGATTTATCTCCTACCCTCTGGCATGTAAGTTAGGGTGCTGCTCACTAGGTCCAGTTAGCATAATATCATCGGTGTAATGGAATAGCATGTTGTCCCGCAGAGTATCAAGATGATCAGGGTCCCTCTGGACCGTATTATGACAGAGTGGGAGACTTGATATAGGGGCAATTCAGCAAGTAGAAACAACTTTTTTTTTTTTTAACACTGATTGGCATAGAAAAGAAAGTACCAGGGGCTGTATTGATTTGCTTCTGTAAAGATGCCACATCTAAAATTGCAGCTACAATCAGCATTGCCATCTGATTAGATTTGCAAAAGCTGTAGTCATTCTGCATGACCCAAGTGGACTCTGCCCTGGCCTAACAGGAAGTTAAATGGGCATGTGGTAGAAATCACTGCCCCGACACCTCTCAAGTCTTTAATGGCACTGATCCCTACTCGTTGATCTCCATGGATATGATTTGCTTTTGGTTTACTGTCATCAGGTGGGCAGGCAGGGGAGGTTTTCTAGTTCTAGTTGCTGCCACTTTGGTCCTTCCTACTCTAAATAGGGATCTGTTGTGGGAATCCTGCTAATTAGTATCTTTTTTCACTGTATGTTCTTGGGCTAGGAAAATAACCAGGGCTAGGTGTGTGGGCCCACTGGACAGACGTGAGATGGATTTGGTTAAGACTCCACGCAGCCCCAGGCCTTAATAAGCTCCTCCTCTGACTCCTGGAGTATAGTGGCACCTTAGGGCTTCAGAGGTCAACCCTCGTTCAGAGCCAGTATCTAATAAGTTCAGAGAGTCTGAGCACTTCCCTTTCCCCAGTGCTCAGTCATGGTAAATGGCTGAGGACCCTCTGGGGAAGCAGAGTGCTGGGACAGATTCACAGCATTTACCTGTGGCCAATTTGTAGGCGTCTCTTTCAAGGGGACTTCAGCTTAGTCCAGGAGCTCTGGGTCTGTGAACCAGCTTGGGCGTGGGATCTGGATAAGAGGCTGTGAGTCCTTGTTACGGGTTTTTTTGTTAGGTCTCTGCCCAAATAGACCCAGACATTTTCTTACTATATGTCAAGTATCACCTTTGTAGGCTGATTTGATGGTCAGTTTACCACTGTCTGAGATTCTAATGGGTCAGAATACTCTGATCACCAAATTGCCCTGTGACTCACTGTGGCACTTGTACAGTTAAGTGCTGCCATTGGTCTTTGCTATCCCTAAATTCCTTTGCTCCCTCTGTGATCAGACCCAATTCCATCGTCAGTGTGTCTTCCCACTGTCATTTCTGACCTATAAAGGATCCCGCTGCAGAGCTGCTCAGAGGCGCTGGTGCCCACCCCCCCAAAGGCATGTTTCTTAGGCCCTCCCAGGAGAGGTGGTTTAGGGGGATGGCTGGGCAGATTGCACTTTGCAGAACCATTCCAATGTTTCCAGTTCCCTGAGCTTTCAGACTCTGTCCTCTGTAGCAGTGGTTCTCAACTTTAGTGGCTCATAAGAATTCCCGGGGGGCTTTAAAAATTCTCATGTCCAGGCTATCCCCCAGACCAGTTAAACCAGAATCTCTGGGGGTGGATGCAGATGGCTGTAGTATTTAAAGCTTCACAGGTGAGTCGAATGTGCAGACACTGGAGTCCTGCAGTAGTGATTCTCTGTGTGGTTGAGGCCATCAGCATTAGCATCTCTTGGCCCCTCGTTAGAGTTGCACATTCTTAGTGCCCACCCCAGGCCCACTGCATGAGAAGCTCTGAGGGCAGGGCCCAGCCTTCTGTGTTTTTACAGATTCTTCAGTGATTCCGTTGCATACTAAAAGTTGAGAACCAGTGCTCTGCAGTATGCTGGTGAAATCCTAGCGTTTTGACCTCATTAATTAAAGGCCATCATTAAGGCCACATTTCAGTTGGTCAAGCTAGGAAACTCCCAGGTGTTTGAACCTCTGGCCTCCAAGGTGAGAGGCATTGTGACTGTGAGCTGCAGACCTGCTTTTTTAAAAAAATTAATTTGTTTATTTTTGGCTGCATTGGGTCTTTGTTGCTGAGCGCGAGCTTTCTCTAGTTGCGGCGAGAGGGGGGGCTACTCTTCGTTGCGGTGCGCGGGCTTCTCATTGTGGTGGCTTCTCTTGTTGTGGAGCACGGGCTCTAGGTGTGTGGGCTTCAGTAGTTGTGGCACATGGGCTCAGTAGTTGTGGCTCGCGGGCTTTAGAGTGCAGGCTCGGTAGTTGCGGCGCACGGGCTTAGTTGCCCCTTGGCACGTGGGATCTTCCCGGACCAGGGCTCGAACCCCTGTCCCCTGCATTAGCAGGTGGATCCTTAACCACTGTGCCACCAGGGAAGCCCTGTAGACCTGCTTTGTTTTGATTCTCAGGGAAGATTTTTTTTTTTTTCCCCACTGCTTCATTCAGTACCAAGGTCTTGAGGTTCCTTACTGCCCTCTCCTGCAGGCTGGTTCACTTCTTATTCGTACATCCTTGGGGTACCAACTTAAGGTGAATGATTTCCTGTGTGATAGCACACCATGTGTAAGCCCTAGAGTTTGTGTCTTGTTCCATTTCAAAAGGTCATTTCAAGGTCACAAAGATTCACCTACACGCCTGCAGGGTTAAAGTGTCTTGAATATTTACCTATTTCTTTATTTTCTTGTTTTCTCTCTGTTTGAATATTTTTTAAGTTTCTGTCTTTGAGATTTCCTTAATTTTTTGCCAGTTCAGCTATGCATTTTGTAAGGATATTTGAAACTATTTTATCTGGCATTTTCCAATTACTTTCCATGGGAGGAATCTTTAGGATATTTTGTCTGCCATCTGCCAGAAATGGACAAAAGAAGTTTAATGATTAATCAGGTTTTGAACTACAGATTTATTGCAGTTTGACATTGAATTTCTTAACCTGTATAGCAAGATCTCTCAGTATACTTCTCATTCACAGCTTTTCTGGTGATTGGTGCTTTGCGACACTGGTGTCAGTTCCATGATATAAATGTTGACGGCAGATCTTAGCTGCCGCACAAATGGTCTTTTACCCTAAGATACGGGTGCAGTAGTTTACTGACTTGTTTTGTCAGTGATTCTTTTAAAATGGGAAAACGTTATCATTCCTATGTATCCTTAGAGTGGTCTCTGTGAATTGGATGATTAGCGCTGTGTCTCAGTCAGGATATGACTAGCTAAAGATATGGTAATGGAGACCATCAAAATCTCAGAGGCTTAAAATTCTCTTGCTGCAGGCCTAGGTGGCTCTGAGGGCAGCATTCCAGGCTGCTTCCAGCTCACGTGGCATCTCCATTCAGCAGGACGCTTTCGTGTTTCCTGGGTCAGGGGAATAGAGTAGGGAAAATTGCACGTAGGTGTACATACATCATTTCTACCCAGCCAGTTGGTCAGAACTACTCACATGGCCCCACCCAACCCCAGGGGAGCTGGGAAGTATTTTTGTGTGTCCAGGAAGGGAGGGGAACTGGACGGCGCAAGTACTGTTTACCGCTTTTGCAGGTTGACTCTGCCTAACTTAAGCATAAAGGGTATTTATTAGGGGAAATGAGCAAGGTCAGAGACTCCAAGAGGAGGTCTGGAACAGTCAGGACCTGGGAGCTCCAGAGGGCCTTTGGAGCAGGACCCTCTTGGAGTCTTGCTTGGGACCATTGCTAGAAGGAATGAGTGAACTTCAGCTGTTCCTTTATTCTCTGTCACCCGACTCAAGGTTCAGATTTCTGAGCAAGAGCCTTGGCTGTGGGAGGAAAGATGTTTCTGAAGGGAGCCAGGGGCCCTTGCAGGTTCCATGTTTGGAGGGCTTCCCACACAGCGCCTGCTTTGTCATCCCACAGACCAAGCACAGTACAGGAGAGGTATTTCTTCAAAAGGAAGTTGGGTGATGTTAGGAAGAGGGATTGGGTGACTGTTGACCAAAAAAATGACACATTCTTTTGCAGTTGGAATTTGTTGACATCTAATTAAAAAAAAAATCCAGGAACTTGATAACGTTTGTGTACCTACTACTTCCAAACTTTTTCTACGGCTGTAAAAGACTGAGAAATTTACTATGCATTTTATTTGCTTTTCCTGACAGTTCATAATCTTTAAGAGAAAAAATTCCATCAGTTACAGGTTGTTTGTTTACATTTAGGCCTTGACAGGGAAGTGACAAGATAGCAGTCCTTACTTCTCCCTGATTATTTACTTTTAGGAGTTTGATGCCACGTAGTTACCCAATTAACATGCAGAGAATTAGGGATTAAAGTTTACATCCATAGATGCTATTTTTTTTAAACATCTTTATTGGAGTATAATTGCTTTACAATGTTGTTAGTTTCTGCTGTAAAACAAAGAGAATCAGCTATATGTATACATATATCCCCATATCCCCTCCCTCTTGCGTCTCCCTCCCACCCTCCCTATCCCACCCCTCGAGGTGGTCGCAAAGCACTGAGCTGATCTCCCTGTGCTATGCAGCTGCTTCCCACTAGCTATCTGTTTTACATTTGGTAGTGTAGATATGCCAACTCTACTCTCTCACTTTGTCACAGCTTACCCTTCCCTCTCCCCGTGTCCTCAAGTCCATTCTCTACGTCTGTGTCTTTATTCCTGTCCTGCCCCTGGGTTCGTAAGAACCATCTTTTTTTTTAGATTCCGTATATATGCATTAGCATACGGTATTTGTTTTTCTCTTTCTGTCTTACTTCACTCTATGACAGACTCTAGGTCCATCCACCTCACTACAAATAACTCAGTTTTGTTTATTTTTATGGCTGAGTAATATTCCATTGTATATATGTGCCACATCTTCTTTATCCGTTCATCTGTCGATGGACACTTAGGTTGCTTCCATGTCCTGGCTATTGTAAATAGTGCTGCAGTGAACATCGTGGTACGTGACTCTTTTTGAATTATGGTTTTCTCAGGGTATATGCCCAGTAGTGGGATTGCTGGGTCGTATGATAGTTCTATTTTTAGTTTTTTAAGGAACCTCCATACTGTTCTCCATAGTGGTTGTATCAATTTACGTTCCCGAGAACAGTGCAAGAGGGTTCACTTTTCTCCACACCCTCTCCAGCATTTATTGTTTGTAGATTTTTGGATGATGGCCATTCTGACCGGTGTGAGGTGATACCTCATTGTAGTTTTGATTTGCATTTCTCTAATGATTAGTGATGTTGAGCATCCTTTCATGTGTTTTTGGCAATCTGTATGTCTTCTTTGGAGAAATGTCTGTTTAGGTCTTCTGCCCATTTTTGGATTGGGTTTTTTTTTTTTGATATTGAGCTGCATGAGCTGCTTGTATATTTTGGAGATTAATCCTTTGTCAGCTGCTTCGTTTGCAAATATTTTCTCCCATTCTGAGGGTTGTCTTTTCGTATAGACGCTAATGTTAAAACTTTGATATCCAGACATCACCAAGGAGAACTTCTTACAGTGTTGCCACATTGCAACAACATTTTTAGTTATTAGATACAGAATTTTTTTTTTCTTCAAACAGGTTTACCATCTTTCTGTTCCTGCCTGTTCAGCCTTCTCCTTCTGTCTAGTGTGTTTTCTCTCTCTCAAACTTTTTAAACCAACACTTGTGAAAATGAGAACTTGAAGTTTCAAGTCTACAGATCTGAAATGCAATACCCAAAGAAATCTAAGATTTAATAAAATTGAAGAAAGAATTATGGGGCTCTTCTTTTATGTGCCCGAGCTCTGTTTGGGACATTGAAAATGGTGTTCTAAGAAAGAAAAGGGCTGGGCAAAGTGGTATCAATTGGAATTCTCTGTTCATTTGAGATTGTGGAATGCCTCTTACTTCAGGGATTGGGGAGGAGTACTGAACAGTATCTAATTTAGAAGACTCTGTTGTTGTGATGGCTTTTGCTGTATCTCCCTTTGGGAATAGTTGTATAGGGTTTCAAAAATGTCCCTTTGGCCTAATAAAACACTGGGTCTGGAGTTTAGTTCAGTTTCTCTTTGTAGCTGTTAATTGTATAACCGTTAACATGGACATTTAAAAACTATAATTTGAGAGTTAAGAGCAAGCAAACTCTTTCTGCAAGTTCAGAATATTAGTTTTATAACTGCAGAACTTCTTGTTTCATCATCTTCCTGTCTTTCTGCCTAAGAGGCTCAGTCCAGGGTATGTGAGATTGAAGCACATTTGACCTTTTAATGTCGATCTGATGATTTCAGATAAAGCCAAAAGAGGCCTGGCTTCACTTTGTCAGAGTTGTTGTAAAATGGGCTTTGATTTCAAAATAGTTTAGGAAATAGCATTACCATCTTAAATTATTACTAGAAATAAGCAACCCATCATGCCCGTGGTTGCAGAAGGATAGTTTCTATTAGGGTAATAGAACCAGTGATGGCGTAGATATGCCTCAAAGCATAGATACCAGAAATAAGAGTCCCCCCACCAACCCCCTAATTTTCCTTAGGTTTTCCAAAAACGCACACAATAGTAGCATAATACTTGAATATCCCATTTTTTAAATCTCTTTTAGTTTCGATGTTAGAAGGCCAGGCAAATTTTTTTTTATAAATTTATTTTTGGTTGCACTGGGTCTTTGTTGCTATGCAAGGGCTTTCTCTAGTTGCAGAGAGCGGGGGCTACTCTTCGTTGCAGTGTGTGGGCTTCTCATTGTGGTGGCTTCTCTTGTTGCGGAGCACAGGCTTCAGTAGTTGTGGCACACGGGCTCAGTAGTTGTGGCGCACAGGCTTAGTTGCTCCTCAGCATGTGGGATCTTCCTGGACCAGGGCTCAAACCCATGTCCCCTGAATTGGCAGGTGGATTTTTTTTTTTTTTTTTTTGCGGTACGCGGGCCTCTCACTGTTGTGGCCTCTCGCGTTGCGGAGCGCAGGCTCCGGACGCACAGGCCCAGCGGCCATGGCTCACGGACCCAGCCTCTCCGCGGCATGTGGGATCTTCCTGGACCGGGGCACGAACCCGTGTCCTCTGCATCGGCAGGCGGACTCTCAACCACTGCGCCACCAGGGAAGCCCACAGTTTTCCTTTTTAATATTAATATTTCTTTATAGTTTTATAGAACAAGTGGAAAATCTATACAAATAATATTGCAGGGAAACATTATTTGTTGTGTATTGTTTAGTGGTATCCAAAGTTAATTTTTGCAAGTGAGATGTCATGTTGCTGTGGCATTACTGGCATAGATTATATGATGTTTGTCAATTTACAAGACACTGAGCTCCAAAGCAATTTCTTTTATGCTGGAGGCAGTTCAGTTTTATCTCTTTAAGGGTCTGCAGCATTAAAATGTTTTTAATTTCCTGTGATGCTTACTGATACAAAATGCCAGTGGATGATAAAATGGAGACAGGCTATATGTCCCTGCTATGAATTTTGTGAAGCAGAAAGTTGGATCTGGATTTTAAATTTAGCATGAGGTTGACTTGAAAAGAAGTAAACCTTTTAGTCTGAGATAATTGTAGATTCACATGCAGTTGTGAGAAATAGTACAGAGAGACACTGGGTATACTTCATCCAGTTTTCCCCGATAGTGACATCTTGGAGAACTATCGTGCAATATCACAACCAGAATATTGACGCTGAGATAGTTAATGAAGAGAACAGTTTCATCCCCACAAGGATCACCCTTATTGCCCTTTATAACAACACCCTCTTCCCTCTGTCTCATGCCCCTCCTTCCAACCCCTGGCGACCACTAATCTGTTCTCCAGTTCTGTACTTCTGTCACTTTGAGGATGTATGAATGGAACTGTATGGTCTGTAACCTTTCAGAGTTGGCTTCTTTTCACTTAACATAATTCTCTGGCTCTTCATCCTGGTTGTTGCACGTGTTAACAGTTTGTTACTTTTTTTTTTATGATTTTTTTTTTTGATGTGGACCATTTTTAAAGTCTTTACTGAACCTGTTACAACATTGCTTCTGTTTTATGTCATGGTCCTCTGGCTGCGAGGCATGTGGGACCCCAGCTCCCCGACCAGGGATTGAACCCGCACCCCCTGCATTGGTAGATGAAGTCCCAACCACTAGACTGCCAGGGAAGTCCCAACAGTGTGTTACTTTTTATTGCTTAATAGTATTCCTTAGTATGGCTGTACCACGGTTTATTTAACCATTTACCTGATGAAAGATACCTGGATCATTTCCCGTTTGGTTAGTTACAGATAAAGGTGTTGTAAAATTGATGTACAGATTTGTATGTGGATGAAAGTCTTCATTTCTCTGGGATAAATGCTGATGAGTTTCTGGGTTCTCTGGTAGCTGCATGTTCAGTGGTTCATTTGTGTTTTAGAGAAACTGCCAGCCTACCTGTACCATTTTACATCCCCACCAGCAATGGTATGAGTGATCCAGTTTCTCTCCATCCTCAGCAGCAGGTGGTAGTGTCACTCTGTTTTATTTTTGCGATTCTGATAGGTGTGTAGTGATGTCTCATTGTGGTTTTAATTTGCATTTCCCTAATAGCCAGTGATGTTGAACATCTTTTCATGTGCTTATCTGCCAGTTGTATAGCTTCTTTGGTACAATGTCTCTGTGCTTTTGGTATCAAATCTACTCTTTACCTAGATTCTGAAGACTTTATCTTATTTTTTTACTTCTAGTTTTCTGTTTTACATTTAAATCCATGATCCATTTTGAGTTGATATTTTGTATAAAGTGTCAGATGACTTAGGTTGATGTTTCCTTTTTGTTTTTCCTGTGGAGAGCCATTTGCTCCAGCAACATTTCTTGAAAAGATTGACTTCCCTCTGTTGTATTGCCTTTGCACCTTTGTCAAAAGTCAGTGGGCCATACTTGTATGGAGCTAGTTCTGGATTCTCTCTTCTGGTCCATTGATCCGAGTGCCTGTTTCTCTGATGATGCCACACAGTCTTGATTACTGTAGCTGTATAATAAGTCTTGAAATTAGGTGGAACAGTTTCAACCACCTTATTCTCCTTTTTCAAAATTGTTTTGGCTCTTCTGACACTTCTGCTTTCCACATGAATTGTAGGATAATCTTATTGATATCTACCAAAAAAATCTTGCTAGGATTTTGATAGGAATTTCAATAAACCAAGCTGTCAGTTTGGGGGAAATTGACATCTTTACCGTGAGTCTTACTATATATGAACATAGTATATCTCCTTGTTGTATTCATTTATGAGATGGTCAGTCAGGAGTGGCCACAAGAGTAGAGAGAGGAGAGGCTCAGGAAAATAAAGTTTATTATGTTTACAGGTCCTAGAGACAGGCATGGCATACAGGGCCATATGGAAAAACGCCAAGGTGGTCAGGAGGCAGAAAAGGGGAGTGCTTAAACCATAGTCTTTATTGGGGTTTGCACGGGAAAGGCGAGGCAGGATAAACACCTTAGAATTGGCTAGTCTGAATAATTTCAGCAGGCTTTGGGCTATAGGAAGAGTCTCTCGTTGCATGGTACCTGGTCCTGGGATGATGAAGACGAAGAATATTGCCTCCTGAGGTATAAGGGCCAGATAGAGGAGGTATGGCTCTGGATTGGCGAGTTTGCATATTAAAGACATGCTCTCCTGGGCCTTTGCTACCTCTAAGAATTGGCTGGCCCTGGGAGGGTAGGGTCATTCTCTCCCCAGCCAGAAAGGTTTTTTTAAGATGTCAAAGCATCATATTGTACAGAAAATAAAATACACAGACACACACACACACACACACACAAATACATCTTTTCATTTATTTAGCTTGTCTTTGATTTTTTAAAAAACAACATTGTTTATATTTATATTATACATAACTTTATCAGTCTAGTGGTGTCATCATTTTACCCATTCAAGTGAAGTATAGAAAACTTACCTCCCTTTTCAACATTTCACCTCCCTCATTTTTATATGGTTGTCTTAAATATATCCTCTAAATACATTTAGAACCAAATCAAGCATTTTCCTAACATTTACTTCAACCATCCAACATAATTTAGAAAACTTAATAGGAGGCGGAAAGCCTATTGTATTTATCTGTATTTTTGCCTGCCATGTTTTTGCTTCCTTCCTGATTTTCCAAGGTTCTTTTTTTTTTTTTAAATAATTTCCTTTCTCTTTAGAATACTTCCTTTTTCCGTTCTTTTATGACAGGTATGCTGGTGACAAATTGCTGTTTTTGTAGGTAAAAGGAAAAGGCTGAACATTGTTAATTTCAGACGGGTTCAAGGTAATACTAGTGGATGATCAGTAAAGGTTGAAGGAAAAGGAAGACTGTGTGTAGAAGTGACCTGCAAGGGCTAATGTGATGTATATGATTCCTTTTTCCTCCTCAACCACTTTATATGGGGGATTCACTGTGTGTAAGGCAGTGGGTAGTGGGAGTTACACAAGGTGGTATCCGTGTACAGGGGAATACTACTCAGCAATGAAAAAGAATGAACTCTGTATAAACATAACAACATGGAAGAATCTCAAATGCATTATGCTAAGTGAAAGAAGCCAGACAAATAAGAATACGTAGTATATGATTCCATTAACGTAAACTCTAGAAAATGCCAACTAATGACAGAAAGGAAGTCAGTGGGAGGAGAGAAAGTTAGTGAAATGGAGGGATTACCAGGGGAACTTGAGGAAACACTTGGGGGTGTTGCTGTCTTGATTGTGGTGGTGATTTCACTGGGATGTGCATATGTCAAACATATCTAATTGTACACTTTAAATATATGCAGCTCTGGAAATTCCCTGGCGGTCCAGTGGTTAGGAGTCGGCACTTTCACTGCCGTGGCCCTGGGTTCAATTCCCGGTCAGGGAACTAAAGATCCTGCAAGACTCACGGATGGCCAAAAAAAAAAAAAAAAAAAAAAAAATGCAGCACATTGTAGGTCAGTTGTAACTCAATAAAGCTGTTCATAAAAACCCACATCAACAAGTGTTCCTCCCATGCGTGACTATTGTGCGGCTCCCTGATGTGTAACTCCAAGTTGTCCACACTCTTGTTTTACAATACGGGACCAGTGATTACATGCTGGGATGTTGTAGCATCTGTCAAATTGCTCTGAAAGTTTTAAAGTGCTCAGTTTCAGTTTTTAAACTTTTTTTAAAAAATTTATTTTATTTTTTGTTTATTTATTTTTGGCTGCGTTGGGTCTTTGTTGCTGCGCACGGGTTTTTTTCTCTAGTTGTGGTGAGCGAGGGCTACTCTTCGTTGCGGTGCGCGGGCTTCTCATTGCCGTGGCTTCTCTTGTTGCGGAGCATGGGCTCTAGGTGTGTGGGCTCAGTAGTTGTGGCTCACAGGCTTAGTTGCTCCGTGGCATGTGGAATATTCCCAGACCAGTGCTTGAACCTGTGTCCCCTGCATTGGCAGGCGGATTCTTAACCACTGCTCCAACAGGGAAGCCTTAACTAATTTTTAAAGTGAGATATAATTGACATATAACATTGTATTAGTTTTAGCTGTAAGACCTAATGTTTTGATATATGTTCAATTTAAAAACTTATATCTTGTCACAGTAAGAAATCATCTTGTTTGTGCACCATGTTTTCAGTTGCATGCACTGTTTTGGAGCAATGCTTCACACTATTTATATGCAATTTTTCCCCATCTCATTCTATATGTATCATTCTGAAACCATTATACCCTACTTCATGGTCACAGTATCATTTGATTAGCCTGTGTTCTGGGGCATACATTCTGGCATGGAGCACATGGGATTTTCTCAGCATGAGTCCTAGGAAATTAACTAGATCTGATAAAACATGCTGCCGGATTTCAAAGTGGATTATAGTGGAATGTTGGTATAATGTTGCCCCACTTGTATTTTTGAAGGAATCATTTAAAAGTTTCATGCAGTGTAAGAATTTTTCAAACTGGGGTGCGCTGGAGCATCCCAGGGATCTGGCATGGGAAAATCTGTGTTCAGATTCTGGTTTCCAAGTGGACTGGATGGCTTGGGGGCAAGCTGCTGCAACTCTCTTAGCCTAGGTTTTCTGGCTTTAAAGATAGAGCAACGGTTCCCTCACAGAAGATTGGCGATATAGTGAAAATGCTTGGTAACCTGATAAGTGCTGTAAGTTTATTTCACTGGGTGTATTTGTATCTTCGTCTGGGAGAGTTCCTGTTTTTTTCCTTCAGGAATAAGGCCTGTATATTGAAAATAATTTGGAAACCAGTTCTTAAAAATGCAAGGTGAATTTTGTAGAGTGTCTTGCCTGTTACATATAGGCTAAAGAACCAAGAGATACACGTGAAATAATAGACTTTTTCCCTCTCTTTTCAGGCAATTACTCTCTTAACCGAATTAATTAGGGAAAACTTCAGGAACAGCAAATTAAAACAGTGCCTTTTACCAACCCTGGGGGAGCTGATCTATCTTATAGCCATCCAGGTAAGATTGTCTGGTTAACTCTGTTGTTCTTTGATGTGTTCTGACATATCATGGCGGATATCAAAATCAAAGGTTTTTGATTTTGCCCCTTTGAGCACACCTAAGGAATTTAGGAAAATTTTTACCTCTGGAGGAGAGAGGCTCTCAGTGTCTTTCTGACTCTTCTTCTATCTCTCCTTGTCTGTCTTCCCTCTCCCCCAGTGCCTCTTTTTCTTTAAAGTGTAGGAGATTCTCAGGCTGTATTTTAAAACCAGTGGACCAGAGTCCCCAAAGTACTTCCTAGGTTGCTGCCATCTTTGACTCCTTCATGCAGGAGGGTCCTGTTGGTTCTCCCAGTGTACAAGCGCCATTATTATTTAAAACAATATGTGTAAATATAGCTCTTAACATGGCATGAGAATGTGTGACTGCAGAATTTGACTTCTTATATTTGGGAATATATTGAATAGATATAGATAAATTATGAGTTATTCATTTCATGTGATGCTCTGAGTGTTTTAATGAGTACCAGTAAGTTACAAGTTAATCAAAAGTTCTCTCCTTGTACTTATGTTTTGCTTCTAGAACTTGCTTAAATGTTATATAACCTGAGTATCCTTAGTATCTAAATTGACTTTCTGGATGATCATCATTTTAAGGCAGTTAACTTAATTACTATAAAACATCAGTATTTAAAATCATTTAGTTCCCTGCTTAGTATTGATAGCCTGTACAGCAAATCTCACCTCCTTAGTCTTCGTTTTCATAAATGTCTTGGCTATTCCTGGCCCTTTACATGTCAGAATAAATTTTAGAATCAGATTGTCCAGTTCTGAAATCATCTTTTGAACCCTGCATTGACTATACAGAAATACTGCTGTCTTTGTGATTTTGAGTCTTCTAATGTATGTTCGGGATTGTACTGCATCTATGAGGAAAGTATTAGCACATTTATGATATGTTGTGCTTTAATGCACACAAAAATGGTGTTTTCATATATTTATATTAAAAGATTTTTCATTTAAGTCATTTAAATTATTGGGTTGGCCAAAAAGTTCGTCATCTTAACAGAAAAACCCAAATGAACTTTTTGGCCAACCCAATATATTTCACTCATAAAGCTTTTGTACATTTAGCTTGTACAAAATTTAGCTTGGTTGAGTTTATTCTCAGGTAATTTTATATTTTGAAGAGATAACACACTCATGAAACTAGAAAACTTGGAAGTATAGAAAGGTATACAGAGAAGGGTCTCTTTTCTATTTTTGTCCCCCATCTGTGTAGTT
This sequence comes from Lagenorhynchus albirostris, assembly GCF_949774975.1. NCBI lineage: Eukaryota > Metazoa > Chordata > Mammalia > Artiodactyla > Delphinidae > Lagenorhynchus > Lagenorhynchus albirostris. Next base: position 44,936,923 of record NC_083104.1, on the reverse strand, counting down.
CCCCAATAAATAACCATTACGATTACTTTCTTACTTATATTTACAGCATTAGTTTTGCACAAATGAGCGATTAGAAATGTAGATTCTTACTTTGTCTCATTTTATATAGCAAGTAGAGCAACTTTTTTCACTTAATAGTTACACAGTATTAAAAACAGTGTATGGCGATACATACACTGGAGCTATTTCTTAATAATTAATATGGATGTCTTTCTCAGTTAGTACTTAGAGCTCCCTCCCTCCTCCTCTTGCACTGGAACATTCTCTTGTGTGCTGAGTTTTGTGAAAGACAGTTTTCCTTGCAGTTCTTCGGGGGCGGGGCTGGAGAGTTTATATTGACTTTACTCTTACCTTGGGCCCTGGAGGCCTTGACATCAAAGCTCAAATTTACCAAGTTCTGCAGGCCCTCAGAATAAAAGCAAACTTCAGTGCTCTGTTTATCCCTTCACGCTTGCAGCTAATTTTTGGCTTGATTATTCTTTGATTTCTTGTCAGCTCTCTGAGGCATTTTAAGGATACAGAATAAAACTGCTTTCCTTAGAAGAAAGGTCAGGTATCTCAGACCACAGGAAGTGTGGTCTGCCATCTTATCATGGGTGGGAGTCTAGTCCAATTTCTGGGGGGGGCATGTGTCCCATTTTTTTTACCTTTCCCCCCAGCTTAATTGAGGTATAATTGGCATACCATAAACTGCACACGTTTAAAGATTAGAATTTGATCAGTGCTAATATATGTATACATCTGTGAAACCATCACCACAGTCAAGATAATGAAAATATCTATCGCCTGCAAAAGTTTTCTCAGCACCGTTTGTTACCCCTCCCTCCTGCCCCTCTCCCCACCCCCAGGCAACCGCTGATTGCCTTCTGTCATATAGACTAGTTTGCATTTTGTAGAGTCTTATATAAGTGGAATAATGCAGAATCATATTTCTGTTTGTTTCTAAAAGTAGATCTAGAGAATCATTTCCCTTCGTTCTCACTTTAATTGGATGTAAGCTAGGCTGTTTTAATAAAGGGATGGTTCTGTGGCCATGCCATTTGACCACATTTTATGATAGCAAACCAGAAAAGGAAGTTATGTCCCTGGACCCACACAAGTCACTAATATTTCATGAGATAAGGCTGTTTGTGGCGTTGTCACTTAGCATATAGGTAAACCTTAACATGTCAGGTCAGTGCTGACGTAGTGAGACTGACCTGAAGTGATGTATGTATACGCACACACACATACGTACATACATGCATATCGTATATAATGTAGACACCTAAGTCCTGTCCTTTTGATTCTCTAGTAACACCCTAAGGTTATAAGCATGAGAACAGAAGACCAGACTGTGATTCTGACGAGGATATTATGAGGCAACACATTTATAGTTTACGTATTTTTTTTTCTGACTTTTGTCAAGGATACGTATCACATTGGGGCCAGGTATTCTTATATTTTGTCCTTTTTGTCCAGCCCATAATCATTTCCAGATGATCTCCTTGCTTCACTCTTGTGTCCATTGAAGTCTTCCCCAGACATCAGCCAGAGTGAGCCTGTTAAACCCATGAGACTCTCCCGTTGTCACTCCTCAGAGCCCTCCCATGCTTCCTGTCTTCCCGGTTGTCACAGCTAAATCTCCAGTTACCTTCTGGGCTCTTGTGAGCTGCCTCCCCAGTCCCCATATGACCTCTGCCCTCATGACCCTCTTACTTGTTTCCGCCTCCCAGGCGCACTGCCCTCCCCACAGTTCCATGAAACCCCTCATACCCTGATCCTGCCTCCACACCTTTGCATTTGCTGTTCCTCTTGCTTGCATTGTTTTCCCCCTAGATGTTTACAGTTTCTCTCTGCTCACGTGGATCCCTGCAGAGAGCCTTCTTCTGGCCCTGAGCAATGTGAGATGGAGCCCCTCTGACTACAGTCTTCCTCTAACCCCTTAGCCTGCTGTGCTTTTCTTCCTTTTTTTCAATTAAAAAAGTTTTTTTATTGAGGTATTGTTGATGTACAATGTTGTGTTTAATTTCTGCTGTACAGCAGAGTGACTCAGTTTTTTATATATATATATTCTTTTTAATATTCTTTTCCATTATGTTTTATAACAGGATATTGAATATAGTTCCCTGTGCTATACAGTAGGACCTTGTTTATCCATTGCTATGCTTTTCTTTATAGCGCTCATCACTATCTTGACTTGTTTATTTTGTTTAATGAAAAAAAAAACTTTGTCCCCCACTAAATACCATTAAGACAGAACGTTTATCTTTCTTGCTCACAGCTGTGTGGCTATTGTTTAGAAGAGTTCCTGGCACACAGTAGGTGCTTTTTTCCACTCACGAACTGCACCAAGGCCAATGGGACTGGAGGGGAATGAGCAGGAAGTAGGGCTGCAGAGACTGGCAGGGACGTGACCATGGAGGGCTCCTCGGCCAAGTCGGATGCCTGGGTCTTGATCCTGAGGGCAAGGGGAAGCCGATAAAGTTTTAAGAAGGGTAAGGGTGTCATCTGATTTAAGTGCCACAAAGATGACTCTGCTTTAAATGCGGAGAATAGATTGGAGGATGGTAAGAGAGGCGTGTGGATCCTAACGGAGAGTAAGTGAAGCAGGAGCAAACTTAGGAGAGGAGTGGGCATTTCAGAAAAGAGAATGTCAATAGGGCTGAATGTCCAAGAAAGAGGACCACAGAGTCCCCTGTCTCGAGTGACACGAAAGTCACCGGTAACCCAACAAGAGCTGTTTTGTGTATTTATTTATTTAATGTGGAGTGAGTGAGGCCGAAGAGGTCAGACGGCAGCGTGTTGAGGATTTAGGGGGAGGTGAGGACACTTGAGGAAGTGAACGTAAAGCTTAGGATGGTTGTGGGAAAGAGCGGAGGGGCGAGGGGCTGTTTTGAGAATGGGAGACAACAGGGGGCCAGATCAAGCTGGCGGAACAGAAGGACGTGGAGCTCACTTTCTCCCACAAAGACATCAAAAATACACCTCCAGGGGACTTCCACTGCCGGGGGCATGGGTTTGATCCCCGGTTGGGGAACTAAGGTCCCACATGCCATGTGGCCCAGCCAAAAAAAAAAAGGAAAAACATCTACATGTAGTTCTCACAGCACATCTGAAAATGGGAGATGACAGTGAGTCTGTTCTAGTGGAAATGGAAGGGATCCCGTGGAGACAGGGCATCGAGCACTTAGGAGCAATAAGGGATGGTCCAGACCCTCGTGACCCTGAAGAAAGCAGGGTGGGAACGGGCTCGTGGGCCCACGTGGAAGGGGTGGAGGAGCCTGTCCTGCTGTAACCACTGGGTATGAGCAGCAGCTCGCTGCAGGTGGAGGTGAGGTAGTAGTTCCTCTCTCATCACTTCCACGGTCTACGCGGAGGAGGAAAAGTAGGTGAAGTGATGGCAGGGCCACGGGGTTGAAATACTGTGGTCCTTTAGGAGAGGGAATTGGTCAGAGAGAGAGACGGGCCTGGAGCGTGACGTGGAAGGTCCCTGGGCTTAACTGATCCTGGGTCCTTTGTGCACTCTGTGTTCTTGGTGTCACCCCTCCAAGAGCCCAGCTGTCTGAGCGCTGGCCTGGAGAAAGCAAGCCACTGGCTCCCTCTAAGGTTGAGTTTCCCCGGGCCCAGGACAAGGGCACTCCAGAGGGTGAGGTCATTCAGGCCTTTGGCAAGAGTGATTAAATGATAGACCAGGAATCTAAATGGCTGTCAGGGAGGGTAGGGGATAGACTGGGGGAAAGAGAAGGGGTGGGGGAGGGGAGTCGGGGAGCAGGGTCCAGTGATGTTAAGGAAAGGTTGTGGTGGGCCTCCTGAATAAATGATCTGGAAGGGAGGAAAGTTGTTTGGAAGTTGAATTGGGTGCTGAATTCACGATTTTTGGGCTGGAGCAGCTCTGGATGGTAATGTCTAGATTATGACCGTATGTGGAATTCCATGATTAAGGGTACAGTTTTAATGGGTCACGATTCTCATCATGGGTATTAAATACTTTTGGATCAGTAAGGTACCAGCTCTAACATTTGAACAATCTTAAAAAAACATTCTAAGCAGAGCTGAATTTCTTCTGCTATAAAGAGATTATTGTTTTGCATCTTTCTCTGTGGCCCCTGGTTTAGTTTGTGATTTTATTTCATAGGTTCCAGGAGTGTTCTTGCGGTTATCTCTCTAATTTGGTTCTTCTGTGAAAGAATGTTTCCTGATGTTATTAAAATCAGTGTACCCGCTAATCCTAATTGTTGACTTTTATTGAGCTTTGTCTTGCTAGGTAGCATCCTGAGTTTTACTAGTTCCTGTGGATTATCCGGAGATATTACTCAAAGCTGTGTGTTCTGTGCTTTCAAATCGTTACAGATAATGTCATACCTTTTAGGTAGGAGTAGCTATATCATCACCTACAGTTATCAGTGGAATGGCTTCTCTATCGACCAGATCATACTGTCATTTCTTAGTTCTTTCCATCTAGCTACTGCTGAGGGGATCTTATCAACATCATATACAACATAATGAGAAACAGAAGAAATACCTTGTATGTACAGTGCAGTAAAAGACCCCTCATCAGGTCATAATTGTCAGGCTGTACTTTCAATAGAATGTTAAGAAGTTTTAGGAAGTTTGTATATATGAAACCGAGCTTTTTTCTTGAAAGGGTTAATATCTTTTGTGCTATTAGCTTCACTGCCTTTCCTTCCACTTCATTTTAGGAAGAAAAAAAAAAGAAGCCCCGAGAATGCTGGGCTGTTCCCTCGGCTGCATACACGGTGCTAATGAGGTGCCTTCGGGAAGGGGTAAGCCTCCTTTGTTGTCCTCTGTAGACGCTTGCAATTGTAATAACCCTTCAGGCACTGTGTGAGGATTGTAGCCTGCAGCAGTGCAGGAGCCTGTCAACCGAGCACTGTATTGCTCCTGAATTTAAGCAGTGCCGACAAGCCACTGTGAGCCGGGGACCTACAGTGGATCAAGTGTAAAAACGAACCAACTCTCATTCACTCGGTTAAATGTCTTGCTTTTTAAGAGGTGATAGCAAATATAAACAACCTAACTAGTTCTCAATAACATATACTTAATCCTCCCCTCTCTTTTAAAGTTATCAATACAACAGTTTAACAGGCAAGGTGTATGCAGAGAATTTTCTGCGAACCTCAACATCCCTGTGATTATCTTGTCAGGTTGCCATTTTGTGGTTCAGAAACGGGGAAGCTGCCACTAGTATCTGTTGATTTTAATATTAAGTAGTAATTATTATGTGATGTGGGTTTTTTTTTCTTTTTCAATTTATTCGCATCCCTTCTCATGCTATTGTTAATGGCTGAAAACCAGCCAGCTGGCCAAACAACCAACCTGAATACGTAGCTCCTGTGTGTAATTGTGTAGAGGATTTAGTGACTGACCTAGAAGGTTGGCATTTTTCTGTTTGCTTTAAACCTTGACATTGTTTCACCCAAGGCAGAGCCATAAGCTAAAAACATTCCTTAAGGAATGAAAAAAACACATGTCAGAATAAACATCTTTCTTTTGAGTTCATTACTTCATGCGTTATATGGTAATGGAATGATGTCCCAAGTGTAGAAAAATCTCTGCAAGGTTTTCCCCTGGTGATCCAGAAAGGAGGTGTGAACACTTACCCGCCTGTAGGGTTAACTGTGTAGTCATTTGTCACTGTGGGATGTGAATGAAGCCAGTATTCTTTACTTTATCAACAATATGAGAATTAAGTTATTTTTATCTGTAGTCAAAAGACATGTTTGGATTTATCATTCAAGGCCTCAAGCTAGGCACACCTGGGGGCACATGGATGAAGAAGGTGGAATTTCTATTCATGCACAGATCCTACCTGTTGTGGGAGCTAAGATAAAAATATAAAGTGGAATCTGTCAAGTACATTCATGCAAAAGAATAAAATACAGGAGCTCAAAGGAGAAAGGAGTCTTCTAGGAATTTTTTAAATGGTGTAAAGAAATTTTTAAAACTTTGTGTCTTTAATTTATAAAACTTAGATTAATGCCTAGTAAAAAGATGATCAATTCTAATCCATGAGGTGGTATCCTTTATTAAATATATCCTCCCCACCCCCTCCTGTGTTTTCATTGAGTACATACTGTAAAGAATAGCGTTTGAGGGCTTCCCTGGTGGCGCAGTGGTTGAGAGTCCGCCTGCCGAGGCAGGGGACATGGGTTCGTGCCCCGGTCCGGGAAGATCCCACATGCCGCGGAGCGGCTGGGCCCGTGAGCCATGGCCGCTGAGCCTGCGCATCCGGAGCCTGTGCTCCGCAACGGGAGAGGCCACAATGGTGAGAGGCCCGCATACTGCAAAAAAAAAAAAAGAATAGTGTTTGATATACATGTGTATTGTTAACAAATAATAACTGTAAAATAGCGATGTAGCTAATGATATAGTTAATATACACACTTGCCTTTTGTCTTGGTATGTATGACACGTCTTGTATACTTTTAAGAGGGAGAAAAGTCCAGAACTCTCTAATTTATGAAAACTTTATATGTTTGAAAAGCATTTAAGTGTATGCTTTGGCAGCATGTACACTAATATTGTCCCTATTAAATAAATTCAGAGGTGATCATCCCCCCTAAAAAAGGATTTCTATCCTTACAAAAATAATTCAATTGTAGCAGTTCTTTAGCATATTTGTCTAATGTATTCAGGACATAGTTGAGGTAAAAAAATTTTAAGCCACTTCAGTGATTAAAAAAAAATTTTTTTTAATGTAGAAAACTGTTTTCCCAGCCCCTACTGGTATTTCTGAATGTAGGTTCTTTAATAGTGAAATGTATCTCATATACAGAAGAGTATATGAAATGTAGGAGTATGGTTAAAAGCACACACTCTGACCCACTTACTCTATTTAAGAAAAAAGGGGGGAGGGACTTCCCTGGTGGTGCAGTGGTTAAGAATCCGCCCGCCAATGCAGGAGATATGGGTTCGAGCCCTGGTTCAGGAAGATACCACATGCCGCAGGGCAACTAAGCCCATGGGCCACAACTACTGAGCCTGCACTCTAGAGCCTGTGGGCCACAACTACTGAAGCCCTTGTGTCCTAGAGCCTGCGTGCTGCAACTACTGAAGCCTGCGTGTCGCAACTACTGAAGCCTAGGGCCCGTGCTCCACAACAAGAGAAGCCAGTGCAATAAGTCCGTGCACTGCAACGAAGCCCCCACTAGCTTCAACTAGAGAAAACCCGCACGCAGCAACGAAGACCCAATGCAGTCAAACAAACAAACAAACAAAAAACGCCAAGGGAAAGTCACTGGTTGCTTAGAGAATTTTTCTGTCTCCCTCTAGGATTGCAATTTGTACTTTCTTTCAAAGAGTAAACACTATTCTGAGTTCGGTGATAAACTTTCCCAAGGTTTTCTAATTGTTTTCTCTTTTTACTTTCCCAAGTTTTTCTTTATAGTGTTTCCCTTTTTGATTGTATTGCTAAATATTACGTTGATTGAGTCTAAATGTTGAACTCTATAAATGGACTGGCACTGTGTTCTTTTGAGACTTAAGTTTTTTGCTTAAAGTTAGGTTGAGATTGGTACATGCTGATTGTGTAAAGTGTTTGTACCACTGAATAGTATGTTGTTGATGTGTGCCTCAGAGACACACGTGTGTATCAGTTTATACTCACACCAGCAGTGTATAGGAGTATCCATTAACTCACATCTTCTTGAACATTTGATATAGTCAGACTTTTAAGTTTTTGTCAGTCTCGTGGGCATTAAATTGTTTCTCAAAGTAGTTTTAATATGCATTTTCCTGATTACTAATGATAATGACAATCTTTTTCTATTTATTTTGGTTTCTGTAGTTTTTCCTGTTTTGAAAATGATTGTCTTAATTTTTTCTGTTGCTTTGTAGGAATTCTGCACACCTTCATTCCCACCCTCCCACCCACCCAGCCTATTGTTATAAAATGTTTCAAGTATTAGAAAAGGAAAGAAAACTATAATGATCACCTCTATTTTCATCACCTAGGTTCAACTGTTAACGTTTTGTCCTCTTTGCTTTGTTGTAATATGTGTGTGTGTATATCTTTCCATATGTGTGTATTTATTATTCATTCATTCATTTATTTTCTGAACTGTTTGAAAAAAATTCAGATGTCATGGTACTCCACCCATAGGAATTTTTAAAAAATGTATTCTGGGTATTAACTTTTTGTTGTTTATGTGTATCCCAGATACTTTCTAATTTGTGTTTGGTCTTTTCATTTTCTTTACAGTGTCTGTTGATAAGCAGAAGTTCCTAATTTGAATAGAAATTTATCAATCCATCCCTTTATTATTTGTGTTTTTTATATCTCAAGAAAAGCTTCTCTCCTCCAACTTCATTAAGATGGTCTATTACATATTTCTTCTAAAAGTTTTATTTTTCCTTTTTCCCTTTAGAAGTTTAATCTATTTGTAATTGTTTTGTGTGTGTGGTGCTATGTGTGGATCCAGTTTTATTTTTTAAAATAAACATAATCTGTTATCCCAGCATCACTTAATTAAAAGTCCTTCTTCGCCCCATGGCTCTGCAGTGTACCTCTGTCATGTCAACGTGCATGTCTCTTGTCTTTATTTAGTTCTGTTGGCCTATTATCTGTGCCATGCTGTCTAAATTAATAGTATTTATTTTTAATAATTTAAAAATATAGAGGTGCGTTTTTTCTTACCATTTTAATCTTTTTCATGAGTTTCTTAGCTTTTTTGGTCCCTTTTTACTTAAAAAGTTGATTCTAAAAGTTACATGCAAGTTCACCTGTTGGGATGTTGATTGAGAGTATATATCTATGAATAAATTTGAGGAGAATTGGTTGATATTAGTGAAAATGGAAGGCATACTCAGTGAGAAAACTAAAAGGAGAATGACACATTTGGTTTAGAAAACACTGGAATAAGATGATTGAAGTTCCTTTGAATTCCTGATGACATTCAGCTAATGTATTTAATTCATTGCTTAAGGTAACTCTCTCATGTACAGCTCCCGTTCTTTACAGGTAGCATTTATGAAACATATTATGTACTGGCTGGACACAGGAAAGGCGAAAATGATTAAGACACTGCCCTATCTTCATTTATTCGGAAAGAAAATTTTTTTTTATCCCTGGTTCAGTATGCCATTTATTGTTGTTTTGTAACTACATTTGCTTTTTTTTTTCCTTTTTCTTTCTTGTGTAGTTACTAAGACATTTAAGGCTATTAACTTTCAACCTAGTGTTAGCTGTATCCCATTGTTTTGACATGTAGTGTTTCCGTTATTGTTATTTTATAGATAATCCCTAGTTTAAAATTTTATCTTGGTCCAGGGTTGTTTATGAGATGGTTTAAACTTTTTCAAGTGGGTGGGATTTTATTGCCTCTTTTTTCTTTTGTTGCAATAACAAAGTTGCATTACTGTATAGATCAAGAATGTGGTCTGTTCTATTTCTCTTGTATGTTTTTAAATTGTGGTAATATATATATTTAATATAAAATTTACCATCTTAACCTTTAAGTATATAGATAAGTACATTCACATTGTTGTGCCATCTCTGTTGTTCTTAAATATATTGAGATTTTTTTTGCCTAACTTAATTGACTTCTTTTTTCACTTTCAAAACTTAGTAATGTACCTTTTTGGACATGGGCCGTTGATTCTGGTTTGTACTCCCTTTTCTCCTCCCTTTAATCTGTGCATTGAGAGAAAAGCGGAATGGAATTTTACTTTTTTGTTTTAATTGATATGTAGACTTCTTAGAAGACAATTTTAGTTTTAAATTATACATATTGTTTTTGTTCATTGTGCATAGATAACTAGCTTTGCCATGGGAAATTCAGACGTGTTTTAAGGGTTTTCCAGTCAAATACCTTGGGACACACTGGGTTAAACAAGGTTGAATAGTTTCGTTTGTTTGTAGTTAGTACTTTTCAGAGCTTTTATTTATTTATTTACTTTTTTCAGAGCTTTTAATTATGAATCTCCATGGGCGCATATCGAATGCGATGTTTTCAAAGTTATTTGCCCACAGACCTACCTTATCCTGTGGCATGCTGTGAGATCCACTTAGGGAGAAGAAGATAGTCTTACACTGGGGCTGTCATGAGTTTGTTTAAATAGTTTTCAGTAGGTTTTCTCTTTTTCAAAAGGTTACCTAAGAGATTATAACCTTGTTTTCCAAACAGGTCAACCTGTTATGATTTCTATAATTTTAACAATGGTAATAGAGATGTGAGTCAAATGCCTTTGATCTTGTTACAGATGTAAACGCTCAGGTGGAAAGAGGGGAAGTATTTAGAGTGAGAGACTTAAGGTGGAACACACACACACACACACAAAAAGGAAGATCTGGTATAACTTTTAAAAAGAGTGTGGCAGTATAGAAGAAAAGGTACCCATGATGACACTGAGTCATCGTTTCAGAGTTGGGGCTGGCATTTTGGAGACCTTGAGCTGGGAGTCAGAGGATGTGGATTTCAGTCCCAGGTGTGCCACTCTTGAGTAGTTTGATACTGGCCAAGCCCTGGGGCCGCAGCTGATGTTTTGTATAAGGAAAGGTACCTGTGTTGGTTGATCTTCCACATGCTTCTGACTTGGGCCCTCTTTGACAGCTTTCCATTCCATTGCTTTGACCTATTGTAGACAATGGCAAAGAGCAGTTCTCCCCTTGGTATCATTGCTGTATTGATCTCAGGAATATTTGGCATTGAACTTAGATGGCATATGTTCTGTATGTGAATGGAATAGGGAGGCTGAGAAAGCTGGCTTTTCTTGAAGGTAGTTATTTTTATCTGGGTAGGTAGCAGCCTCCTGTACAGTGCGCACAGAAGCTGGAAATAGTACCAAGAGTGTTTCCACGTGTTTAGAGGAGATTAATTTATGCATTTGTATCTAATCAACCACCTTTTTTTTATAGCTTGCATAATAGTCTGTATATAATTATGGGTGCTGAACTGACACCTGGCATATGTTAAAATGTGAGGTTCAAAACATAAATGGTTGGCTTTATTATTCATTTCTGAACAATAGCTTGTTAGATAATTTTGATGTAACAAAATTCTTTTAAGAGGAAATTGAACTTTCAGTTTTAGTGCTTTTTAAAAAAGAAAACTATTGGTAAATTGCTTGTATTTAATTAGGAAAAGATGGGGCTTGAATTAGAATGTATAGAGGTGTTAGCCATTATATGTATTATCTTTGAAGTGTTTTTAGACACTAGTTAACGAAAATGAGAGAGAAGTTAAAATTCTTGATACTGGGTAAAAGTGAAAATGTACAGCTGTATTTTCTGTTTTTGTAACTGTCACAGTTTAAGTTTAATCTTCCTAATAAAGAATGTGTGTGCCGTCAACATTGGGTTCTCTGTGGGTACGCACAGTTCTCCTCGCCTTTATGTAGTGAAAGTGAGCAACGTGTATGTGGAATAGGAATGATGCAGGGTTTCTTGTGTTTTTCCTTTTAATATCACTATTCATAATATTAGGAATGCTGTTATTAGTAGGATGCAGTACTAAGTATGGAGTTACCTAATGTGTCTTGAAGCAAACCTTTGAGAATAGCACAAAGAAGCGATCCTGAGTTTGCACTGAGTAGGGAGTAGACCAGCTTCCAGAGACTTGGTGGGCTAAGAGGCACAAAGTATGGTATGTTCACTGCTAGGGTGAGGTTTATACCTCCTCTTCTCCTGCGGCAGCTAATCTTCAGGGGGAAGCTCCACGGGGTTCTACGATTTATATTGGTTCGGTTTCTCTGTAAATTTTCATGTTCCTTTAACTGTTTTATCCCATTACATGCTTTGTAAACTTAACAAATTCTACACCTCTTTTGTTTCTTTCTCATTTAATACCTGTCTCTATGTTTTTTCTATTTATCTTTTTATTGTTTAATGGTATTGTGGTTAGAGGGAGTGGTATATGTATGATTTTAAATCTTTGGTATTTGTGGATACTTCTCTCATGGCTCAGTATGTATATGTACTTAGGGGGAAAGAAAGGTGAATTCTGCCATTGTTGGGTGATGTGCTTTTTTTCTTATAGTAGCTCAAGCTTGTTAATCTGATAGATAGATATAGATATAAATCTATGTTGATGCTGATTGTTTTTTGTCTGTTTTATCAGAGATAGGGATTTAAATTGTTTTTCAGCTTTATTGAGGTATGATTGACATAAAATTGTAAGATATTTAAAGTGTACAAAGTGATGATTTGATATATGCATACATTGTGAAAGGATTCCCCCACTGAGCTAACACATCAGTCGTCTCATGTTTTATCCCGTTAACCTTTTTGGGGGGTTGGGGTGAGAACATTTAAATTCTTCTCTTTTAGCAAATTTCAATTATACTATATGGTGTTATCAACTAGAGTCACATTGTTTTACATTACATCCCCAGACTTTATTCATCTTACAGGTGAAAATTTGTACCTTTTTACCAACCTGTCCCTATTTTCCTCACTTTTACCTTTGTTTTTTTTTTTTTGTTTGTTTTTTTAAGAATGTCCCTTTTCTTTCTTTCTTAAATTTACTTTTTAATATTTATTTATTTATTTTTACTTTTGGCTGCATTGGGTCTTTGTTGCTGCGCATGGACTTTCTCTAGTTGCGGCCAGCGGGGGCTACCTTTTGTTGTGGTGCTAGGGCTTCTCATCGCGGTGTTAGGGCTTCTCATCGCGGTGGCTCCTCCTGTTGTGGAGCACAGGCTCTAGGCGCGTTGGCTTCAGTAGTTGTGTCTCATGGGCCCTAGAGTGCAGGTTCAGTAGTTGTGGCACATAGTTGCTCCGTGGCATGTGGGATCTTCCGAGACCAGGGCTTGAACCCGTGTCCCCTGCATTGGCAGGTGGATTCTTAACCACTGCGCCACCAGGGAAGTCCCTTACCCTCTTACCGCTGCGGCCTCTCCCGTTGCGGAGCACAGGCTCCGGACGCACAGGCTCAGTGGCCGTGGCCCACAGCCCCAGCCGCTCCACGGCACGTGGGATCCTCCCGGACCAGGGCACGAACCCGCGTCCCCTGCATCGGCAGGCGGACTCTCAACCACTGCACCACCAGGGAAGCCCTTTACCTTTGTTTTTGAAAGGTGTTATTGTTGGATATAGATTTATAGGTTGACAGTTATCTTTTTTCTTTTTCTTTTGGTACTTTAAAGATTGTTCCACTGTCTTCTTGTTTTCATTGCTTCTGATGAGAAGTCTCCTGTCATCCTTATTTTTGTTAGGTTATGTGTTAGATAATCTCTACATAATGTGTCTTTTTACTCTAGCTGCTTTTACAGGTTTCTCTTTATTACTGGTTTTTAGCAGTTTGATGATGATGTACCTTGGTGTGACTTTTCTTTTTTCTACTTGAGGTTCATTGAGTTTCTTAGAGTGTGAATTATTAATTTTCATAAATTTGAAAAAATTTCAGCCAGTAGTTCTTCAAACAAATATTTTTTCTGCCTCCCTCTGCCCCCTTTTGGGATTCTCATTGCACATACATTAGGTTGTTTGAAGTTGTCCCACAGTTCACTGATGTTCCAATGCTTTTTTCTTTTTTACCCAGTCTTATTTCTTTCTGTGTTTATTTTGGATAGTTGTTTCTTTTTTTTCTTTTTCTTTCTTCTTCTTCTTCTTTTTTTTTTTGTTAAGTGTTGTGTCTTCACTAATCTTCACTAATCATTGAGTCTGCAGAGCCTAATATGTTAATCCATTTCAGTGTATTTTTCATATAAGACATTATAATCTCTAGCCCTTTGATTTGGGTCATTTTTTAATTTTCTATTTCTTATGCTTCTTTCTTTCTTCTTGAGTGTATGGACTGTATTTATAGTAGCCATTTAAATACTTTTTTCTTATTCTGTCACCTGTGTCATTTCCCTTAATTAAATTTTCTTTTTATGAGTCATATTTTCCTGCTTTTTAGTGTGTGTGAATTTAATTGGATGTCAGACGTCGTGATTTTTATGTTGGGCACTTTTGTTTCTTTACAGCCTTTTAAGTACTTTTGTGCTTTTTCTTGGACTCATTTAAGTTACCTGGAAACAGCTTGATCCTTTTTGAGACTTTTAAGCATCGTTAGAACAATCCAGAACAGCCTTTAGTCTAAGGGTTAATTTGGTCACACCACTGGTGCAATCTCTTTCTTCGGGCTTTCCTTGATGCCCTGTATTCAGGTGTTCTTTAGCTTATTGGTACACTAATTATTTCCAGCCCTGAGTAATTTCTAAAGATTGTTCTGCATACTCCTTATGATTTTAAAATTATCTTCCAGTTTTTATGTTATGCTGTAAGCTATAATTGTGTATTTTCCAGATTATTTCAGCCTTTTTATTGAAATATGTGGAGAATTATGTTATGCTAGGTTTAGTGATTAACCAAATGTAATCGTTTTATAATAGCCTGAAAAAATGACCACACCTCCTAAAACACCTAACACATCCAGGGGCACTCTTGGTATCAGGGCTTTATTTATAAAGCAGTGATTATGAAGAAATGATGTGTATATATTTCTCATCCTAAATAATACCTATTTAATTTTCTCATTGTTTTCTACTCCTTCTCTCTCTCTAGGAAGAACGTGTTGTGAATCACATGGCAGCAAAGATTATTGAAAATGTCTGCACTACCTTTTCTGCTCAGGCCCAGGGCTTTATTACAGGAGAAACTGGGCCTGTTTTATGGTACCTATTCAAACATTCTACCGTTGATTCTCTTAGGATAACTGCAATATCGGTAAGATGGAGCATCTTTTGGGGATATATTTGCATGTATTTAAATACCAAGCTTGAAGAACTGTGCTAGATACAGAGTAACTTTCATTGGATAGGTAGAAATCTCAGAGTAACAGTTGGTGAGAACAGTAATTTGATTTTCTCCTGAAGCAGGAGGACTGTCAGGAGATTCCAATAGGATCTTGTATGACCATGAATTACAGTTTCAAAAACTATTTGGAGGTGATAGTGGAAAACCATGACAGTGGTTAGGGTGCAGGATTTGGTTTGGTATATTTCTAGTGTCCCTTGACTTTTCCTGTTAGCTCCCTCTTTCAGACTTTATGTTAAATGGGTTTATCATGTGGTTCAAGTGAATTCATATTAATGTTCAAGCATCTGTGATTTTGCAGTTTCTGTATTTTGATTGGTTGTCTACTGCTTTGCTTCCATGGTTATAATGACTTGATGTAAAGGATAATTATGTATGAAGATGTGTTAACCTGGTTGTATCAATTTAATAGTCGGTTGAACAGATACAGGCCTTTCTCATGTGATTTATTTATATACTCTTTTTGATCACCAGTGTTATCTGGACTCTCAACGTTATCTGGTACCCTCCCTGTATTTCTCTAGTCTCCTCCTTCTTGTGCTTCTCACTGTGCCAATTTCAGACCTTATCCTCTTTCCTTAACCCTCCAATCCCATGGTTTCCCTCCTGCATCCTCAGTAAATGGCTTCCCCCTCAGTAAATACTTCCCAGAGAAAAATGGAGACATCCAGCGGGAATTATCCCAGTGTCTGTCTTACACATCTTTGGACCTATTTGCATCCACAACTATCCTGCCTCAGTTCTTTCTCTCCTGTTACAGCTGATGAACTGTCCCTTCTCCTGTCAGAGACAAACGTGTCCATGATTCTTCCATCTCTTCTTTTTTTGAGAGTCTCAACTCAAATGGTTATTTTTGCTCTTTCCTAAATCCTTACCTTCTCCTTGTGTACTAGATCTTTCTAATCAGTGTTCAGGTATTCTTTACCACATTAAAAATAAAAAGACACACATAAAAACATATCCAGAGTTTCTTAGGAGGTACCTCCATCCCTCCTCCCCCTGTCCCCCCCACCCCACCCCACCCCACCCCAGCCGTACTTCTTTAAAGGGTTATTGCCACAAGCTTGCTCCTTTCTGGCCTGTTTTCTCTTCAACCCTATCTGGTATCTGTCCTAAAAACACCAGTGAACTTTCTCAAGGCATCTTTGAGTCACATCTTAAGGCATTCGTTTTAATCCTGGACGTTTAAAAAAAAAACCTTGCTTTAATTGGGTTTATATTATCATTTTCATTTTTATGCTCAGCATGATTTCTTTTCTTGGCAGAGATTTTTTTCCAGTTGTTCCCACCCAAGTCTCACACCTTCTAGCTCTTTCTTCGTTTGACACATTAAGCTTCACTCTTTGATCTTGGGCTTTTTATATTTTGTTCTTAGTGTTCATCTAATTTATTAATTTTTGACTGTAATTTTTCCGATTTCCTCCAAAATGTCTCTTCTGCTCCAGGATCATGTTCAGTATCATATGTTATATATTGTTTTCATATTTCTTTAGTCTCCTTCAGTTTGAAACAGTTCCCTAGCATTTCTGGGAACTTCATGTCATTTACAGGTTTAAAGGACACAGGGCTTGTCTTTTGTAGGGCAAGGCTCAACTTGGGTCTATATAGTGTTTTCCCGTTAAACCTCCTTAACATCATTGAGGACCCTTACCTGTAGCATATGCCTCTGTGATGGTTGCCATATGATGACCATCTGTTTCATTCCTTTTATATCAGAGATTGGCAAATACTTTCTATAAAGGGCCAGATGATATGTATCTTGGGCTTTGATGACCACATATGGTCTGTGTTCCATATTCTCTTTGTTTGTTTTCTTTAACACTTTAAAAATGTAAAAACCATTGTACATTGTTCTCATGAGCTGTACAAAAACAGGCCTTTGGTATTGGTTGGAATTCTATTTTAAAGAAGCTCTTTCCCTTCTCCCACACGTATGTGTGTATTTATATCCTTATGATCATGGATACCTTTTTTTTTTTTTTTTTTTTGTGGTACGCGGGCCTCTCACTGCTGTGGCCTCTCTCATTGCGGAGCACAGGCTCCGGACACGCAGGCTCAGCGGCCATGGCTCACGGGCCCAGCCGCTCCGCGGCATGTGGGATCTTCCCAGACTGGGGCATGAACCCGTGTCCCCTGCATTGGCAGGCAGACTCCCAACCACTGCACCACCAGGGAGGCCCCATGGATACCTATTTTATTCAATGAATTGTAATGTGATACTACTATTACCACTATTATTATTTATTGTTTGGATGCTCAGATCATCCTAGAAGCCTTACAAGCTGGCTTTTGTGTCACATTGACCTATTTCTTTTTTTAAAAAATAAATTTATTTATTTATTTTATTTTTGCTGCATTGGGTCTTCATTGCTGCGCGGGGTTTCTCTAGTTGCAGCCAGCAGGGGCTACTTACTCTTCATTGTGGTGCTCAGGCTTCTTATTGAGGTGGCTCCTCTTGTGGAGCATGGGCTCTGGGCACACAGGCTTCAGTAGTTGTGGTGTACAGGCTCAGCAGTTGTGGCACACGGGCTTAGTTGCTCTGCGGCATGTGAGATCTTCCTGGACCAGGGCTCGAACCCGTGTTCTCTTCATTGGCAGGTGGATTTTTAACCACTGTGCCACCAGGGAAGCCCCCATTGACCTATTTCTGTCATCGATCACTTCCGTACTTTCTGACACCATGCAGTTTCTGGGCTACTTTTGTACTTGCTCTGTCAGCCCTGGAACCAATCATTTCTCCAAGGGACCTTTGGTATTTAGAAACCACGATCTGAGTGCTGTGCTTATTGCTATGGGGTGTTATTGTTTTCAGGCCTTCTTAGTATTCAGAGCTAGAAAAAAGTATAGGTACTCATAATACGCACGCATATAGAATTGTTCTTATATCATCATTGTGGGTATTTGGAACAAAACTCATGCATTCATATTGATACTTCCAATTTGAATCCCATACGTAGGATTCTTTTTAGCCTTCCCATTTTCTGTGTTTGTAAATCTAATCTCATACAGAAACCTGGTTTCAGTTATTCTCAGTATATTTACTGATCTGTTCAATCAGTTAATTTATTCATTCAGCGTAACAGACTCCATCCACTCTGGCTGCTGCCTCTATGTCATTCTCTTTCTCCCGTGTCACTGCCGAGTGTGTCCTGAGCCACTTGTGCTCAGTGCTCCCATTCCCCTCTGACCTCTTTCCTCAGAATCTGATGTATTGCCCTTGGGAGGGGAAGGTAAGGGAAGATAGACTAAGGAAAACAAAGGGTTAGGTATCATTTTTGTTGCTTTATCTTCCCTAATTCCTTCCCCTTCGCTGTTTACATCCAGCCAGTCAACCTGTCCTCTGATTCTAATTCATAGATACTGCTCAGATCTGTCTGCCTCTCTCTGCAGCTCTGCTGCTGCCTCCATAATCCAGGCCACCACCATCTCTCACTGAGACCAGTGGAGTGGCCTTAACTGGTCTCCCACGGCCAGTTTGCTGCTCCACTAGTTCCATTTTGCATACAGGGTGAACTTCATAAAATCACATCTCCTCTTCTTACTGCTCTGCTAAAACTTTTCAGCATCTTAAAAAAAATTTTTTTTTAAAGGACGATAATACTAGATAAATACTACAGAGTACTAGGTAGAAGTTAAGAATTGGCAAGTGCTTTGAGTTTCAGGATAAAATTTAATGTTTAAAGCAATTAGCACATTTTGTGGGGTAAATCAGTTATGCTAGCTTATTTTACTATAATCCCTTATAGACTGTAAACTCCTGGAAAGCCAGGACTGTGTTTTGTTCATCTTTCTGTCAGTTTGAAGCCAGGTCTTTGGTTGCAGGTTTGGACTTTTCCTGCAAAGGTTGGTATGGAGCCTCTTGTCTCACGTCATGAGTGGAGGGCAGGAGGTTGATAACATTAAACGTTCTTCTTTACTTGGGCTACAAGGGGAAATAGGCCACAAAGGTCCTGCTAATAATAGAATGGGGAATACAGTATGAGATCATTGTTTGGGGATCCTAAAACAACGTTATTCTAACATCATAATCTTAAGAAAATTTCACCTGCCTTAAGAAGATTCATTAAAGGTTGAGGATATAGAAACTGAACATACACATCCTGAAGACACTTTACACAGATTCCTAGAGGGATGACAGTTGAATTTTCCCCAGCACGCCTTACAGAGCTGAACTTCTTTTTTGGTTTCTTTTCCGATAACAACCTCTCAGGAATGTGCTCTGGAGGTTAACATACCCATTTAGTGATAAAGATCAGAATTCTTCACGTGACTTTCAGGATGTTGGGTGATTTTTGCCTCTGCCTGCCTCTTTTGTCACATCTCCTAACACTCATTCCCTCACTCACTGTGCTTCAATGACACACATGTTCTGATATTTTCAAGAATTTCCAAGCACTCTTCGGCCTCAAGACTTTTCCCCTTTCTATTCCCTGTGCCCAGGATGCCTTCCTCCGGCTTTTCACATGGCCGATTCTTCATCTTTTAGTTCTCAGCTTAAATGTTACCTCTTTCATCAGGATGTTTCTTGCCCCTCGTGTCTCTTTGTATTTTCTGTCATAGCAGTCAACACAGCTGTATTTATGCAACCTATGTATGCACGTCATCATACATCCTGTTAGGAGGTCAGTTCTAGGAAGGTAGGGACCCTGTTGCCGTTGTTCCCTCCCGAGCACGTGTGGTAGGTGCCCGGTGGATATCCGTTGACTTGATGGCTGCAAGAGCAAGGCTGGAGGATGGTGTCATCAGTGCTGAGTCACCAACTTGCTCCTTGTTCCGTGTGTTACCAGTCTGTGCCTACTGCCTGTGTCACTGATTTTCTGACCCATTTCTCCTAGTCATCTCTTGGCCCCATAGAGTCCCCCTGGACCAGTGTGATGTAGATGACCAGCATTAACATCACCTGGGAACTTGTTAGAAACACAGGTTTCTGGACCCTGACCCAGACCTGCTGACTCAGAATCTCTGCGGGGAGAGGCCCAGTAATCTGCATTCTAACAAGCCTCCAGGTGCTTCTAATGCCTGCTGAAGTTCGAGAACCACTGCCCTAGACCTTGGAGCTCTTGAAAAACACTGGCCTGGCTTGGAGTGAAAGATGGCTAATGAATCCTTCCCGCTCACGAGTGGTGGCATCCATTGCTTAGGGATTAGTTGTTGAAGGGAGCGGACCTGACTTGGGAAGTGTATTGAATGCATAAAAGGGTTCCTAGAATGATTAGGATACAGGGAATCTCTGTATGAGCCACAGTGGGAACGAGAGAAACCTTTAGAGTTAGACTGAGTAGAATGGCTCCCGTGAGGGAGGTTACTGGGCTAATTATAATTACTGAAGTGCTGAGAGGAAAGGTGACAAAGTGAAGAGTTTTTCGGGGCAGTGGTTCTCACTGGGGTTGGAGGGGAGCTTTTCAACAACACTGACTACTTCCTCCTCTCTCTCCACCCCCTGCCCCTGTTCTGATGTGTCTTAAGATCTCAGAGGTCAGATGAGAGTGTGTCTAGTTTGAAAAAGTTCCCAATGTAATTTTCATATGACATGAAAAAATCATTCAAAAGACAGAAAAGAAATGGTTCTTAAACTTATTCCGTGGTGATTGTGTTCATGTTTCTAATAGATATGCCGCCTTCAGTTTTGAATTAATCTCTTTCTTAGACGTTGCTTTTAATAAATAGATGGTCACAGATTCTGGAGGTAACACAATGTCCTTTTGGAGGCAAATTTTGAAGTGAATTTTGAACTGGAAGTGTTCTTTCCAATTTTAAAATGTAGTCTCAAGCTCTATTTTATTAAGTAAATATTTCAAAACCTAATCACTGAAGGTCTATCTTGAGATTTAATTTTTTTTTGATTTGGAGAATACAAGCCCTCGTGTGCTCTTAAGCTTCTGTGAGCTTTCAGCTGTGTTTGATATGCAGAAGTGATGGGTTAAAAGTTATTTGCTGCGTGAGCTCTTCAAAATGGAAGGTAGGTTAGGCTTTTGAGCAGCTTTCTGTAGAGGAGAACTTCCAGTTGCCCTCATGTTGCTTTGAATACACTTAGAAGCAGTCTGGACAAACCTTGTATCAAGAAACATCCCCATTATGATTGCGTAGGGATTTTATATCAATAGGAAGTCAGTTGTGCTGTGCAAGCCTCTCTAAGAATTGTTACAGTGCTAATGAGACTTACTGTTCATTGTCTCGAAGCCAGTTTAAGGGAGACCGCTAAATGTCCTTGAAAAATTCTAATCGTAGCGTGATCTTTAGG
This sequence comes from Lagenorhynchus albirostris, assembly GCF_949774975.1. NCBI lineage: Eukaryota > Metazoa > Chordata > Mammalia > Artiodactyla > Delphinidae > Lagenorhynchus > Lagenorhynchus albirostris. Next base: position 44,915,942 of record NC_083104.1, on the reverse strand, counting down.
GGCTCTGTTTAGACTGCTCTTACTGTTTTTAATCCAGGGATTGAATAATCTTTGAAATAATATTGACTGAAATAATAAAATCTGTTTTCTTAATTGAAATATAATTGATTCACAATATTATATTAGTTTTAGGTGTACAGCATAGTGATTCGGTATTTTTACAGATTATACTCCATTAAATGCTATTCCAAGATAATGCTGTTATTTCCTGTGCTATATTCTGTATCCTTATTGCTTATCTATTTTATACATAAGTTTGTATCTCTTAATCCCATACCCATGACTTGCCCCTTCCCCTTTTTCTCTCCCGTCTGGTAACCACTAGTTTGTTTTCAGTATCTGTGAGTCTGTTTCTGTTTTCCTATACACATCGGTTTGTATTACTTTTAAAAATTCCACATGTAAGTCATATCATTACAGTATTTGTCTTTGTCTGATTTATTTCACTAAGCATAATATTCTCTAGGTCCATCCACATTGCTGCAAATGGCAGTTTCCTTCTTTTTTATGGCTGAGTAGTATTCCATTGTGTATATATGTACTACATATTCTTTATCCACTCATCTGTTGTTTAGGTTTCTTTCGTATCTTGGGTATTGTAAATAGTGCTGCTGTGAACATTGGGGTGCATCTATGTTTTCGAATTAGTGTTCTCATTTTTTTCTAGATATATACCCAGGAGTGGAGTTCCTGAGTCATGTGGTAGTCCTATTTTTAGAGTTTTGAGGAACATCCATAGCAGATGCACCAATTTGCATTTCCACCAATAATGTACAAGGGTTCCCTTTTCTCCGCATCTCCTCCAACATTTGTTATTTGTAGACCTTTTTTTAAAATTATTTCTTTGGCTGTGTTGGGTCTTCGTTGCTGTGCACAGGCTTTCTCTAGTTGTGGCGAGTGGGGCCTACTCTTCGTTGAGGTGTGCGGACTTCTCATCGCGGTGGCTTCTCTTGTTGCGGAGCATGGGCTCTAGGGTGCGCGGGCCTCAGTATTTGTGGTACGCAGGCTCAGTAGCTGTGGCCGGAGGGCTCTAGAGCACAGGCTCAGCAGTTGTGGCACATGGGCTTAGTTGCTCCATGGCATGTGGGATCTTCCTGGACCAGGGCTCGAACCCGTGTCCCCTGCATTGGCAGGCAGATTCTTAATCACTGTGCCACCACGGAAGTCCCTGTAGACCTTTTGATGATAGATATTCTGACAGGTGTGAGGCCACTGTTAGCCTGATACCAAAATCAGACAAAGACACTACAAAAAATAACAGGCCAATATCTTTGATGAACATAGGTGCAGAAATTCTCGACAAAATATTCGCAGAACAAATCCAACAGTATGAAAAAAGGATCATACACCATAATCAAGTTGTATTTATTCTAGGGATGCAAGGATGGTTCAACGTTTGCAAATCAATCAGTAAGGTGCACCACATTAACAAAAGGAAGAATAAAAATCACACGATAATCTCAGTAGATGCAGAAAAAGCATTTGACAAAATTCAACATCCCTTCATGCTAAAAACTTTCATTGAAGTGGGTATAGAGGAAACATATCTCAACATTATAAAGGCCATTTATGACAAATCCACACTACCATTATACTCAGTGGTGAAAAGCTGAAAGCTTTTCCTCTAAATTCAGAAATAAGACAAGGATGTTCACTCTCACCACCTCTATTTAACACTGTATTGGAGGTCCTAGCCGTAGCAATCAGGCAAGAAAATTAAATAAAAGGCATCATCTAAATTGGAAGGGAAGAAGTAAATTGTCACTGTTTGCAGATGACATGATACTTTATATAGAAAAACCTAAAGTCTTCACCAAAAAACTATTAGAAGTAATAAGTGAACTCAGTAAAGATTCAGGATACAAGATTAATATACAGAAATTTGTTGCTTCTGTATACACTAATAATGAACTATCAGAAAGAGAAATTTAAAAAAATATCACATCAAGGGACTTCCTTGGTGGTCTAGTGGTTGAGACTCCAAGCTTCCACTGCAGCGGATGCAGGTTTGATCCCTGGTTGGGGAACTAAGATCCTGCATGTCATGTGGCCAAAAATTTAAAATTAAAAAATAAAGTAAAATCACATCAAAAATACTAAAATACCTAGGAATAAACTTAACCACGGAGGTGAAAGACCTATACTCTGAAAACTATAAACACTGTTGAAGGAAATTGAAGATGATTCAAAGAAATGGAAAGGTATCCCATGCTCTTGGATTGGAAGAATTAATATCAAAATGACCATACTGTCTAAAGCAATCTATTAGAGTTAATGCAATTCCTATCAAAATACAACATTTTTCACAGAATTAGAACAAATAATCCTAAAATTCTTGTGGAACCACAAAAGATCCCTAATTGCCGAAGCAATCTTGAGAAAAAGGAATGAAGCTGGTGGCACCACACTCCCAGGCTTCAGACTATACTACAGAGCTACAGTAATCAAAAAGTATGGTGGGCTTCCCTGGTGGCGCAGTGGTTGAGAGTCTGCCTGCTGATGCAGGGGACACGGGTTTGTGCCCCGGTCCGAGAAGATCCCACATGCTGCGGAGCAGCTGGGCCCGTGAGCCATGGCTGCTGAGCCTGCGCATCCAGAACCTGTGCTCCGCAACGGGAGAGGCCACAACAGTGAGAGGCCTGCGTGCCGCAAAAACAAAGCAAAACAAAACAAAAAAAACAGTATGGTACTGGCACAAAAACAGACACATAGATCAATGGAACAGAATAGAGAGCCTGGAAATAAACCTATGCACCTATGGTCAATCAGTCTTCAATAAAGGAGGTAAGAATATACAATGGGGAAAAGACAGTCTCTTCAATAGATGGGTCATCATTTTCCCTTCTTTACTACTCTCTGTCCTTCACCTGAGAGATACATCAGACAAATTTCCCTTCTGAGAACCTGCTCTGCTCTTTGTGTCTCCATGTGAATACTTGTCCTCTTCTCTCTGGCTAGAATTTTCTTTACTTACTTTTTCACCTTACTTTCCCACTCACCTTCGAAAACCGACTCAATTATCATTTTCCTTATGTAGCTTTTGTTCACTTGCTTTTCCTGCCTTTCCAAGCATAATTGAGCCCATTTCTGTTACAACACATTAAATTCTATTAGTTTATTAATTTTAAGTTTCACCTTTGATAGTCTATGAGCAGTTGAGGAGTAGCTCAGGGGTCTGATTACCTTGGTTTGAATTCTAGCTTTGCCATTTACTAGCTATACGCCTTTGAGCAAGTTACTTAAATATTCTGTGCCTTAGTTTTATCACCTATAAAATGGGGTTAATAATAATACCTTTCATGTATGTTATTTGGAAGGATTAAATGAGGTAGTCTTCAGATATTCTCAGATCATGTTTTTTACATACTGAACAATAAACAAATACTTTTATGACTATTTTTCAACCCTTAGCTTAGTGTCTGCACAAAGAAGGCTTATCTTAATGTTTTTTATTAAAGTTTTTCTGTGTAGACTCATGAATTATTTTCTCATTTTAGTTAACTCATAATGCATATGATCATTGTAAGAGTTTCTAATGTTTTACAGCAACTTAAGTATTGGTAGCTGGATTATTGTTTTAATTTTACCTGTGTTGAAATTGCCCAAATTTCTTATGCCAAGGTAAGTAATGAAGGAGCAAGGTAAACACCTTCTACTCCTTTCCACAGAAGTATTTGTTCTCATTCGGGAGACTGGTTCATGGGCTTGGAGTAGTCTGATGGATCTGTTCTCCTGTCCCTGCAGGCCTTGTGTAGAGTCACTCGCCATTCTCCTACTGCCTTCCAGAATGTTATTGAGAACGTGGGACTGACCTCAGTAATAAACTCCCTGGCCTCTGCCATCTGCAGAGTCCAGCAGTACATGTTGACCTTATTCAGTGCTATGCTGTCCTGTGGGATTCATCTTCAGAGGCTAATCCAAGAAAAGGTTTGACCTGTTACTCTATTTGAAAAATTGTTGTGTTCTCCTACAATTTTAGTGGCTCAATAAGCAATGTATCTCTGTAGAATTTATTTTTCATCTCAAGGGGCCCTTTTGAACTTTGCCAAACCTCTGTACCACAGGGCATTCATCTGAAGTTGTTATAAACTCTTTTAGTGATTAAAATAGAAATCTGCCTGCGTGTCCCATTTTAGTAATGAAAAGTTAGAAAATTTATGAGTCCTTCTTACATGCTAATATTTCTTATGCCTCCTTGTCCTCAGCCGTCATCTCTTTTCCCATATCCCTTGCCTGCCTTAAGGAGGGGTCCCTTTATATTCTCTGTTTGCCCTGATTCATTTTTATTCCTTTCCTTGTCCTAATACCCTGCCAGTACACATAACCTTCAGAGCTCCCTTTCTCTTGTTTTTAACTTAGTCTCCTTCCAATCGTTTGATATTCCTTTATTTTATGGAGTGTAGAGTTTGTAAGTATTCAGTTCGTATCAGAAAACTACATAGCTACAAAGAAGTCCCTGTAGTAGCTTTCCTCAAAGTGTCTTCTCTAGTGCCTGCTAAGGAGTGATCCCTGGACCAGAAACATTGCATCACCTGGGAGCGTGTTGGATACACAGACCCTCAGGCCCCACCCACACCTGCTGAATCAGAATTGACATTTTAATGAGGTCTCTTGAGGACTTGTTGGAACTTTATGGTTGGAGAATCCCTGCCCTTGAACATTAGTGTTCAGTGAGGTGTTAACAGGTGAAAAAAGTGGACCATGGTTATATACCCATTTGGAAAGCAATGAGTCAGACATATTTTCAGTTGTACAACCTTTTCCACTTTTTCGTGTGCTCATGTATATTATGAACCTTCATGAGGGTAGTGTAGTATGCAGTATTCTTTATACTTATTGGACCAATTACCCTTTTTCTGAGGGGAGATAACTGTCAAATTGGAGTTTTGTACAACATGGTGAAGGTAACACTGTTAGGAAGTATGGAATGGGGCCACTTAAATATAGTGTTTGCCATGTTTCTCCTGCATGAAATGCAACACGTTAAATTTGGTTTTTTATAAAACTAAAAATTTCAGTAATTAATAATTGTCAGGCTTACATAATAAACTTGATCTTGAAAGTCAAAATAGAAAGCAATCCATTTTTTGCCTTTAATTAATCTGATTTAATTCTGTGAAGAAATTTGAGCCTCAGAGAAAGTATAGTCTGTGTCTAATTTTTTGCTATTAAATTTTCCAAGTCATTGTATTAGAAAAAGTACCACTTGAGTAGTTTTGCTATGCAAATTGTGGTAAGAGAGGCTGAGAGTTTTATTTTTCTCGGATTTATTGAGTTTAAGATATTTCACAAAGGTAGTAAAAGAATATGCACTAATTAATATGACTTTGTTTTATAATGTTTAATGTCCCATGTATCTTAAATAAATGATTGAATAATTACATGTATTAAATGAGAAATAATCTTTTGATTTTAACTAATATTGGCACTTAAAAACTTTTTTTAAATTGTGGTTAAAACATAAAATTTACTGTTAACCATTCTTTTTTTTTTTTTTTTTTTTGGTGTTACACGGGCCTCTCACTGCTGTGGCCTCTCCGTTGCAGAGCACAGGCTCCGGATGCACTGGCTCAGCGGCCATAGGTCACGGACCCAGCCGCTCCACGGCATGTGGTATCTTCCCGGACCAGGGCACAAACCCGTGTCCCCTGCATCGGCAGGCGGACTCTCAACTACTGCGCCACCAGAGAAGCCCTGTTAACCATTCTTAAGTGTACAGTTAGGAGTGTTAAGTAGATTCACATTGTTGTGAAACAGAGCTCCAGAACTCTGTCAACTTGTTTAGCAGAAGCTGTATATCCATTGTATATTTTGGGTGTTATGTTTTAAGACTCTGGATTTTATTTAAATCTTCTGTTTTAGTAGGCCTCCTCTGACACCGAACTGGCAGAGGAAGGATGGTGATGCTTTGTTCCTTCCAGGTTGGGGTGAAAGTCCAGGTTCCCCTGTAGACTTCTCTTGACACCCGAGGGGTATGGTAGAGCCCCTCCTTACTGCAGGGCAAGGGTGGAAATCCAGACTTTCCACTGGGCTTCTTCCTATGCCCCCCTGGCTGGTAGGGGGAGGGCTCCTCATTATTCCTCCACTGACACTGGTTGGGTAGGGGTGGGCGCCCCATTCCTGGTGGAAGGTGGTAAAGTTGCAGGCTTCCCACTTGCCTCCTCTGATGCCATCCCAGCAGAAAGAAGGAGGGGAACGTGATTGCTGCTATAAATGGGTGGAGGTCCAGGCGTCCCATCAGTATCTCTACTGATACCATGGTTGGGGCCAGGGGGCCTTGTTATTGCTGGGTTGGGATGAAAGTCCCAGCTCTCTCTTGGTCCTTTCTATTTCCCTGGCAGGGAAGAGTGTTGGGGTGCCTTGTTACAGTCACGTGAGGGTAGGAGGCTAGTCACTCCTCTTGCCCCTTGCTGAAGGGGCCATCGTCTTTCCGTGGTGTTCGGCTAGAGTAGAGTAGCTGTTGTCTTAATGTTTTTGGTCTTTCCACGCTGCCCCTTTCCTGATCCTTTGGCTTGAGAGAGCTGATTTTTCCTGTGTATTTGTGTTTGTGTGCTGTTTGGCTCCTGGATTATCCAGCACCCAATCTGGGATGTATGAGGCAGAGAGAAAACCCAGCAAACTCAGTGATATATTGATCCTCAGGTGCTGAGGCCTCTAACCATTCTGCATCTTTTCTGTCTTGTCCTATAATCTTTAAAATGTACCTATGGCCACTCAGTAATATACAGTGAATTGTCATTTAAAAGGTAAGGTTCTATTTTTTTTAATTAAAACAATTTATTATTATAGCGAACATTTATTATAGGCCAGACACTTAGTGACTTATAACCCTGGGTTGTTCTCAAATGAGACTTAGTGTGTTGAGTGATTTTGTCAAGTTCATGGAGTTTATAAATGCTAAAGCTGATGCTTAGGCCAGGCAATAAACAAGGAAACAGAATTATTTTGGATAGTGTTAGCGCTCTGAAGAGCATTACACAGGATGATGTTGATAGAGTGTCTTGCAAGGGGAAGTGTGCAGGGAGCGGAGCCAGACACCGTTTGCTGGGAGGGAAGTCAGGGAGGGCCTCTCTGAGGAGGTGATGTTCCAGCTGAGCCCTCAGTGACAAGAAGGAGTGTGCTGTGTGAACCTCAGCAGGAAGAACTTTGTAGTTCAGCTTTCCTGAGGTGTGAGGGGTCATGGGGAGACCTGGGAGGAGAAGGAAGGCCAGCAGTGCTGAACGCAGTGAGCAGTGAGGAGGGGACATAGAAAGAGGCTGAGCGGTAGGAAGAAGACCCGGCTCATGTACGGCTGTGATACTGGCCTTAGGGGTTTCGTTTTTTGTTTTATTTTTACTTAAAGAAAAGTACAAATATTTGTATATAGGTGTGTGTTTTAGGGGCAGGTTTACCAATGTTAGTATTGCTAATTGTGTTTTTTTCAAGTGCTTGGTTGTTAATGGGCTAGAATGAGTGAAAGAGGAAGGGACCCAGGAACAAATACCAGGCTTATTGCTTCCTGCTGGACAGGGAGAAAGAACTGAGCCTGTTTTTTTGGGGGGATTGATGCCTCTATATGGTGATATTTTTTTGTTGTTGAAATTCAGTCCCCAAAAGAGGCCCATGCCATTCCTTTTAAATAAGAGAAATTACTATTTACTGCAGAAAATGTAGTAGAACCTAAAGAAGAAAACAAAATTGACTGTAATTTCACTACCCAGAGCTAATTACCGTTGCCATGTGGGTTTATCTCTTTTTAGCCTTTGGTCCGTATGTCTATGAATTTTATGCATACATTTATACAATTACGATAAAAATGTGTCGATTTATCATTTTCATGAATATGTCATTAAATATACCATAGGAACATTTAAAAAATTACTATATAATTTTTCATTTTGTGCCACTATGGTAACTTAACCCTTCTCCCACTGTTGACCTGTTTTCCTCTGACTTTTTGGTTTGCACTCACCCTGATGCAGTAAGCATCCTGTTTACATACAACTTTTGTTTTTGTTTTTTTGCGGTACGCGGGCCTCTCACTGTTGGGGCCTCTCCTGTTGTGGAGCACAGGCTCTGGACGCGCAGGCTCAGCGGCCATGGCTCACGGGCCCAGCTACTCCGCGGCATGTGGTATCTCCCTGGACTGGGGCATGAACCCGTGTCCCAGGCATTGGCAGGCAGACTCTCAACCACTGCACCACCAGGGAAGCCCTACATACAACTTTGTGTCTGCTGCTAGTAGATCACCACAGGTGTTATGCACACTGAGAAGGCTGTGCATAGACAATGCTAAATTGTTCTCTGGAAAGGTAGATGATGAGAGTACAATTTACTTGTGATGGTGTGAAAAGTGTTCACAGCTATGGTGACAAGGGAACTCTTTTGAGTTACAAATCATGTGTTCTGCATATTCAAGTAAATAGGAAAATTGGGCAAAACAAAAAGTGACAAACTGTTTTTCTACCCTGTTTTCAAAAAAGAAAAAACAAATGAAACTCTTAAAAGGATACTTTCTGTACCCATGGTAGATGGTCCTTTGTAAGTAATTCTTGCATCATCACTAGATGTAGGGAATTGATAACCTTTTCACAATTCAGATACTTGAGTGACTCTCAGCGAGAAGCTTCTGGAAGGCCTGACCAGGCATAAGAGAAAACCTTGTAAGTTAGGTGTGAGTTTATTTACTAATCTTTGCCCTGTAAACTGATTTTTTAAAAAGAATTCCTGGTTTACTTTGTAGTTTTATTTTTCTCATTCTTCCAAGCTTATTAATGTGTCCTACAAATATTCGATCTTGAAGATCTGGGGCTGGAGGAGTTTGGGAGTGCATAAAGGTGTTTCCTGCCATTTTACTAGGAAGACAGGTATTGGATGCGGTCATTGCAATTTCCCTTAATTATAATATCTACAAACTTAAAGTAGCTAATGCCATTTTAATTTATTTTTATCAGATTATGTTTATAACTTTTTTGAATTTGAGTTTAGTATTGAAAATCCAGAATATATGAGATACAGAATACAGAAGACTAAAATAAACTGCTTAACCATCCCAAAATAATCTCTTTAAAAATTTTGATATATATCTTTCAAATTCATATTTATTGTGCGTATATGTGTACACATACACAGACCTTCACGAATTTCCTTCTCCCTGCTGCCACATACACATGCTACTAGCATCTTTTTACAGTAATTGGATCAGTTGTATACTGTTTGTTCATATTTTTCCTATTCAGTGATGTTGGGATTGTGTGTCTAACTCAGTATAACTCTTCAATATTGTTTTTAAAGTGTTATGACGTTCCATCATGTGAAGTTATCCCAATGCATTCCAGCAGTTCACTACTGCACATTTTAAAATTTCCTTTTTTTGCCAGGGAGAACATTCTTATGGCTAAATTTTTTCACATGGGCATCTGTAATTATTCCTTTAGGATAAACTTTTAAGTAAAATTAAGCACTATCTTAGCTGCTCCTCCCAGAGTCTCTCATCAAGGATTTTATATTCAATATCTTGGGTGTTCTGTTACAGAGACCACAGGTAGGTGTATGAACATGGAAGAGATCAGTTCCCATGAACTCTTCCTGAGGAATCTGTCAGAGGATGAGCTTTAGACAACCAAGAAATGTTTGAGTAAGTTAAGACCAAGTAATGTGGGACTTCCCTGGTGGCGCAGTGGTTAAGAATCCACCTGCCAATGCAGGGGACATGGGTTTGATCCCTGGTCTGGGAAGATCCCACGTGCCGCAGAGCGACTAAGCCCGTGTGCCACAACTACTGAGCCTGTGCTCTAGAGCCTGCGAGCCACAACTACTGACACCTGTGCACCTAGAGCCCGAGCTCTGCAACAAGAGAAGCCACCACAGTGAGAAGCCCACGCACCGCAACAAAGAGTAGCCCCTGATCACTGCAACTAGAGAAAGCCGTGCAGCAACGAAGACCCAATACAACCAAAAATAAATAAATAATTAAAATAAAAATTAGAAACAAACAAAACAGGGCTTCCTTGGTGGCTCAGTTGTTGAGAGTCTGCCTGCCGATGCAGGGGACACGGGTTTGTGACCCGGTCCAGGAAGATCCCACATGCCGCGGAGCGGCTGGGCCCATGGGCCACGGCCGCTGGGGCTGCGCGTCCGGAGCCTGTGCCCCGCAACGGGAGAGGCCACAACAGTGAGAGACCCGTGTACTGAGAACAAAACAAAACAAAACAAAAAAAACAACAACCCAGTGCCCGATTCTTGATGTTAGAAAATTGAAAATATATAAAACCCCGGGAACCCTACTCTGCTGTATTTCAATTAATTGAGCATAGTATACTCACATCAACTTTTTTACAAGTTACATAGATTCAAACATCTGCCTCATTTATTTATTTATTTTTGAGGTATGTGACCTTGAATGTACTTTGTAACTGCATAATCAGTGATGCATACATTGCACTTCATATGCTTTGGGGTCACTTAACAATTTAAACATTACTCTTTAAAGTCATACCGTGTTTCACAGGTGGGTTTGTTCATGCTCGTTGGTAAGATGATTTCCTCCTGGGTGTTACTGACTACGGATACTGCCTTTCTAATTTTTGTCTTATTTGCTAGTTTTGACAGGAGCTGCTGTCCATTTTTATTTTAGCAGTCTAGTTTGACTGGAGCTGTTGCTTCAGGTTTCATGTTTTGACCAAGTAGCACAACAGTGATTAATAATAAGCCGGAAGGTGCAGACCGCTTATGTTGTTTGGAAGTACTATGGAAGATCACTATGAAATTTCATGCATAGAAAACTTTGAAAAATTTGAAAGCTCATTCAGCTCAGGTTTTTTTTTCTCACAAAGTCACTAGGCATCCTGACTCAGTGGTTGCTAATTTAAAATATGGTAATTAGTTTATGCATTTTAATAACATGAGTTTGTATTGACATTTTTTTGTCTACGCTAATAAATGTGTCTATAAGAAACATTTTACTAAGCTACTTGGCTAAACTTCTTTAAGGAAAGTGTAAACCAAAAACAGTTTTAGATTTAATCAGTACATTTTTCACTTCCATCAACCTTAAATGGGAAAATCGTGTCAGTGTATTATCCACATGATTTTTTTTTTTTTTTGAGGCTATTATCATTTGATGGCCAGGCTGTGCTCATTGATTTTCACCTGTGACAGTTGATTGAAACAGATCAGTTTTACCTCTTGAGAAATAAATAACTTGGACGTTCTCTACATCATCATTATTTTTTATTTATCTCATAATTTTGTCCTTATGATATGTACTGGAGGGGTTTTTATCCTTTTGCTTACTTTTGATCAAGATTATCATTTTCTTTGTGATGGAAGCTTCATATATTTCGACCAGTTCCTCACATTGTGAACATTTCATCACGCCATCTTTACATTACGTAGGTATGTCCGCTCTGAAATCACTGCCAAGAACCATTTGAATGTTGGACATGAACTCGTTGTTCCGTGGTTTGGGCTATAGACCTAAACAGCTTCTGTTTTTTTTTTTTTTTTTCTCCACGTGTAAAATTTAGTTATGTTGAGCCAAATGGCAAGATGAATTTAAATCAAAGCTGAATACATAGTGGATTGCAAACTGAAGTGACCCGAGGTCATTTTTGGTTCTCTGAAGTAGCTTTGATTATTCATCCTTGGCACTAGGCTTTGCCTGCAGCCTGTAATCTTCCCTCCTCAGTGTTGTAAGATTAATACTGTTCTAGAGGTCTGGTGCATGTTGCTTAAGATTAAATATGGTGCCCTGGGCAGTTAGTTTTAGGGAGTCAGTCAGTACTGTTCATTTAGTTTTTCTGAAATGACTAAATGAGAATTTATTTAGGGCACAAGATGCTTGTAGGTTTAGATCCAAAATTAGAGTCTGTAGTATATTGTATCTTCTAAGGGACTTGGAATTACTATGTTAGAAACAAATCTTGTATGCAGTTTCTTTTATCTTCGGGTATTTGCTGTGCTAGTTTGTTTCACTCAAAATAATAGGCATTATTTTAGTTTTGCCAGATTGTTAGTAATGGCTGCATAACACTCCGTCAATAAGAAATACGGTAGACCTTATCATCACTTCTTAGTGACATGTCTGTGTTTTTAAAATTATGACCGTTGCTGTACGAAACTTTCGTTGCGCCTGGAAAAATTTCCTCTTTTGTTATATGCTTAAGCTATATTTCACTTTTGCTGTGTAACTACTTCAAAATGTAGTGGCTTAAACAAGAGCAGTAATTTAACTTTGCTCACCAATCTGTAATTTGGGCAAGGTTGGGAGAGATTGAGTGGGAGCTGGAGAATAAACTTTCCAGAAGGCTCACTCAGATGACTGCGAAGTTGGTGCTCGCTGTTCCCTGGGAACCTTACTGGGCTGTGGGCTGGGAGCCTCAGTTGCTTTCCACATGGGCCCCTCAAGGCTGCTTGGGCTTCCTCACAGTGTAGTGGCTGAGTTCCAAGAGAGAGTGTCCCAAGAGAACCAGGCAGAAGCCGCATGGCCTTTCAGAGCTGGCTTTGGAAATCATGTAGTGTCACTTCGGTGACTTCCCTTTCCTTCTCCACCTGCCCTCCCCACATGCATCATTAGTGTTTGTAATGAAAGAAGGTAAAACTGGATATGGGTAGATGCAATCTTTTCTACAATTGGGATTTAACAAATTCCCTGTTTTGGGAATGTTAAGGTGGTTTCTATTTTTGTTTGTCTTATAAACAGTACTACCATGAGCATTCTTCTTCTCAAAGCTCTTTTGTTCATCACTTGGTTAGGCTAAAATTCTTAAGATATAACCACTGTGTCAGAAGAAAATAACAGTTTTAAGGCTTTGGAGAAGTAACAACTCACTTTCCTACCAGCTGGAGGAAAGGTTGAACACTTACTCTCATATGAGCTATATTTGAGATTTATCCACTTACCCATGACCATGCCAGCTCATCTTTGCTAGTCTGCTTTGTTTTAAAACAGATTCTTATTCTTTCTAAATTTGTATTTCTTTGCCTACTAGTTAGGGTACATGATTTATTTGCTTGTAGGCAGCTTAGAATTCTTTTATTTGTTGTTTGCTTGTTTCTGTAATTTTTTACACTAGAGTGTTCATAAAAGTTATATTGGTAAAAGTTATTTATACCTAAAGATATTGATTCTTTGTAAAAAGTTTCAAATATTTCAAATACTTTTTCCAAGGTTGCATATTTATTTTGACAGATATATAGTATCATAAGTTTGTTTTCCCCCGTTATTTAAAATTTTCACAACCTGTTGAGAGTCTTTCTGGTAAAGGTAGTAAAGTAAGGATATCATTAGATGAATAGTCTGCCCTTTATCTTTTTTATTTACTGAAGTCTTAAATATACTTGTGAATGCTTTGCTCTTTCTTTTGTTTTATTTGTATTTTCCATACAAATTTCAAAAATGGAATTCTTGCAGCTTTATGCCTTATGATATTTTCTAGTATCTAGTTGGACAAACGTCTTCAGTCATTATGTCAAGGCTATGAAATGTGTGTGTGTAATCATCTCCGACATGCTATTCTGTCAAGCACTGTTGCACTCACACTCAGGTTTCTTGACTCCAGATTACAAGTTCTTTACCACTATATTAAGCTGCTGCTTCATTTTATCCAGTGTTTTCAGAACACATATTTATGTGTTTACTAAAAGACACGTATAAGAATGTCCATAACAGCTTTACTCATTGTGGTTCCAAACTCCAAACAACCCAAATGTCCAAGAGTAAATGGGTATATACATTTTTCTGTGTTCACACCATGGAATATTATACAGCAATAAATTATGAACTACTTCTATACATAACATAGCTGACTTTTTACACCATTAAATTGAGGTCAGGCAGTGGTAATTTTTCTTTTTGTGTATCTTTGCTGTCTCCCCTTTTTCTTTTCTTTCTTTTTTTTTTTTTTTTTTTGCGGTACGCGGGCATCTCACTGTTGTGGCCTCTCCCGTCGTGGAGCGCAGGCTCAGCAGCCATGGCTCACGGGCCCAGCTGCTCTGCGGCATGTGGGATCTTCCCAGACCGGGGCATGAACCCGTGTCCCCTGCATCGGCAGGCAGACTCTCAACCACTGCGCCACCAGGGAAGCCCTCCCCTTTTTCTTGATTAATTTAGTGAGTGCTTTATCTATTTTGTTGATATTTTTCAAAGGCAGCATTTGGATTTATCATTTTCCTTTTTTTCCTTTTACCTTGTTAGTTTCTGCTTGCATCTTTATTTTCTCCCTTTGCTTCATTTTGCTTTACCTTGTTCTTTTTACAGCTTTTTGTGTTGGGAATTTATTTCACACTCTTCTTTCATTTTAATTTACAAATGTATTTGCAGGTCACATTTTCTTTTGATGACTGCTTTAATTGTATCCTATAGATTCTTCTATATAGTGTTTTTACTATTTTTTTTTTAAGTTCTACAATTTTGGTTTGCATTTTTCCTTTACTCAAGGATTGTTTAATAGAGTGTCTTAAAATTTTCCAGGTAGAAGGGCCTTTTGGATATTGATTTTTTTTTTTACTTTCTACTTCTACAGCACTGTGATCATTACAGTCATTACTTTTTACTTTATGGATTCTATTAAGGTTTTCTTTATCACCTATTATGTAGGTACCTTAAAGGAACATTTCATATTTAAGAAAAAGGTACATTTTCTATTACTTGAGTCTAAATTTTAATACATACCCATAATATCTAATCTTTTACTTATGTTATTTAGGTCTTCTATATCCTTATTTTTGTTCTCATGACAGTCTTGGACTGAGAGTAGTGTGATTAAGTCTTCTATTCCTTCTTCCATCTCCTGTAGTCTTCACTTTTTAAAGGTGTTCACTATACTATGTGAGGCATAACCTTCCTTACTGTATTCAATACTGTTGTGTATGTGTTGTGAATGGTGGCCTTCGGCATTAAAAATGTTGTTTACTTCTTTTGGGCCTAAATTCTACCCTATATATCAGGAAAAATCATTATGTAATTCTTTGTATATCAGTAACAAACTTTCTGCTTTCGTTTTTGCTTGAATTTGCCTGATTGTGTGTTTATATGTATTGATTTATATATAAAATTTATACACAATGCAATTCATATTTTTTTGGAGTGTAGTTGTACGAGGATTAACACATGCATAGACTCTTGTCACCACCATAAGAAGGATACAGAACTATTCCAACATCCCAAAGAATGACCTTGTGCTGCTCCCTTTTTTAGGTAAACCATGTCCCATCCCAGTCCCTGGCATTCAGTGATGCCCGTATGGTTTTACCTTTTCCAGAATGTTATATAAGTGGGATCCTATATGCGGTATGTGGACCTCTCACTGTTGTGGCCTCTCCTGTTGCGGAGCACAGGCTCTGGACGCGCAGGCTCAGTGGCCGTGGCTCACAGGCTCAGCCGCATGTGGGATCTTCCTGGACCAGGGCATGAACCCGTGTCCCCTGCATCGGCAGGCGGAGTCTCAACCACTGCGCCACCAGGGAAGCCCAGTATGTAATTTTTGAGACTGGTTTCTTTTACTTAACATCATGCAGTTGAGATTCCTCTGTATTATTGTGTGTACCGTTAGTTCATTCCTTTTGATTGCTGAGTACTATTCCTTTATGTGGATATACCACAGTTTATTTATCCATGTACCTGTTCAGGGACTTAAGGATTGTTTCCAATTTTTGACTCTTATGAGTAATGTTGCTATCAACTTTTACATGTAGATTTTTCTGTGAACATAAGTTTTCATTAAGTGAAATGATATGCAGTGGTTGGGGCATATACGATAGATATGTGTTTAACTTTTTTTTTTGGCTGCATTGGGTCTTCGTTGCTGCACGGAGCTTTCTCTAGTTGTGGTGAGTGGGGGATACTCTTCGTTGCAGTGCGTGGGCTTCTCATTGCAGTGGTTTCTCGTCACAGAGCGTGGGCACTAGGCACGCAGGCTTCAGTAGTTGTGGCATGCGGGCTCAGTAGTTGTGGCTTGCGGGCTCTAGAGTGCAGGCTCAGTAGTTGTGGTGCACGGGCCTAGTTGCTCCACGGCATGTGGGATCTTCCCGGACCAGGGCTCGAACCTGTGTCCCTTGTATTGTCAGGCGGATTCTTAACCACTGCGCCACCAGGGAAGTCCCTGTGTTTAACATTTTTATGAAACTGCTAAACTGTTTTCCAGAATGATTGTGCCATTTTGCGTTCCCAGAAGCAGTGTACGTAGAATTCTTGTTGCTCCACATACTTGTCATTGTTAATTTTAGTCCTTCTAATAAATGTGTTGTGGTGTCCTGTGATCTTAATTTGTGTTGATTATGATGTTGAACTATAATGATTATGATGTTGAACATCCTTTCATGCATTTATTTGACATCTGTGTACATTCTTTGGTGAAATGTCTGTTTAAATATTTTGTCCTGAAAAATACTTTTCTTAATGTTGAGTTTTGAGAGTTCTTTATATATTCTGGTAACAAATACTTTCTCCTAGTATGTGGCTTATCTTTTCTTACAGTGTCCTCCCCAGAGGAGACATTCTAAGTTTAATTCATCAATTATTTCTTTTATGGATTGCAATTTTGGTTTATATCTAAGAATTCTTCCTAACCTAAGGTCATGAAGATTTTCTCCTCTGTTTCTTTTTAAGATTTTATGTTTTTACATTTTACATTCAATTCTATGATCCATTTTGGGTTAGTTTTTGTATATGGTGCAAGGTGTGAGTTGAAGTTTAGTTTTTTTGCATGTGGATATCCAGTTGTTTATAGCAAAAACTTTTTTCCAAAATTCCCTTTGTACTTTTGTCATAAACCAATTGACTATAATATTTCTGAACTCTCTACTGTTTCCCCTTAGTCTGTGTGTCTGTCATTTTGTCAATACCACATTGTTTTGATTACTGTAGTTTTTAAAATGTCTTAAAACCATTGTGTGATTCTCCTGTCTTTTTTCCCCCCAAATTGTTGTGCTTATGCTAGTTGCTTTGCCTTTACGTATAAATTTTACAATTAGTTTGTCTGTATCTACTAAAAATCCTGCTGGGATTTTGATTGGAATTGCATTAAATCTATGAGTCAGTTTGGGGAGAATTGATATGTATATTAACTATCTTGAGTCTTTTAATACATGAACAGATAATGTCTTTTATTTATATCTTAAAAATTTTTTCTTACTGTTTTGTAGTTTACTGTGTACAGATTCTTGGCATACTTTTTAAGGTTTATACCTATATTTCTTTTGTTTTTGTTGTTGTAGCTATTTAAAAAAAATTGTTTTCCAGTTGTTCATTATGACTGGAATGTACAAATTCCAGTGTATACAGATATATCATATCTTGCTAAAACTCACTTATTTAGAATTTTTTAAGATTATTTGGGCTTTTCTATATTGTCTTGATATCTGATACTATTTCTTCCATTCCAATCTGAATACCTTTTACTTTTCTGTCCTTATTGTACACTGCCTATGACTTTCAGCAAAATATTGAATTATGAATGATGGGACAGCCTTGCTTAATTCCCAGTTTCAGGGTGGGAGGAAGCTTCAAGTCTTTGAACATTTAGTAGTTTGCTGTAGGTTTTTTTCTAGATGTTTTTGAGACAGGGGAAGTTCCCTTCTATTCCTAGTTTGGTGAGAGATTTTATCATGAGTGGATATTGAATTTTGTTAGATGCTTTTTTGTTATCAACTGATGTGATTGTGTGGTTTTCCTTTTTTAATCTATTAATATGGTGAATTACACTGATTGATTTTCACATATCGAACCAGTCTTGAATTCCTGGGATAAATCCCACTTGAGTGTAATGTATTATACTTTTAATATATTGCTGGATTCAGCTTATATTCTGTTGAGGATTTTTTTGCATCTGTGTTCCTAAGGCATAGTGTCTATACTTTCTTTTCTTGTATAGCTAACTGTTTTGGACCTTTTTTATGTCTATAAATGCTTGTTTAATGATACTTCCTTCTGATTGAGCTGTTATATTACAGATTACCTCTGTTTCATTTTTTTGTTTTGCTTGGGTGGTGTTGGAGACTCTTCATTGGCTGAAGTACTTTAATTCTCACTTTTTGTTGCCTTCTTAGAATAGCTTTATATGAAACTTGCGTCCTGTGTTCTGTACATTTTGAAATGTCTTAAATTATTCTGGGATAATGTTCCATGTAGAAGAGATCAGAGGTTTCAGTTGTCTCTAGGACTCTTAGTTATTTTCATTTCCCTTAGTTCTTTTTGTGTTGTTGTTAGTGATATTTATATATCAAGAAATTTAGCAATTTATCCGTAAAATGTGCTACAATTATCTTACCTTGTTTATGCAATTCTTTTTTGTTCATTTATAGTGAGGAGAGCTTTTCTGAGTCTTCTGTAATCTGGAACTGTTTTTAAGTCCATGGCTAGTGGGTATTTGAATGGTTTTGGAATTAGGCACGTAGATGTGTGGGAGCAATGTTAATGTGGGAAACAGATTTGTGGTTTGGGTCCTTGGACCACAGTGTATAAATTAGAACTTGGGAGCTGACTGTGGGGAAATGGGCTTTCTACTGTCGACTGGAAAGGTGGAAACAGATCTGTTACTCAAAGGCACCTTGGTGTTGATTCTGTTTTTTACTCCAATTGATGAATTAGTTTATTTGGTTCAGGATCTAGGTGAGCCTGATGCAGAGGTACAGATAAATAGTTATACAGATGTATAGGTATATCTCCATCCTTAAATAGAAGCATATACCTGGCTGTGTAAGCTCTTCCTGCCTGACAATATAGCACTCAATGTGAAAGAACTTCGGCAAAAAATTGAGCTTTTTACATCTACGTTGGACACACAGTGTCACTGCTAGGTGCTTACCTCTGTCAAGGACTCTAGGGAACTTAACGTTCCTGCTCTCTGTAGCCATCTTGCTAACAATACGATTCCGTATTTCTGCCTACTTACATTCATTAACGCTGTGTGTGTGTATTCCATTTTTTTTGCATATCAATAGGCACCTGAAGTGATGTACAAATCTGTCTGTTAGAAAATGACACTAATACTTGTCAACAGTTATTCCTCTGTGTTGTATTAAACCTTTAATTAAAGAATGTTATAGAAATATAGGTTTTTCTTTTGTGTCCCATACTGGCTTTTTTTTTTTTTTTTTTTTTTTTTTTTTGCTGTACGTGGGCCTCTCACTGTTGTGGCCCCTTCCGTGGCAGAGCGCAGGCTCAGCGGCCATGGCTCACGGGCCCAGCCGCTTCACGGCATATGGAATCCTCCCGGACCGGGGCACGAACCCGTGTCCCCTGCTTCAGCAGGTGGACTCTCAACCACTGCGCCACCAGGGAAGCCCTGGCTGTTGTTTTTATTTTATGTCTGTAGGACCTCAGCTGTGTAGACTAGAGACGTGATCTCTGTGTGTGCAGGTTTGCTCAGAAGTTGATGCCTCCATGCAGTTGTGACTTTCAGTTCTAGTTATTTATTGCTACGCTTCTAGTCGTGTGATGGAGGGGTTAAGAAGCAGGCTTTGTCATCTGCCTGGCCTGGATTTGAATTCAATTTTGTGAATTGGGGCAAAGTGCTTAAATTTTCAAGATTCCTTTTCCTCTTTAAAATAGGGATAATATTATCAACTCTTCATAACTTCTTTTCAGGTTTAAATGAGATCATACATATTAATAACTTGGTATAGGGAGCAGCACAAATTAAAAATGCAAAAGCAATAGCTCATATTATTTTATTTTCTGCTATCTGTTTGGTTATTACAGTCTATTGACCCTCAGAGTTGACTGCTCTATTTATTTCATGTTTTCTCAAAAAATATTCTAACATCTCCCACAGGATTTTGTCTCTACAATTATCCGTTTACTGGACAGCCCCTCGACATCCATCAGAGCAAAATCCTTCCTGGTTCTTCTGTATATTTTGATTCATAACCACGAGATGCTGCTGCTCAGCTGTCAAGCACGGTAAGATTTTCTCTGACAGTTTCACCAATGATGTCAATTTGACCCCTGTTTATTAGTTTTATTAGTAGTATTTCTTGGCCCCTATGTACCTGGTATTCACAATTGTTTTCCTAGATTTTTCCAAGGGTTTAATGTTTCACTTGTCACCTCAGCTTGGAAACACTGAAGCAGGATGTTGGGAAGTGCTTGGAGTTTCCTAGATCTGAGTACAGTCCAAGGCAGGGTGTTAAAGTTGGTTTTGGTTTACATTTTTGCAAGGCGTTCTTGACTGGTGGTTTGGTCATAGTTCTGATTTGTTTGAGCTTCTGGAATGAGTAGCTGAAAGCCCAGAGGAGCAGCCTAGAAAAGCGGAGGAAGAGGTAGAGCGAGGATCAGGAGTACATGGACTGGTTCTCGACTAGGCAGATCTCTCACTGTCTCTGGGTCTCACCTCCTTCCTCTAAAAGGAGAAGCTGTTCTGATGCACCTCAGGTTCCCTTCATCCTTTTTTTTTTTTGCGGTACACGGGCCTCTCACTGTTGTGGCCTCTCCCATTGCGGAGCACAGGCTCTGGACGCGCAGGCTCAGCAGCCATGGCTCATGGGCCCAGCCGCTCCGCGGCATGTGGGATCCTCCCGGACCGGGGCACAAACCCGTGTCTCCTGCATTGGCAGGCGGACTCTCAACCACTGCGCCACCAGGGAAGCCCCTCCCTTCATCCTTTGTTGCTTCTCGATTAACGTTTTTGAAACTGTCTGGTCCGTGCTCTTGAACATACGGTTTATCGCCTATTTCTCGATCTGGCTTTTTACTTGTTGTAGGATACTGGGGAGATCCTAGAATTGCTGAGATGGATCTAGGTTAGGAACTAGAAAACTTCTCCTGGAAACAGAGAGTAAATGTTTTAGGATTTACGGGTCAAGAAGCAAAATTGCTAACACATATATATGGAATCTAAAAAAAAAAAAAAATTGTTCTGAAGAACCTAGGAGCAGGACAGGAATAAAGACGCAGATGTAGAGAATGGACTTGAGGACACGGGGTGGGGGGAAGGGTAAGCTGGGACGAAGTGAGAGAGTGGCATGGACATGTATACACTACCAAATGTAAAATAGATAGCTAGTGGGAAGCAGCCACATAGCACAGGGAGATCAGCTCAGTGCTTTGTGACCACCTAGAGGGGTGGGATAGGGAGGGTGGGAGGGAAACGCAAGAGGGAGGAGATATGGGGATATATGTGTGTCAAAACTCAGATTTATTTAGGCTTTGTAGATTAAAATTAATAATATAAATTACTTTCAAAATCACATAGGTAGCCAGTCCAGACTGTGGAAGAATGGTTGGTATTTGTTCCTTTTTGCTTTGCAGCCCAGGTATTACACTAGTGTGCATATAAAATGCAATGTTGAATATAAAGGTATGCGAAAGGGAGGCAGACTTCAGGTTAGCGAGATGTCAAAATTCTCTGTGATGAGTTTGTATAGCAACCTCTTCTCCCTTCCACACCTGTGCCTTGAAACTCCGCTAGCAGCTGTGTTTCCGAGCTAACCGTGATGCTGCCTGTCTGCTGGAGAACTGAAACCTCATATCAGGAGCCCACGATAACCTTTGCTACATTATGTAGATATTTTTTCCTGCTTACCATCATCACCATCAGCCTTTTATGGATTAAATTTCAGCACGGTTTCTATGATGTCAGCTCTCAAATCTATCTAGTACAACAGGCAGTGAAATTGAGCTGTCAGGGTTAGATAAAAATGATATAATAGCCCCCAAGTGTTCACCTATTTCTCCAAACGATTTCATACTCATATTGAAAATGACAGGAGATAAAATAGGGTCTTGTGTGTCTCTAGAAATGATAACCCTTTGAGGGATGAATGGTCTTGTAAGTTCATTGTGTAGGTTTGCTGTGAGCCTGCAATGTCAATGCCTCCTGATGGATCAGGTTTTCCTAGAGGTTTTTTTTTGTTTGTTTCCCCATAGCATTGCTATTAATATGGTAATCAGTGGGGGAAATATCTGCTTTGATGTTAAAAGAAAGATTTTTTTTTTAAAAAAGGAAACGTTTACTTTGTATAATTGGTTAACTGTGTGGGAAAATGTTTTCTCAGCTTATACCATACAAAAGTCAATTCCAGATGTATTAAAGAATTATATATGAGAAAGAAACTGTAAACAGCTGGAAGAAAATATGTTTACATATGGGCAAGGAGAGCTTTTCTGAGCAGAAAAGGGTTGAAAGAAACCATGAAAGGAGATAGTGATAGTTTAGCTATATATAGTTTAGAAACTTTTATATCCCCCGCAAATCATAAATAAAATTTCATGGTAAGAAAATCTGTAAATTATTGCATCGTATATAACACAGAGTTAATCTGTGTACTGTAAAAAAGATTCATAAAGGTATTCAGCTTCAAGTCTAATCAGAGAAATGCAAATTAAAATGATAACCAAATACTGTTTCTATCCATCATAATGTCAAATTAAGGGAAGAAACCTTGCACTGTCTTATATCCAAAGTACTATCTTATATCCAAAGTACAGTTACAGGGGCAACTTTTAGCCAGTAGGTGAGGTTACCTTTTTGAGGGCATTTAAAAATGTGTATCATGAATCCTTATGATTCAGAAGTTCCACTGTTATAAATAAACTTGAATCACAGATTCGTACTTTTCTGGGGATGTCAAGTACCTGAAGGACCTGAACCAGCCGTTTTCTTGGTTGCTTAGATTTTTGTTAACTTTAGCTTCTAGATGTGGAAGTACCGTGAGGCTCTTCAGAGAATCTCCTGGGTAGCCCCAGTCTGCACTGTTTGACAGCAACATAATATTCCCTTGGTGATCATGAATCCCTCACTCTTAATCAGTAGAGTAATCCTCTTCATCCCCCAAAATGGAATTTTTGCTATGTCCTCTGGTGGAAATCTTTCTTCCTTGGACCCATTCCAGCAGAGCTCAGGGTCATGGAGACTGGAAGTAAAAATCTTGTGAGTGGGCTCTTAGGTATAATACCGAGAGGCAGTCACTCCCACTTCTACCCCTTGATTACCAGACCTGTGTGTTTTGACTGTGGGGAAGGCAAAAGCATATATTTTGTTTACTGGTTCAAAGCATACACTTGTTATTGTAAGGTAGGACCCAGTTTTTCGTTGTGTTGTTTCCCAGCTGGCAGCACGACTGAGTTTGCGGTCGGCCATTCCTCCTTTCAATCAAGCCAGGTGCCTCTGGGTGACGGTATACTCGCTAATGAGCAGATTTAGTGGGCTTGAGCATATTAACACATTTCTTTTGCTATGAATAAGTTCCTTGATCAGATATAGTGTTACATTGATTATCATGATGATAAATGAGGTATTTCTTAAGTCTCTACTTAGTGGCACTGGCAGAAGCATGTGGCAAGGACAGTGAGTCCATATTCAGGGTATAACTATTCCAGCGAGGAGAGTTTACTGCCCCTTTTGTACACCGACCTGTTGCTAGATGACTGGCTGTTCCCCCCAGGATATGGGGCCAGGCTGAGGGCTCAGCACTGGTTTCTCGTGTTGGCTGGAGTGGCAGAATCTAGGCCATCGTTGATGAGGAGCCTTCCTTACATTGAGTGTTAGGATTCTAATGTACATTTTGGGGAGGACGCAAATGTTCAGAATATAGTGACTCAAAGATCAGGGTTGTGATTCACTTATTGATGCTTCCCTGGGGCTCCATGCATCACCCCTATTTTCCAGGCACCGAGAATATCAGTAGACGTGCTAGGTCATAAGGCCCGGCATATGGCAGAGCAGTTGGAATTGCAGCAGAGTCTTTATTCACTCCAATTCCATTAAAAACTATTAAATTTATGAGTCTCTCAGATAATGAGTCAGAGGGACACATTCAAAGGTGGTTTGTATGTATTGCCTCCTAAGTTCACAAAGCCCACTTTTTGGGTCATAATCAGTAGAAGACGCAATAACTTGTCTTTGACCTGGAGGGATAGCCCAACATGCTGTAGACCACTGAGCCCTAGGAACTTCATTGAGGACTAGCAGACCATGGATTTTTATGGGGTTTATCTGTCTCTCACATGTTTTACTAGGCCAGCTAAAGTGCTTGCTGCTACCTGTTTCTCAGATCCAGTCAGCCTCATGTCATCAAAGTGCTAGTGTGCAAGTACAGGTGTGATGTTGGTGGGCCATCAAGAGGATGTGGATCTTTGCGGACTGTTTTGATGGCCAAGAGCAGGATCGTCAGCATAGCTCAAAGGCAAGGCAGTGAACTTTACTGTTTGCCCCGAGTAAGAAGCAAACACGTGCTGGCGGTTCTTCCAGATGCATACATAGAGCAAAGCCTTTGCCAGGTCGGTAGCGAGTACCACGTCAGGGCGATGTTGATTTGCTCCAGTAGAGGTACCAAACCTGAAACTGCAGCTGCAGTTGGAGTCACAACCTGTTTATATTTTGAATAATCCACACA
The DNA here is from genome assembly GCF_949774975.1 of Lagenorhynchus albirostris. Classification (NCBI taxonomy): domain Eukaryota; kingdom Metazoa; phylum Chordata; class Mammalia; order Artiodactyla; family Delphinidae; genus Lagenorhynchus; species Lagenorhynchus albirostris. The sequence goes on along the minus strand of NC_083104.1, from coordinate 44,891,627 downwards.
GTCATTTTCTAAGATTCTTCACAGACCAGACAGGCGAACGGGGATATGGTAGATTTTATCATCCCCGTACCTTTCAAGTTTTTGATGTTGGTATCCATTCCTATGACTTGGTTTTCTATGGATATGGGATATGGGTTGCTATCTTTTTTTAGAGAGGGGACATGCCAGGGGCTTCTGTTTGTCCCTTTTTACCATAATAGCCCTCACTGCACAGATCAGATGGCCGATGTGTGGATTCTGCTAGTTGCCAAGTATGTCTATTCCAGTTATAAATTTAGGAGCTGAAGAAATAAGCATGGAGTAGGTCCATACATGTGGTGTGTCAGTGTAATTTGAATTTGGGCCCAAACTGACTCTAGCCTGACCATCATAACCCAAGAGACAGTAGCTTTCATTACAGACAGAAGTGTTGGATGATGAGTTTGCTGAAGATCCCATATTTATTTTTTTATTAATATTTTATTATTTATTTATCGAAGTGGAGCTGATTTACAAAGTTTCAGGTATACAGCAAAGTAATTCATTTATATATACATATATATATTTTTTCAGATTCTTTTTCATTATAGGTTATTACAAGATATTGAATATAGTTCCCTGTACTATGCATTAGGTCCTTGTTGTTAATCTATTTTATACATAGTAGTCTGTATCTGTTAATTCCAAATTTATCCCTCCCTCCCAAGATCCCATATTTAAACTACAAATTTCTCCTTAAGGGGGAAGATACACTTAAAAGTTAAAGGATGTGCAGTAGAGAGATAAAAATGGGTTTAGATTGAGGTGAAGCAAAGAAAAGCATGGTGTCTTGATTTTCTGGAATGGTATATGGTCTCAACAAGGACCTGTTTGTGAGGTGGTCCAGGGTGAATCCAAATGGGATAGATTAGCCACAGTTTGCATCTCATGTCAGCATCATACTGCACATGGGGAGATCTGCAGTAGAAATAGACAGTGGAGTAGTCCATTGATGGGCACCGAGCCCAGTAGGACCAGAAGGGGAGGGAGGATGTCTCAGGGGGGTAGGAATGGGGGTGGGGCAGGGGTGAGGGCGTCCTGGAGGAACCTGGATTAAGGTAAAGCAGGGGGTGTGGCTTCTTCATGTTTAAACCCCGTATAATTGATTTCTCACCTTGTGAATGTGCCATCCTCTCAGTAAGAGACTGGTGGAGTCTTGTCTGCGGTTCACACCATTTCCAGGTAGCCAGCTCTTCTCTGCTCTTGAGCTCCCTTCTGTTTCTCCTGTTCACCTGCATACTCGTAACTCCTAATTGCCCTCCTGGCTGACTTCCTCTCTCATCTTTTATCTGTGCCATTACCAGATTCATATTCCTCAAATGCCACTTTCATGACGTCATTCCTTTGCTTTTTCCTTCAGTCTCCCTGTGACCCCTCTCCTCTTAGTTACCATGGCCTTTGTTCCACGTTTGCTGATACTAGTTCCTTTAAAAAAATGGTTCATAGCGTTGAGAAACTCACCTCTTCGTATCAGCTTCGAAGTGTAAACTTGTTCCCCTGCCATTCAGAGCTTAGGGTTCTGCTGGGGTTCTCCTTGCTTCCCAGGCACGTTTTTCCTTCATGTGAGCTTGGGCCTTCCCTTAATGCACTTATATCTGCACCATCATCCTTAGGAAATTCTTTGAAGGTTCTGGCTATGAATGGTGCAATTTCCTGTTTTTCGGGATAATGTGAATCTCCTTTGGGAATGTGAAGAAAAAAAAAAAAGGGAAGTATAATATTTGGGTTCAGTTGGCCAACTTGAACCAGAATTTGCCTCTGTAGTTACAGGGCTCATGGTAGGAAGTTAGCATACATTCTTTGCTTTTGTCCCACCTCAGTCTCTTCTTTGCTGCTTCTCCCTCTTCTGCATCTTCCTGGGCCCTCTGTTTCTCTTACATTGCTATCCTAATGTGATTTCACCTAATCCAGTGGCTTCAAATCCCATCTGTTTATTGATATGCACCTGTATGACCTCTCTACACTCCAGCCTTATATTATCTTAACATATTCAATGGCATGCCCGAGAGGAATCTTCAAGTTGCCATAAACGAACCAAATCTGTTCCCGAAGTCCACTTCCACTGCCAGACTCCCCCCATCTCAATAATACTTGGATTACTGTTCAGATTGTTTATCTTTTTAACTTGATATCCTTGTAGACCACTAAGAAATAACATTTGCAGTTCCATCGTAAAACAATTTTGAAGTGTTTATGGACACTACCCTCAAATGTTTCCACATCTTATTTCCTTCATAGAATGTGAATTCTTTTACTAACTAATGTTCCACTGTCAGTAAAGTCAATTTATTCTACTATAGCCTGTGTAAACACATCCTGTAATGTGAAGGCGTCAGGGAGGGCATGAAGAAATGAAGCATCATTCTAGAGTGAGTTTTATATTATTTATAAATATATTATTTATAATATATTATATGGATCCCTTCAGTCTTTTATTTCTCCCAGCAGAGGTAATAGATATTTTCTTATGTGTTAACAGTCTGTGCTAGTGGTTGAAAAGTGAGTAGTTTCTGCCTTAAAGAAATGGTATTTCATACTGTTGTAATTAAGTAGCACATTATTAAATTTTGTAATAGATAATACAGATTTTAGAAAAAATTGATTCCTTAGAGACAAGTGTGAATTTACTTTTTATACTCTGTAAACTTTGATGGGATTTCTTTTGTATACTCTGATTTCCAAAAGATAAACATTTCCATTTTCCCTGCCCTCTGTTTCTGGCAACCCTGTTATTTATATGGAGGATTTCCAGGCATAGGGAAAGAACCACTTTTGAATCATCTCAATCTCTGGTTGGGTTAAGGTGATCCAGGATTGTATGTAAATCCTGTCTCGGGAAGTCTAACCCTAGGCCTCAAAATATCCTTCCACTGTTCACAGACTGTGTGGATAGAGTCTAACACTCATCAGAAAGTAATCAGACGTATGAGAAGATAAGATGATATGATACAAAAACCAAATGAGATAAACTACAGTATCCCCAGGGGTTACAATGGAGTTAATCAGATATAGACCTTAAAATAACTACGATCAGTATATTCAAAGAATTTGGAAGATGGAGAATTTCAGTAGACAATTAGAACTATAAAGACAAACAAAGTGGATGTTCAGTAACTGAGAGGAAGAACTCAGTGGATTGGGTTAACTGCAGATTAGACACAGCTGAATAGAGAATTAATATACTGTACTCAAATCATCTGGGATCAATGGAGAGTGACAAAAGGATGGAAAATATGGAGAAGAGCAGAAGAGACATAGAAGAAAACAGTGGGGAAATGATGGTTTTTAACAATAAATGGTGCTGGATCATTTTGGCATCAATATTAAAAAAACCCCTTTATCTCTAAATTACACTGTACAAAGGAGTTAATTCATGTAGATTGCACATTGAAATGTAAAAAGATAAAACAATAAAATTTCCAGTAGATCAGACACATGAACATTTCTTCATTACCTTGGAGTAGACCAAGAGTTTTTAGCAGGACACAAGAGCACTGTCATAAAGGAAAGTATTGATAAATTGGATTGCCTTAAAATTAAGAGATTCTGTTCATCAGAATGCATCACTAAGAAAGTAACAAGAGAAGCCATAGAGTAGGGAAAAGTATCTGCTATACACATAATCGACATGGGCTCTTAACTAAACTATATAAACAACTGAAGGGCAGATAACCCAATAGAAAACTGAGCACAGACTTGAACAGGAACTTTACAGAATTGGTTTTCTTTGAATGGCCAATTAATACCTGAAAAGATATGTTAATCATCAGGAAAATGCACTTTGGTCACAATGAAATACCAATGGATGTCCCGAGGCATGGCTATAATTAAAAAGCCTGATAATGCAGAATTGTGGCAAGGATGTAGAGCAACTGAAATTCTTATACCTGCCTGTTGCAGTGTAAATAGACTTAATCACTTTGGAAAACTGATCATCAGCAATGCCTATTAATCTGAAGCTAGGCATACCTTATGATCCAGCAATTTCACTTCCAAACATATATCCAACAGAAATGTTTCCATGCATTCAGCATAAGAAGTGCTTGGCCATATTCATTAATTGAAATAGCCCCAGTGTCCATCAACAGTGAAATGAATAAACTGTGGTATATTCACACACTGGAATACCACACAGCAAGGAAAAAGAATGTAGACGAAGATCTGCAAATGTAATGTCAAACAAAGAAGGCATGCTCTCAGATAACTGGTAATATTTAGTCTGGTGGTTGAAGAGTTGAGGGAATGCCAGCCTGTTCTAGAAGTACTCAACGCATGGACGGATTTTGTTGACTTTGAGCTTCACACCAAGATCATCTCTATGGGCATTTTGACATGAACTTTAGCATCAATATCTCTAGGGTGTTTCTCTTGGGCCAGTTAGTTTCACCGAAGTGCGTTGCAGGTGTCAGCCTGGAGGGCAGGGACCTGGCTGCCTGGGTCTGGGGAGCCACCCTGGGGAAGGCGGCTGGAAGTTCTAGTATTCATTGTGCAGAAATTCACCTAGTCTTCTGGTTTTGTTTGGTGGCCACCTCCTTTTTTTTTGGCTGTGCCATGTGGCTTGTGGAATCTTAGTTCCTCTACCAGGGATTGAACCTGTGCCCTCGGCAATGAAAACACAGAGTCTTAACCACTGGACCGAAGGGGAATTCCCCTGGTGGCTCCCTCTTTGACTTGGTTTGCTTTCTCCTAGTCTAGAAACTTTCTGTTTGACTTTCTTTAGAGAATACATCTCCAGACTTCCACCTGTGTGCAAGTCTGGCAGTAGTCACCTAGATTCACTGGGTAGAGGAGGTAATCTAAAAATCAAACACTTTTTAATCAGATTTTGCCAAATATTTGTACTTTTGCTCCTTTTCCTTCACCCTTAGTTTTTTTTTTTTTTTTTACTGAAATCTAATCCCTTTTTATTTATTTATTTATTAAAAAAATTTTTTTTTTAAACATCTTTATTGGAGTATAATTGCTTTACAATGGTATGTTAGCTTCAGCTTCACAACAAAATGAATCAGTTATATACATACATATATTCCCATATCTCTTCCCGCTTGCGTCTCCCTCCCTCCCACCCTCCCTATCCCACCCCTCCAGGCGGTCACAAAGCACCGAGCTGATCTCCCTGTGCTATGCGGCTGCTTCCCACTAGCTATTTACCTTACGTTTGGTAGTGTATATATGTCCATGCCTCTTTATCGCTTTGTCACCGTTTACCCTTCCCCCTCCCCATAACCTCAAGTCCATTCTCTAGTAAGTCTGTGTCTTTATTCCTGTTTCACCCCTAGGTTTTTCATGACATTTTTTTTTTTAAATTCCATATATATGTGTTAGCATACGGTATTTGTCTCTCTCTTTCTGACTTACTTCACTCTGTATGACAGACTCTAGGTCTATCCACCTCATTACAAATAGCTCAATTTCGTCTCTTTTTATGGCTGAGTAATATTCCATTGTATATATGTGCCACATCTTCTTTATCCATTCATCCGATGATGGACACTTAGGTTGTTTCCATCTCCGGGCTATTGTAAATAGAGCTGCAATGAACATTTTGGTACATGACTCTTTTTGAATTATGGTTTTCTCAGGGTATATGCCCAGTAGTGGGATTGCTGGGTCATATGGTAGTTCTATTTGTAGCTTTTTAAGGAACCTCCATACTGTTCTCCACAGTGGCTGTATCAATTTACATTCCCACCAACAGTGTAAGAGGGTTCCCTTTTCTCCACACCCTCTCCAGCATTTATTGTTTCTAGATATTTTGATGATGGCCATTCTGACTGGTGTGAGATGATATCTCATTGTAGTTTTGATTTGCATTTCTCTCATGATTAGTTATGTTGAGCATTCTTTCATGTGTTTGTTGGCACTCTGTATATCTTCTTTGGAGAAATGTCTATTTAGGTCTTCTGCCCATTTTTGGATTGGGTTGTTTGTTTTTTTGTTATTAAGCTGCATGAGCTGCTTATAAATTTTGGAGATCAATCCTTTGTCAGTTGCTTCATTTGCAAATATTTTCTCCCATTCTGAGGGTTGTCTTTTGGTCTTCTTTATGGTTTCCTCTGCTGCGCAAAAGCTTTTAAGTTTCATTAGGTCCCATTTGTTTACTCTTGTTTTTATTTCCATTTCTCTAGGAGGTGGGTCAAAAAGGACCTTGCTGTGATTTATGTCATAGAGTGTTCTGCCTATGTTTTCCTCTAAGAGTTTGATAGTTTCTGGCCTTACATTTAGGTCTTTAATCCATTTTGAGCTTATTTTTGTGTATGGTGTTAGGGAGTGATCTAATTTCATACTTTTACATGTAGCTGTCCAGTTTTCCCAGCACCACTTATTGAAGAGGCTGTCTTTTCTCCACTGTACATTCCTGCCTCCTTTATCAAAGATAAGGTGACCATATGTGCGTGGGTTTATCTCTGGGCTTTCTATCCTGTTCCATTGCTCTATCTTTCTGTTTTTGTGCCAGTACCATACTGTCTTGATAACTGCACCCTTAGTTTTTAGAAGTATCTTTTCAATGCATGGTACCAGGGCAAGTGGTTATCTACTTGGAAAAACAGTGGAATTAGATTTCTTCTGAAATCCATATGATGAATCGGTTTCCAGTGGATTGAAGACTTCTGTGTGAAAGACACTCAAAGGAGAAGAAAGAGAAAGAAGAGAAAAAAAAAAGGAAGGGGAAGAGGGACAGTTCTGGATCATATAAATAATGCCTCCAAGTCAATAACAAAAGATCAATAACCCGTGGGAGAATGTGCAAAAGACCGGAACAGGTATTGCACAAAAGAGAAAATATGAACAACAAAGAAGTAACAGAATATGCTTACCATATTAATAATTACTAAAGTTCACATTAACACCACAAGATATAAATGAGTAAAAATTGGATACTACTAGATATTGGTGAGGTGGTTGCTCAGGGGGACTTGTACACTGCTGGTGGGAGTAACTGGGACAACCATTTTGGGAAACCATTTGGCAGTGTTGTGAAGTGGGACATCTGAGGTTCCATTTCTTTTTTTTTAATTGAAGTCTAGTTGATTTACAGTATTGTGTTAGTTTCAGGTGTACAGCAAAGTGAGTTATACATATATATGTATATCTATATTTTTTCAACTCTGCTGTAGTTTATTATAAGATACTGAATATAGTTCCCTCTGCTACACAGTGAGTCCTTGTTGTTTAGCTGTTTTATACATAGTAGTGTGTATCTGTTAATCCCATACTCTCAATTTATCCCTCTCTCCCCTTCCCCCTTTGGTAGCTGTAAGTTTGTTTTCTATGTCTGTGAGTCTGTTTCTGTTTTGTAAATAAGTTCATCCCATTTATAATTAGAAAACTGAAGCTTTAAAGAGCTTAAGAAATTTGGGCTTCTCTGGTGGCGCAGTGGTTGAGAGTCCGCCTGCGGATGCAGGGGACACGGGTTCGTGCCCCGGTCCGGGAAGATCCCGCATGCCGTGGAGCAGCTAGGCCCATGAGCCATGGCTGCCAGGCCTGCACACCCAGAGCCTGCGCACCCAGAGCCTGTGTGAGCTTAAGAGATTTGTTCAAGATCACGCTGTTAGAAAGTGCTAGGGCTGGGAATTATAGCCAGATTTGTTGAAATCTCTGTCAATATTATCAAGTTAAAAGAATGACCCTACTGAGGAAAGGAGAAAAATAACCTAGAAATCATAATGGGGCACAGGCCGTAATAAAGTTTTGGGGTACTGGTGTGGTATTGCTGTTGATTTACCTCTTTTTTAAAGTCAGCCTGACTCTTGGCACAGTGAGAAGATGGAGGTCTATAGCTCTTACAGAAAGTGGTAGTCTGTTTGCAGGGCACTCAGCATTTATCACCTGGTAGCGTATCCTGTGTAATTGAGCGTTACATCACCTAAAAATTTTTTTAAAAAATTGGCTGTGTAGAACAATGATACTACTTCATGTTTTCAAAACATTTTAGCTTAAGTTTTGAATAGATAACTCCTACTCATGGTTCATAATCCAGAAAAATTCAAAAAGTAAGAAATTACACCTCATGCTCCACAGCCCCAGATTACCACCATACGAAATAAAGCATTATTATTACTAGTTTATTCATCCTTCCAGAATTTTTTTTTAAATCCAAGCAAAAGTGAGTATAGATTATATTCCTCTCTTGTTACACAACAGCATACTATTTTGAACTTTGCTTGTTTTACTTAACGTACCTTGCGTTTTTCCCAAAATATATGTAGAGCTTCCTCATTTTTTTGGTAGCTACATTGTAGCAGTGGACTGTATTTTATTTAACCAGTCCCCTTTTGCTGGACAGTTTCCACCTCAAATTTTTGCTGTGTGTCATATGTATACAAGTATTTTAATAGGAATTGGAAATGTTTTTTCCCAATTTGTCTTAAAAATTTTTTAGCTTTATTGAGATATAATTGACATATAGAATTATAAGATATTTAAAGTGTACATCGTGGTGCTTTGATATAGACATACATTGTGAAAGGATCCTCCCATCTAGGTAACACATCCGTCACGTCACATATTTTCTGTTTTTGTGTTTGGTGAGAACATTTAAGTTTTACTCTTAGCAAATTTGAACCGTATAATACAGTGTTCTCAATTATAGTCACCAGGTTTTACGTTAGACCCTCAGACCTTATTCATCTTGTAGCTTAAAGTTTTGCACCCTTATACCAGCTTCTCACTATTTACCCCAACCCCTGGCAACCACTTTTCTATTCTTAGTTTTCTATGAGTTTGACTTTTTTTTTAGATTCCACATATAAGTAATACCATGCAGTGTTTATCTTTCTCTGTCTGGCTTATTTTAACTTAGCATAATGTCCTTAAGTTCCATCCTTGTGTTGCAAAGCAATGATAATTCCATTGCATGTATACACCACATCTTTTTTTATCCATTTATCTATTGATGACCAAATGGGGGACATATTTTTCCCCAACTTATTTGTCTCTTGGTTTTGCTCATGGTACCTTTTCCTAAGCAGAAGATTTTTTTACTTCTTATGTGATCCAGCAGTCTAATCAAACAGTAGAATTAAGAAAAAGGCCTTGGGGGAAATAAGGACCAAGGAATTGATGTAGAGAACTAGGTAAAGTCTTACAGCAATCTCAACAGCCATATGTATCTATTCAGCTGATGTTTATTGAGCCCTTATTTTGTGTCAGGAACTATGCCCGTAAGTGCAGTGATGTTGTGGTGAGAAAAATCAGATACAGTCCTTGCCCTTGGCTATTTTTAAATTTACTGGAAAGACAAACATTATCAGATAATAAAAAATATATCAAGAAATTGCAGTTGGGTAAGGGCCTTAATGCTATGAGACAATGTCATAGGTTTAATTTAAGAAGTCAGTGAAAACTGCAGTGAATTATGAAAAATTATAGGAGTTCACTGGCAAGGAGCGGAGAGAAAAGCCATGCAGGCAGAGAGGCAGTACCTTGTTGCTGGGGGAGGTATTGAGTTTGAGGGACTGTAAGAAGAACAGTATGACTGCCGGGGAGAGAAAGCAAGTGGAAGCTGGAGAGATAGTTGAGAGTGTTGTAAGTTATGATAAGGAGTGTTAAGAACTCCCATGTTAAGAAGAGTGGGGTTCCACTGAAGGGTTTTAAACATGGGAGCAAGGTGGTGGACAAGATCAGTTTAGATGTAAGGTGTGTAAGGGTTAGAGTAGAAGCAGGTAGGCCAGCTAGGAGGCTCTGGTCGGAGAAGAAGGAGAAGGGAATTTGGAAGCTTGCATTTGGTGAGGAGTGGAAAAGTGTAATGGTTTAAGGAGTATTTAATGATTGACTTGGTGTGGGAAGTGAGAGAAAGGGAGGTGAGAAGGATGACTCCTGGGTGTCTGGCTGGTAGAGAGTGGCGCTGTATGGTGGAATATTATATTCTGAAAGACAACCAGTTTTGTTGGGATGATAATGGTGTTTTTTGGGGATCTGTAGAGTTAGGAATGCCTTTGAGACAAGCAAAAGCAGATGTCAAGTCAAGTCAGCAGTTGAATGTACAGGTCTGTAGCTTGAGACACCAGGTTTGGGCTGTACATAGGTGACTGGAAAATGTCTGTGTAGATAGGTGGTAAATTAAATCATGGGTGGGGATGAGATGACCTGTGTGAGATGGGTACAAAGGAAAGAGTAGTGGACCCAGAACTGAGTTTTGATAGATTTGAGCATTTAGGACCATGAACCAACAAAAGACACAGAGAAGGAAACTAGAACTGTATGCTGTCATGATGTGTAGACAAGCAGGAGTGGCAGGTGTATTGAACCCTGCTGAATTGTTCAGACAGGTGAAGGCAGACAGGTGTCCATTGGCTTTGATGTCATGGAGGTTGTTGGTGACCTCAGAGCAAGTGGTGGGAGTGAGAGCAGATTGTGGTGGGTTGAGGAAGTTAGGAGGAAAAATGGAGATACAAGGTGTAGATTTCTCTTTTAAGAGGTTTTACCGAGAAAGGGAAGAGAGAGGCAACGGGGCAGTTTGTAGAAGGATGTGAAAAGCGTTCTGTTAAATGGGAGAGAGTGAATATATAAAAGCAGAAAATGAGTAATTGGCAGTTTTTTTTTTTTTTTTTTTTTTGCGGTACGCTGGCCTCTCATCATTGTGGCCTCTCCTGTTGCAGAGCACAGGCTCCGGACACGCAGGCTCAGCGGCCATGGCTCACGGGCCCAGCCGCTCCGCGGCATGTGGGATCTTCCCAGACCGGGGCACGAACCCGTGTCCCCTGCATCGGCAGGCGGACTCTCAACCACTGCGCCACCAGGGAAGCCCTAATTGGCAGTTTTAAGGTTCTGAGAAAGTGGAAGGGAATGTGATCCAAAGCACAGTTGGAAGGAGAGAGAGGTCTGCAGTTGTGATGGGAGGAACGGAGCCTAGGATAGGACGCACAGTAAACTGAGAATTAGGAAGAAGAGTTTTTTCATGATGCTCTCTATTTTCTCTCTACAGTAGGAGGCAAAAGCACTCACCGAGAGTCTCATGAGAGGATGGAAATTTCAGGGTATAAAGAGAAGAAAAATTTGAAGATAGACTGAATAAGTCGACCAGTGAAATGTAGTTGGGTCGCTGGTACTGTCCAGTGCCACTGAGTATTGGTGACGTGCATTTACAATAGAGTGAATCTGCCCCATATTTAACTTGAGCAGCCTCTCTGCAGATGTACAGAAAGTGTATAGATCATTGGATTCATCCAAATCATTTGGCTACATGGGTGCAAAGAAAAGAAAGAGGGCAAGGGTGTAAGTGAAGGAGTGCTGATGGATTGGGAGAAGATGTCATGGATTTAATTAGTGGAAGTTCCCAGCAGGCTGAAGAACTGTCACAGTGGAAGATCGTGCAAGTAGGAATAAGAGCAGATTATGGTCAGAGGGCATGTTTGTAATACTTAGCTTGGAGGGGATGCAGTTAAATGCCGGAATCTTTAATGTTGGAAAAGCTGTTCAGCAGATGGCGAGACTGGGCAGGGAGATATCGCGACCCATCTTGGGGAACCGAAAAGGAAGATGGTATTTTCTGGTCCCCCTCCTTAGCTGGGCTGATGGAACAGGTGTCAACTAACCAAACTTCTGATTTGGTTTCATTCCCAGGTGTTTTACTAATAGGGCTCCAAAAAATAATAAGCAGGAAGGCAAAAGGCTGCATAAATCTACTAAGAGAACCACGTAAATGCTAAGTGTTAAGATTTCAGTGTACGTTAAGTATGTGTATTGTGTCCAGAACCACCCCTTTCCGGTTTATAGTGGGAGTTTTTGGAAGTTCTGAGAAGTAGAAGTTGGATGGGATGAGTGATTGCAACAGAGCTGGAGAGATGGATAATGGCAAGGGAGTCCAGCAAGGGAGATTGCTGTAAAGGGGCCTTTGAAGTCAGGGGACTCATTGCCTTTTAGGGTTTCGGGGACTAGGAACTTGGGGAGTGGGTCCAGCAAAGGGAAGGAAATGTGGGCCTAAAACTTTTCAACAATACCCTAAGTAACCAGACTGATGGTTCAGTATGTCCCCTAGTCTGGATTGGAGGCAGTTGGTTCAGAGATTAATATTTAATAAATGCCAATGGTTTGAAGAAGAAATAAGTTTATTGAGACAGATTTCATAAAACCAGTGGACAAAAGGGCATGTGAAATCCAGATGTTCAGATAGTGTCTGCTATCTATATCACCCAGTGCTGAAATGAAACTTTTTCTTTGGATTTATATACACAATTTAATGAAAGAACTGGAATTTATGTGACTTGCCTGGGGTTCAGAGCAAGTTTAAGACTGATGACCAACACAAGTGCAGACAACTTGTGGTTCTACTTTGAATCTTCAGAACACCAAAGCCCTCTTCTCTCCAGTCGCTTTTGTTTGCCTTTCATCTGTCATCTGAAGAATGTGGTTTCCTTTCATGGGCCGGAGGCAAATGAAGTCAGGGCATTGTTTTGTAATACATTGGCAGAGAGATTCAAAGTTGCCTTATTTTCTCTCTGCATAAATGTTTCGATTTTTCGAAGACAAAAATAGACTGTGCTTGACAAGTTGCTCCAAATGTAAATGTCAACAAGATGGGGACTGTGCCCCCTGGAAACACTTGCCTTGGTGGCATGTTCAGGCAGGTGCTATCAACTGTTTTTATCATGAGAGGTAATCTTTTGCATTTTGCTGTGTGTAGACTGGTGATGTACATCGAGAGAGACAGCAGAAAGACCACTCCAGGCAAGGAACAGCAAAGCGGCAATGAGTACCTGTCCAAATGCCTGGACCTGCTCACCTGTCACATCGTGCAGGAACTGCCACGAATCCTTGGTAAATTGGAGCCTCGTCCTCAGGCCCCTTGCTGCTTACCTTTCTGCGACTTGGCATTTAGGCATCCGTTCTTTTCTTGTTCTTGCTGGTTTTTTTTTTTTCAGGCGAGTGCAATGACGCTTTGTCTTGAATGTGTAGTTTCAAAATTTGAATGTGCCTTATCTGTTTTCATAATTATTTTGTATCAGTGACATGAATGAGGCAATGAGCAGGCTAACGGTTACATTGAGTGTCATCTCGCAGTTTTGGAAAATAGAAGGAAAGCGTTTTAATTGGTTAAAATTGGACTTAGGCTATCATTTTAGGTAACTTTTCTCAAGATTTCTCTCTGCATAATTCTGAAGAAAAGCTTTTTCCTTCAGGTTATAGCCACAAATTTATTTTTTGTTAAAAAAATTTTAAATGCATAGGCATTAACATTTAATATTAGAGAATTTTGATATTAAAGTTCAATGTTTGAAATTTTCTTTGGTCTGAATAAAAGATGAAAGTAATAATGATTTGCAAAGGATGTTTATTACAGCTAACAAAATTGGTTATTCCACTGTTATTTACAGACATGAAAATAATCTAAGGAATGCGTACGCGTACGTTTAGTTTAAATCTCATTCCATGCTTTTCCAGCAGATGTAGCTATAAACCAGAAATGTTTAAAATGTTAAATTTGACCCAACCCGTTACGGTAAAAGATATTTAGATGCAGAAATTCAGAATATTAAGTCAAAGTAATGAAAATATCTTCATGGCAGATTTGACAGTAACTTTTTGCTCCTTACTAATACTGTGGGAGATTTTTGCCTGTTAATGACTGAAAATAGAGCATTTCAAAATTTATTTGGATTGTAACCTTTTTAAAATCTGCAAACCAGAGGCCATGAGCTGGTCAATTGATAGTTGAGTTTCTTATTACCTGACTCATCCTATCTTAGGAGATGAGGGATTCAGGTATCCAACAAACAAGTTTTATTTATTATTGGACTTGCCATCCAATGAGAAGTATTAGGAATTGATATCTTATAACTACCATCCTGTTCTATTATTAAAAAATTCTGATCTATAATCTGTTCACTTGTAATTTTTTAATAACTTTTTTCTGTTTACAAAAGTAATGAGTGCTCATGGTTGAAATTTGGCAAGTGCAAAAAAAAAAATCATTTCTATTTTAAATTTCTAGGTGAGAGATCAATTTTATATCCATCCTGACCCCAGAGGCCACAACTTTCTGTTGTAATGTCAAGAGTTGTGAATAAAACAATGCAGCTTCTACCCACTTCTTTTATTTGGAGATTAATTGCCTCACTCAGCAATCCCATTAGTGTTCAACCCACAACCAGTGGTCCCTAAGTATCTGTGGTCTCTAACCTCACGTGTGCTCTGGGGTGTGCTTCGCAGGTGACATTCTGAACGCCTTGGCTAACGTTTCCGGTCGTAAACACCCATCCACAGTTCAAGCGAAGCAGCTGAAGATGTGTCTCCCCCTCATGCCTATAGTGCTTCACCTCGTAACGTCTCAGGTATCATCCTGTTTGGAAAAAATGTATATAAATGTGACTCCCTTCTTTGTAAACTGGAGCTGAGAAACATCAACTCAGACAAAACATTTTCATTTTTCTTTTGTACATGGCTTTCGGGATTTAATCTGTGGAAACTTTCGTCACACAGGTATTTCGACCTCAAGTTGTAACGGAAGAGTTCCTTTTCAGTTACGGAACTATTCTTGTGAGTAATGCTGAATTCTTCACGTTCCTAATAAAAATGTGGCTGTCTACTGTTTGTGGGATTTGGTGTCAGAATGAGGTAATTTTAAAGTCTTAGTGGTATTTATTTGTCTCTAGGGAAGTGACCTTTTTGTATTTTTATCTGTTGACTGTAAGAAAATTTGACATTTGGAGGAAAAATACATTCTCTCCTGATAATGCACTTTGTTCAGAGACAGACCAAAGTAGCGTAAATAAGTCCATAGAAAACATTTTCATAGATTTTAATATTAAACATCATGAAAAAATTTAAAATAATAAATTAAAAATTTTAATATATTTATATTTAAAGTGTGCACTTTGATACACTTTGATATGTGCACCCCTACGTTTATAGCACCACTGTTTACAACAACCAGGACATAGAAATAACCTAAATGTCCGTGGACAGAAGAATGGATAAAGAAGATGTGATACATATATACAATGGAGTGTTACTCAGCCATAAAAAAGAATGAAATAATGCCATTTGCAGCAACAGGGATGGACCTAGAGAGATTATCATATTAAGCAAAGTCAGTCAGACAGACAAATATCATATGATATTGCATATATGTGGAATCTAAAAAAAATGATACAAATGAACTTATTTACAAAACAGAAACAGAATCACAGACATAGAAAACAAATTTATAGTTACCAAAGGGGAAGGTGGGGGAGGGATAAATCAGGAGTTTGGGATTAACATATACACAGTAATATTTAGAAAATAGATAACCAGAAAGGGCCTACTGTATAGCACAGGGAACTGTATTCAGTATCTTATAATAACCTATAATGGAAAAGAATCTGAAAGAGAACAGATTTATACATATATAAAAAATGGAATTCTGGGAATATAGCATCGTCATTTACTTTGGCTAGCATTGTTGAGTTTTGTGCAGTATCTCTTTTTGTGATGGTACTTCTCTAACTTGAGCTCAATTTTTTTTTTTTTTTGAGCTCAATTTAATCTTGCCTTTAATTTTGAAGAGATGAGTAACAATGAAAAACAAATCATCATATTATCTTTCACTTTGATTTTTGCTCACAAAAAATAGCCTCTTTGTTCAAGTTGTGGCTTGTGAATTATGTTATCTTTTTCCCTTGCCTGGAATAGTTACAGTATGTACTATTGATAAAATGGGGAGCTGTACAAAGGGTCACACAGCATCTTCGGTCTTACTTTGATATTAATAATAAACAGTGAACGGAGATTTTCAAAATGCCATGTCATATAGGTATCTAGTTAAAATGAAGTAAACATCTCAATTTTATTGCTTGTTTGGAATAAAAAAAAAATGATTGCCACCCACAAGAGAGAATATAGTTTTCTAGAAGAGTCATCATACGGTGAAGTATGATGTTTTGAAGTATGAATGTTGAGAAGAGAGGTCACTGATTTTTGTAAGCAGTGTGTTTAGTCAGTGCAGTACGGGTCCTTTTGTACTCATTTTCAAAGTGTTATCATCCTTGAGTCCTGAATTCTACAAAGCACATAATTTTCCTAGTACATTCATGAATTTGAAAATTATTAGAATTTTGTCTGCCACCTCCTTTAATTTGCTTTTTAATCGTTTTAAAGGACAGTGTGGGCATCATTTTTAACAGAACTATAATTCTATATTTGTAACTCCACTGCACTAACATATTGATGCCTGAAAAGAGTAATTTTGCCCTTGTAGCCCACCTTGGAATATTTTGGCACAGTGATCGTTTGGGACAGATATAATTGTGTTCATTCTCTTATTTTTTCTCATGTGTAGTACTTTTCTGGGCCTACATTAACTGAGTACAGTTTAGGTTTTCAAGGAACTACCAATATAAAAGTCCTCCAATATAAAAGTCTTTGTGGACTTTAGGGAGACCTCATCTGCTCCATGTAACTCATCGGCTTCCACTGAGAAAGGACCTCCTCATCTTCTTCTCCCAGGGGTGGGTGTACCCTTTGAAGGTTGGGGGTGTTCTGTAGGGCTCTGTATGGGTTTTCTTAACAAAAGCACTTTCAGGGCATAGAAAACAACTTGCCTAGTTCAAAGGTAATTGTGATACTGAAAATTCTTTAGCAGTCTTTTCCCTGATAATGTCGCTCAAGTACTGCGAGTTCATACACATAATGAAAAAGGTCTTTTGGCTCTCTTTGGACCATTTTCCTGGTTTGAGTCATGGCCAGTCCTGGAAATCTTTTGTTGTTTTTCTTACCTCATCTGTTATTTGGCCTTAGCTGTGTGTTCATCTTTCTTTACTCGGTGTTGATGGCACTGATGAGACACTAGTCCAGGGAGAATAGTATTGGCTAAAATCAAGGACCTGGATTTAGTTACCCACCCAGCTCTAGTGTACGTTATGATGAACCGTTGAGAGTTAGATGTTGCTTCTGTGAGTTGATTCACAGTCTACTCAGAAGATGCCACAAATACTGTTGAAGTCACAGTGCCCCTCTGGTGCCGGAGGCATAGGCAACTCCCCGGCAGCCTACAGCCCCTTAGAAGTTCATGGTGTTCATTTGCACAGTAAAGCCTCTTGAGTTTTCTGCTTTAAAAGAATTACTTTACATTTTGCATAGGCAAGGCTTTCCTGAAGTTGTTTGAGAGGTTTTGGGTTTGTTTTTTCTGGGGGGGTGGTGGTGGGAAGGTTGCACAATTATAAATGTTTGTAGGCCAGTGTGCAGAATGGCTTTGTGGAACTGGCCAGAGCACAGTGCTTCTCCCGTCCTGGTGGCCTGAGGGACCAGACCATTCATGTGTATACACTTAGCACGGTGTTGTGAAAGCCCTGCTGTTCTACCTGGAGGTAAATATTAGTTTTAGTGTTTCTCAAAATATGTCTGGTTGAGTAGCTACTGTATTATGGCAGGCCTGTTGTCCTTTTATATTTAAAAAATACACCTTAATTTGAGGTATCCAAGCTTGGTCCACCTTTAGTAACTGTATACTTGGACTTCTGCTGAAGGAGCTCTCCAGGAACTGCTGGCCTGCCTCAGGTGGTATGATCTCCCCTCATTAGAAGGCTCCTGACGGCACAGGCCGGAGGGGGCACTGGAATTGTGTTTCCCATTGGCTTCAGTTTTCCTACTGGCACCAGGCATGGTTTGCCTGTTAACCTATAGACATCTTTTATCTTTTTGGTAGAAAAATCCAGGGTACTTCTTAGATGGAGGCATGAGTAGAGGAATTAACTTTTTGTAAACACTTCTTCTTCCCCAAGTAAAATGAAGTTTTGGTCTCCTTATGTTTTAAAGAGGCAAGTGTTTGGAAGCAATTTAACAGGGCACTTTTAAACCATTATTAAGCTTTCAAAGGGTCCAGGCCAAAGAGAACTACATAGCTGATAATTTCTATTTTCACTTCTTATTGGCAGAAGCAATGTGCCATTGTATCTGCCTCCCTCTCCAGTTTAAAAAAAAAAAAAAAAGTACCTAGGGATACTTTTAGCAGGGAAGCATCTAGGGAAGTGCTATGAGGAAGTTCTGTGGTTAATTTCACTGTAGTTCTTTCCAGCCTCCGTTGAATTGGGCTGAGAAACAGGAAGTAATGACAGGAAGGAAATCTGTTTGAGAACTCATGATGTGTATTATCCTTATGTTCACTGTGTTTCTTGTGTCCTTCTGAAAGTGCTCTTGATTAATGAGCTGAGGAAGAGGACTTTGTTCTTAAGTTCTGGCCTCATCAGTTTATAAAAGTACAGTGGTTGTGTGGTGGTTATAGTTTTCTACAAAAAGACATCAAAATTCAGATTTTCAAATGAAAGAAATGATAAAATTATTGTGATTTTTCACATAAGAATATAATTACAATCTCTGTCATTGATAAATCTTCACTCATCCTGGGCATTGGGATGATTATTAAAAGACATACTCCTGCCCTCTGCAGATTTTTATTTATTTTATTTTATTGTTTTGGCTGCACTGTGCAGGTTGCGGGATCTTAGTTCACTGACCAGGGATTGAACCCGTGCCCCCTGCAGTGGAAGCTCTGAGTCCTAACCACTGGACTGCCAGGGAATTCCCTGCAGATTTTTATTTTAAGTGAATGTTGTTTTGTTGATAGATTGTGACTTCACTTGTAGCAGATAAAGCAGAGAGAGTGTACTCCTGTATTTTTTTAAAAATATACTATATAATTATTTTTTTAAACATCTTTATTGGAGTATAATTGCTTTACAATGGTGTGTTCGTTTCTGCTGACTATATACTTACTCATTGCCACACGAATGTTCTTGTTGTAAGGTTTTTTCCTTTTCTCTTTTCTTTTCTTTCTTTCTTTCTTTTTTTTTTAATACAGACCCCGAATTGATATACCCACCTTGCTTTGAGAGCTTATTCTCAGCTTCTCTGAAGTACTGGATAGTAATGCAGGGCACTGATCTGCCCTGGAGACACAGCTTTCCCTTTTTCTCTCTAGATAGGGCCATTTTTTTGCCCCACAGTAAGTGCCCATCCTATTTGTTCCCCTGCTAAACTCCCAGCTTTGAAGCTCACGCCCTTAGAAGATGCCCCATGTACTGTGGTCATCTACAGATTTTTCTGGGTCATTGCTTCTCGCTCAGAGTCTTTTAGCACTGGGCTCACTGTCATTCTTAGAGAATCGGGTATCCCTAGGGAGGATCCTTCCAACATCTCAGCCTCTCAGCTCCTCAACCACCTCTCTCCCCATGAGCTTGTCTTTCCCTCCCTCAGTTCCCTCCACCCATGGCCTTATATTCAGCGTCACTGCTCTCTGGCTCCCACACCTAATTTTCAGCTCTCTAGCCCTGCTCCCCATCTCCAACAGCCTTTTAATTCCTCTGAGACTTAAATTGGCCTTTTACCACTTTGCACTCACCATCCTGCCCTCCCTGGGCCCAGTGACTTTTCTCTTTACTCCCCTTAGAGTCCCTGGTTCAACCCCTATCCCTGCCACACACACCCGTAATCCCTCTCCTGTCTCTTCCTCCGTTGTCCTCCTCTGGCAAACCCAAGTCCTCGTTCAGTTTAATTCTCTACCTACCCCACCCCTGCTTTGAGTGACTAAGTATGGCTAGAGGAAAACACGACGAAAATAGCTGGTCTCACTTTAAATTCATGACTGCTCATCTCAAACAAGCCCTCTCTGCAGACTGGGACATCTAGTTCCTTTTCCTAATTTATACACCTTCACGCTCACCTAGATGACTCTTCATACGTTCCCTCCTCTCCTTGAATCTGCAATGCCTCCTGCCCTGTCCTCACTCTCACCTGATTAATTCCTATTACACTGAGAATGAAAAAGAAGGAATAGATCCAAAGAGATTTAAATTGGTAAATCAATGAAACATTCAGTAGGGATTTTCTTTTTTAAATTAAACTGGGGAAGTATAAGGAAGAAAATAAATTGAAAGAACCCTATAGTTTCACCATCTAGAAAACCCTTGTCGCTGTTAAAACAGAAAAAAAATGAATGCATGTGCATAGCTAGAAAATTCCAACAGTGCAGAAAAGCAGAAAATGAATAGTGAAAGCGTACCTCCTGGGCCAGTAGTCCTCCCCAAAGGGAGCCTCTGTGAGTGGTTCCCGTGATTTCTTCCTCGAAAATTTTTGTTCACATCTATGTTTGTATATTATCTATATATTCTTTAAAAAATTATATAGAAAGATCATACTATAAACACTGTTCTCCCTCTTCTTTCTTTACTTAAGTAAGCTATTGACATTTAAGTAGATTTATTGAAGTCAAAAGACATCTTTTTATGAACTCTTTTCAACATCAAATCCATATTTATTCAGCCAAAGTTATGTGCCCATGTTGAAATTTTATGAAATTATTTCAGCCAAATTATTACGAAAAGCTTACAGTGCCTCTTTTTATTATTTATTATGTTATTTCGTTGTTAGTCTTTTTTGTTTTAGTTATAGACTGAAAAAGAGAATTCAAGCATTTATAAGATATATGCTTATTAAAGAAAATGTAGAAAATTATAGTGATATTGGAAGAAAAATATCACCTATAACTATCAGTCGTTAACAACCATTGTTAACATATTGTTGTTTACTTAGTGTTTTCATGTATATGCATTTGTGTGTAGAAATCTACGTATGTATATATAAGATATGTATATGACTTATACCAATACATGTGGTTGAAACTATGTTGAGTATATATAGATTTGTATTCTTTTTTCCATTTAACATTGTATCATAACTATTTTCCCGTATTTTAAATTTTTTTTTCACATTTTTTTTTTTTTTTTTTTTTTGCGGTACGTGGGCGTCTCACTGTTGTGGCCTCTCCCGTTGCGGAGCACAGGCTCCGGACTCACAGGCTCAGCGGCCATGGCTCACGGGCCCAGCTGCTCTGCGGCATGTGGGATCTTCCCGGACTGGGGCATGAACCCGTGTCCCCTGCATTGGCAGGCGGACTCTCAACCACTAAGCCACCAGAGAAGCCCTGGGGTTTGTTTTCTTAGGTCCTTTTCTTCTCTTGTGTTTCCCACTTAGAGAAGTTCCTTTAGCACTTGTTGTAGAGCTGGTTTGGTGTTTCTTAATTCTCTTAGCTTTTGCTTGTCTGTAAAGCTTTTGATTTCTCCATCAAATCTGAATAAGATCCTTGCTGGGTGGAGTTATCTTGGTTGTAGTTTCTTCCCTTTCATCACTTTAAGTATATCATGCCACTCCCTTCTGGCTTGTAGAGTTTCTGCTGAGAAATCAGCTGTTAACCTTATGGGAGTTCCCTTGTATGTTATTTGTCATTTTTCCCTTGCTGCTTTCAATAATTTTTCTTTGTCTTTAATTTTTGCCAGTTTGATTACTATGTGTCTTGGCGTGTTTCTCCTTGGGTTTATCCTGTATGGGACTTTGTGCGCTCCCTGGACTTGGGTGGCTATTTCCTTTCCCATGTTAGGGAAGTTTTCGACTATAATCTCTTCAAGTATTTCCTCGGGCCCTTTCTCTTTCTCTTCTCCTTCTGGGACCCCTATGATGCGAATGTTGTTGCGTTTAATGTTGTCCCAGAGGTCTCTTAGGCTGTCTTCATTTCTTTTCATTCTTTTTTCTTTATTCTGTTCTGCAGCAGTGAATTCCACCATTCTGTCTTCCAGGTCACTTATCCATTCTTCTGCCTCAGTTATTCTGCTACTGATTCCTTCTAGTGTAGTTTTCATTTCAATTATTGTATTGTTCATCTCTGTTTGTTTGTTCTTTAATTCTTCTAGGTCTTTGTTAAACATTTCTTGCATCTTGTCTATCTTTGCCTCCATTGTTTTTCCGAGGTCCTGGATCATCTTCACTATCTTTATTCTGAATTCTTTTTCTGGAAGGTTGCCTGTCTCCACTTCATTTAGTTGTTTTTCTGGAGTTTTATCTTGTTCCTTCATCTGGTACATAGCCCTCTGCCTTTTCATCCTGTCTGTCTTTCTGTGAATGTGGTTTTCGTTCCACAGGCTGCAGGATTGTAGTTCTTCTTGTTTCTCCTGTCTGCCCTCTGGTGGATGAGGCTATCTCTAGCTCATTTTTTAAAGGAAACAAACTGATATATTTCCTGATTGTGTGTTTCATAATAAACTGGTAGGAACACTTTAGTGATTGTGATGAATTATTGGAGAGTCAGCATGAACTAGCTTGAGAGTTGAAAACTCCTAGGGGCTCAGTCTAAGGTAGGGGACACTTTGTGGGTTTTACCTCCAGAAGCTCTACCTAGTTCTCACATTAAAGATTGGGAAAAAATCTCATGTTCTTGACAGTCCAGTGATTAAGACTCTGCGCTTCCAGTACAGGCGCTGCAGGTTCGATCCCTGGTCTGGGAACTAAGATCCCACATGCTACTAGTGTTGGAGGGTCTCCTGCAGAAGTAGGGGGGTGGCTCTGGTTCGCCATGGGGACAAGGCCACTCTATAGTCTTTTATATGTACCAAAAATTTTAAGAAAATCATTGGATTATAATAAGATCTATTGATATTTTCCGCTCCAGGCTAATTGCTGACATAATTAGTTTTTATTCCAAGGCTATCTTATATTTTATTTGCTATTTGTTATCGTATCTAAAATATGATATATGTATTATTTTGTGAGCTAGAGGCAGGCACTCAGCTGCAGTGTCTCCGTGCATCACCAGCACAGGTGCTCCGCCTGTTATTAGCCGGGGCAGTGATGGTTTCATTCACATCATGTTCACAGAGCACCCCTTCTGTTCGGAGCACTCACTTGGGGTCTGGGAGGTTCACCCCAGGTTGTTCACAGCTGAGCTGCTCAGGCCTGCCTCTGAAACATTGTTGGGGGTCATCCCACAGGGAGGCATGGGCATGGTGTGTGGGGCACAGTTAAGGGAGTTGGGGTCGGGGTACAAAGTATGTAGGAGGGTCTCAGAACAGTGGTGAATTTTGAAGACAGGCCTTTAACTGCTGCATCTTGATGCAGTACTGATGCTCAGGGTAGCTAAAGCTTGACCTCCCTTTGAGATGACTGTTGCTCCTGATTCAGTGCCATCCTCACTAATGTCCCAATGTACTGCGTGAGTAAGTGTGGCACGTTGGAAATGGTTTATGTGTCAACTGGATTATCCTCACTTTACCAGGTTGACCTTTCTGTGCTTATATTGCTATTGATTTTATTTTAACTTTTCGTCTCACTGGTAGTGATTTGTATATTTAAAAATGATAATAGTTTATAGTGTATACATACTATTCATATGATCATGTTTCAAAGCTATGATTATAGTGTTCATAATATGTATATAGTACTTAATGCCTTCTATGAGTTATTTCATTAAGAATATAGAGTTTTGGGCAAAATGTTACTGTTTTTTTAAGGACTGTCTTATAAATATTATTTATTTGCAGTTACCATTCATGTGTAGTGTAGAATTATCCAAGTTTTAAAAAAAATTTCTAATGACTTTTGTGCATTAACTCCATCAAGAGACTTTCTAAAAATATTATCTTTCTGCTTCTGGATAAAGAAATTAATGCCTACTTATCCCATGAAATTTAGAAACTGTAGACAAATATAATGCGAAGATAAAAATCACTTGATTCCTACTGCCTGGAGTTCATCATGGTGAACATCTGTAGGATCATATATTCAGTTTTTTCTGTGCATGATTCTTATATCAGAGCTATTTTAAAATCTCTATTTATTAACGTTTTTATTTTTTACAGAGTCATATTAAATCAGTAGACTCAGGAGAAACTAACATAGATGGAGCTGTAGGTGAGTAGACCATGCGACATTTTACATCTGTACTTGAGGTATTCTGATATTATGATTCTGGACATATAAATAAACATCTATAATAATTAACTGTATTTCTAGGACTGATGGCATCAGAAGAATTTATCAAGATCACCCTGTCGACTTTTGAAGCAGTGATACAGTATCCTGTTTTATTGAAAGACTATTGGTCTACGGTCAGTTCTGGCAACTTTGGAGAAAGATACTTCTTTGTTTACTTGGTAATTCCGTATATAAAGAGACTAGTTTACATGTGCTTGGTTCGTATGTGTTCCTCACATGAAATAACCATTGAGAAAAGTTGCCCCTTGACAGGATGAACATAAGAAATCCCTTCCTTCCTTGTTGACTTGTTTTTGGTGGTTCTTTGCTCATTATTCTCTTTCCCTTCTGGTCCACACCTTACCCCCAGTGTGCTCCTTCTTACTCCTTGCCTGATTATTGGTTGTAACCAACAGCGAAGACTCTTAGCACAGAGTTTCTCAACCTTGGACTATGGGCATTTGGCGATGGACAGTTCCTTGCTTTGGGGCATGTCCTGGGCATTGTAGATGTTTAGCAGCATCCCTGGCCTATACATAGTAGATGAGGGTAGCACCCAGTCCAGCCCCCCTCGGCTGCAACAACCGAAAGGGTCTCTACACATTGCCAGATGTCTTCTGGGCAGCGAAATTGCCCCCATTTGAGAACCTATGCCTTAGGGTCATCCTTAGGTGAGCTGAGCGATGACTTTAGAGGAGGGAGGAAAGTTTTGTGACTACGTTCTCATCAGCAGAAAGCCCTCAAGAAAAGGAGCCAGGTAAGACGAGGACCACAGCAATCATTTTCGTATTCTCTCTCCTGGTTCTAGGGGTTGACTTAGGTCAGCAAGGCAGTTCTCAGTCAGGGTCTTTCAGGAGGTTCCAGTCAGTGGTGCCTGGGGCTGGAATCATCTGAAGGTCACTCCCTCACATGTCTGCCTCCAGCTGGGACTCTGCAGGCATCTCTCTCCATCTCTGTGGGTGTCTCCAGCAGGGAGACTTCAGGGTGGCCCGACTTCTTACATGGCAGCTTAGGACTTTAATGATACATTCTCAAGAGAGAGGGAGGGGATAATTATTTTTTGAGGGTAGGAAATGTCTACCAGCCCTTTATGGTTGTTTTCTTTTCAATATATTTTATTATAAAATATAAAGTACAGAAAAGTGTATTAACGTGTGTGTAGTTTGATGACTAGTTGTAAAGCAAGTGCTCAAGAAATCACCACCCAGTTAAAAAAGAAAAACAAAACAGAATGTTACCATTCTGAGCCCCGAAGTCCCCTCAGTCACAAATCCTTTCCTCCCTGGAGAGGGGACCACTGTCCTGACTTTCATAGTAATCATGCCTGTGCGTTCCTTTGTGGGCCTGTGCCTGCATTCTTAAACAATATAGGCTGGTTTTGCCTGCTTTTGCTGTTTGTTTCAATACGGTATGTATTCATTTGTGACTTGCTTTTTTTGCTCAGTGTTTGTAACATCCATGTTGTTAAGTATCTTTGTGCTTTTATTCTTCATGAGTGTATAGTGTCCTATTGTAGAAACCTGAGTATATGAAATATCACAGTTTACTTATTTATCCTTGATAGACATTAGGCTATGTCTAGTATTTGGAATTTACAAACAATACTGCTACAGATATTCTTGTTTATGTATTTTGCTCCACATAAGCATGCATTATTTCTGGGGTACATACATAGGAACGGAATTAGTGGTTATAGGAAATATGCAAACTCAGTTTGTCTAGAAAGTGACATTGTGTTTTCCAGAGAGGGGGTACCAGTTTACTTTCACACCAGCACTGCAGGACCTCATGTCCTCATTCTTCCCAATTCTTGTTATTTCAGCCTTTTAAATGAATGGGTGTATAGTGATGTGTCACCATAGTTTTAAATTGTATAGTCAAGACTACTTATGAGGCTGAGTGGTTTTTCAGCTGTTTACTGGCCCTTTGGGAATAATCTTTTATGACATGCTTGTCCACATCTTTCTAAGATTTTGGTTTTCTTGTGTAGTTTTTCAAATTTATTGGCATAAAGAAGTTCATAGTATTTTCTTGCCAATTTTTCTTAGTGTTTGTGTAATCTAATAATATATCCTTTAAAAATATTTGCTATTTACTGTTATTCCTTCTTTTTCTTCTCTTGGACAATCTAACTAGAGGTTTCTTAGTTTTACTGACTTTATCAAAGAGCCAGCCAGTGTTCGGTTTTGCTAATCTACATACTATATGTTTCTTTTCTCTTTTATTAGTTTCTGTTCTGTTTGCTTAATTTTGTTCTAATTTTGTTAATTTCTGTTCTGTTTGCTTCCTTTCTCCTTTCTTTGGATTTATTCTGCATTCTTTTCCTAACTTTTTGAGATAAATAGTTGATTTTTAAAAATATTTCTTCCTTTCTAACGTATGCATTGAAGATTGTGTCTCCCTCCTAAATACTGCTTTAGCTGCATTCCACAAATGTTGGTATGTAGCGTTTTTGGTATATTTCAGTTAAAATATTTGCTTTCATTCATGGGTTATTAAGATAAATAAATTTTCAAACATATGGGCACTTTTTAGTTTTTTTTAATAATTGATTTCTGACTTAATTGCATTGAAGTTAGAGCAATACTCTAATTTCAGTCTATTGAAATTTATTAAGGCTTGCTTCATAGTCCATTACAAAACTTTTTGGTAGATGTTCTGTATGTGTTTGGAAAGAATAGGTATTTTGCAATTCTTAGGTGCATACATGTCTGTTAGGTTAAATTTATTAGTTATCTTGTTCAAATCTTTTCTATCTTTTTAAATTTTTGTCTGTTTGTCCTAGAAGTTACTAAGAGAAGTGTTTCTAAATCTCCTTTAAGGCTATTATAAATTTGTTTATTCTTGTGTAGTTCTGTAGTTTTTGTTTTATATATTTTGAAGCCATATTATTAGGTGCATGCAAATTTAAAATTATTATGCCATTTTATGAAATTGACCTTTTTCTCATTGTAAAGTGACCTTTATTTTCTAGTAATGTTTTTGTCTTAAGATCTGTTTCATCCCAGCTTAATATAATCATACCTGCTTGCTTCCTGATACATCTTCTCTCATTCTTTTCCTTTCAACATCTCTCTGTCCTTATGTTTAGATCAGTGTCAAGTAAATATCATATAGTACTTAAAAAAATCTAATTTGACTTTTCCCTGGAACATGTACTCCATTTACATTTACTGTAATTGTTAGTATATTTAGATTCATTCCACCATCTTCTTTCAAGCTTTGTCGTACATATTTTCTCTTTTCCTACTTCTACTTTCTTATCTTTCTTTTCTTTTGGCTAACTTTTTTCTGCATATTTTTCTCTATGTAAGGTTGGTAGCAAAAGCTGAACTTAAAAAGAAATGATCTTTTCTTTAAGTAAAATACAGGCCGTAGCCTACTCAACTCCATTTAGTCCTCTCATGATATATATGTAACTTTTACCTGATATATATATATTTTTTGATATTTTAAAGTCTGTCTTGTTTCTCTCTCTTTTTAACTCCCTTTTGTTATGAAATGATAAAAGAATACTCATTATTACTACTATAATATGTTCATTTGCCTTTGCCCCCATATTTACTACTTTTCTTGCTTTTCTTTCTTTCTTACTTCTCAGTCCTTCCATCTGGGTTCACTTATTTCTGACTGACATTCATCCTTCACAGTTTTCCTTTGCTTTGGTGGGTGAGCTGGTGGCAAACTCTGTCTGATAAAGTCATTGTTTCTTTTTGTTTTTCCCCAAATATTTATTTATTTTATTTGGCTGCGTCGGGTCTTAGTTGCGGCATACGGGACCTTTTAGTTGCAGCATGCAGGACCTAGTTCCCTGACCCTGGACTGAACCCAGACCCCCTATATTGGGAGCACGGTGTCTTAACCACTGGACCACCAGGGAAGTCCCAAAGTCATTGTTTCTTGAGGGAGATTTTTTTTTTCCTGAGTGTTGAATTCTAGGTTGGCAGTTACTTTTGTTGTTGTTTAGTACTGTGAAGATACTATTTCATTATCTTATGTTCTGGGTTGTTGCTATTGAGAAGTTCACTGATAGTTGGTTTTTCCTGTGAAGATAAGCTGTCTCTCTGTTCCTTGTTTCCTCCTAAGACTTTTTCTGGGGTGGAGGGGGGAGGGCCTTTGGTTTCTATACACTCACTGGTCATAACTAAATATGAACTTCTTTTTGTATATTCTGCTGAGGATTCTGTGTACTTTTTGAATCTGTGGATTGTCCCTTTTTCTTCAACGTTGCAAAATTCTCAACCCTCATCTCTGCTTATCTTCTCTCTCCCCTGCTCCGTCTCCTTTTAGCAGCTCAGATCCCGTGTATATTAAACTTTCTCACTGTATTTTCTATACTTCTTACTGTCTTTCTGCATATTTCACCCTTTCTCTCTCAGTTATATTGTGGTTAATTTTGCTCTGTTTCTGTCTTCTGTGTTCAGTCTGGTGCCAAATACATCCACAATGTTTTAAATTTTGGTTGTTTTTCATGTGTAGAAGTTATGTTGTCACTAGAAATTCTGCTTGTCTGTTTTATTCAATCTACTGTATTGCTTTTTATAATTTCCTCTTCCTTATAGTTATTTCCCAGTTTGTGCTTTGTTTATTCACATTTGTTAGATGTAGTTATTTTACAGTGTCTCATAATTTCAGTGTCAGAAGACTGTGATGTGGTGTCTGTTATATCTTGCTCATACCCACTTCGTCTTGTTTTCTTGCACACCTTGTTAACGTTTACTGCATGTTGGTCATAGGACTTGAAATCTGTTTGTGGGCATTTCCTCAAGCCTAGTGTGGATGTTCCCTCCTCCAAGAGGCTTCATGTTTGTTGGGGCCCTGCCAGCCAGGGCTACCTCAGACCACGGTCATTTGTACCCAGTGTGAAAATTCCTGAGACCGTAGGTCTGAGAGCATAACTTCTCAGGGCAGCCTTCTCAGCAGTTCCCGGGAGTGTGAATTTATGTGGAGGGGTTGGTGACTAGCTCTGGTTTTCCTAACTCTGAGGGTATCATCCCCACACCCGCCCCAAAGTGCCCAGCTCCGTGTAGAAGACTCCCAAAACTCCACACGCTGGGCAGACGTGAGCTCAGACCCCTGTCTCTCTGGTCCCACTGGCCTCCATTGGAGCCTTGTGTTTGTGGTATTGGTAAATGCCTCCAGAGCACTATCAGTTCCATGCTCATATGTTCTACTCGACTCTCTAGTTAAGGCTTTCATTCAGAAATTGGTAGGAAGTCTCCCCCACTGCCTTTTCAGGTCTTAAATATTTTAAGGTTTTGTCTGTTGATATTTTATCTGGCAATTTTTCATTGTGAATTTTCAGTGAGAGAATTAATCCAAATAATCATACCCACTATTGCCAGAAAGCCTGTTTGTTATGGTCACTTTCTTAGCAATGATTTCTCAGTCTTCCATTGAGATACTACTTGCTTGAGTGTTGCTTATTGATTCTTTTCCTTAATGAGCAGTAACCCCATGGATAATTTGTTAAGATCCAGTATTTACAAATGTCTATACTTATATTAGACATTTAATTAGTTTACTTTCTAATCATGAAGTGCTACCATAATAATCATTGCAAGGACAGCCTGTGTTACTATAGGAAAGCTATCATTGTAACTCATGGACTTCCTAAAAACTATTTTTTTAATGCTGTAACTCATGGGAAACCCTCTAATTACCTCTTGTTGAGCATGACTGGAACACGTGAAATTGAAGATCCAGCACCGCAAAGGGCATCACATTGTTGGAAATGTTAGCACAAACTGTCTTCAAGGGTACTGGTCAGTACTTTGTTATATGGAAGTGGTTACATGCATTTAATTCTTGCCGAGCACAGATAGTTAGCTCACATTTTTTCCCATAGTTGAGATCATTTAGTGCCTCATAGTTGGAAATTATCAGTGTGGCTTGCAGAGCAGTTAGAAATACCATAATGATTTGGTTTGTACAGAGAATTTGTTCCCATTCATGGTGGTTTCAAAAAAAATGTTATTAATAGCAAAGGGGAAAATAAAGATGATTCTTTATTAGAAATTTCTAACAGTAATATACATAAGTTGCCTAAAATATAATCTGTTTAAACTTGAAAAACCATAAAAGTTTAAGCCATGGCTTTAAGCTAAGCCATAATACCTTCTTTAATGAAAAGCCTGTCCTTTTGTAAGTTTTTAAACTGAAGGCTGGAGGCTAATAAACATTGAGTAGTTTAACTTGAATGAAACTAAAGTTTTGAGTTAGTACCAAGAGTTGGTGAGGATGTAGAGCAAATGGAACTCTCAGAAACTTCTAGTGGGAATGTAAGTTGGTACAATTCCTTTGGAAACCTGTTTGGTAGTAGCTACTGAAAGTAAACATAAATACATTATGACTCAGCAATTTCACCTATAAATATACATTCAACAGAAATGCAAGCATATGTTCACCCATATACACACAGAGGATGCTCATAGCCCCAAATGGGAAACTATCCAAATGCCAATCAACAATCTAATGGGTAAGTAAACTATGATTTGGTCATGCAATAGAATACTATGCAGCAAGGAAAATGAACGATCTGTAGTTACACTTAAGAACATGGATAAATCTCACAAAGTTAATCTGTGACAAAGATAACAAATACGAAATAACATGATCGATTTGCATTAAGTTTAAAAACAGAGAAAACTAATCAGTTACAGGTCAGGTTAGTGGATACCCTTGGGGCAATTAAGGGTTTACAAGGGGGCTTTGTCCAAAATGTCCTGGAAGTGCCTTTTTTTTTTTTTTTTTTAATCTGGGTGCTGGTAATATGAGTGTGTTCATATTGTGAAAGTTAACTAAGTTATATACTTAGGATTAGTACATCTTTGTGTTATATTAAAAAGTTTACATAGATATGGAAAATTTTTTCTAATAAAATGTTTAGAGCTTAATGTAAGCCTATTTTTTTAAGCCTATTTTTTAAATGAAGTTAACTGATATGAATTAGCATATCTATGTATCATTGACATGGACTTGTATTCTGTATTAGTTTCCTGTAGCTGCTATAACAAATTACCACAAATTTAGTGGCTTAAAAAAACACAGATTTATTATTTTAGAATTCTGTAGGTCAGAAGTACAGAATGGGTCTTTGGGGCTACAAGCAAGATGTCAGCCTACCTGTGTTCCTTTTAGAGGATCTAAGGAGAAAATCTGGTTGTTTGTTTGTTTGGCTTTTCCAGCTTCTAAGAGCTGCCTGCATTCCTTGGCTGTGACCCCTTCCTCCATCTTTGAAGCTGGCAGTGTAGTACCTTCAAATCTCTCTCTCCCCTCTCTCTCTCTCCCCTCTGCTTTTGTTGTCACATCTTCTTCTCTGACTCTGGCCCTCTTGTCAGGGACCTTTGATTTTACATTGGGCCCACCTGTATAATCCAGGATAAACACCTCAAGTTCCTTAACTTAATCACATCTACAAAATCCCTTTTGCTGTGTAAGGTAACAAATGAACAGGTTTCAGGGATAAGGGTGTGGACATCTTTCTGTCTACCATCATTCTGTCTACCACAAATTCCTATTTTTTTCGATGGCTTCATTACTATAATTATTTTGGTGCTCTAATTATATCAGATTTGGCCTTTCAAGTTGGCTCCTCTGTCCTTGTGACATACCCTCTCATTTTTTGAGTGAGTTTTTACTTTGTGTCACAGCAAAGTATTCTTGCCTCAGCTTGTAACTAACCTGCCCTGGCTCTAGAATCAGTCCTTTCTTTGAGAAGCCCTGGTTCCCTTTTGTGGGAAATGGCTTTAGAGACCACAATCAGGGCGCTAAATGTCTCCTGTCTCCTGGGATGTCTTAGCTTCTAGACCCTTCCAAGAAACAGAGCTAGGAAATATATACATGTAAGTACACGTATGAACACACAGAGGACACACTTGTATGCATACTTACATATACATGTACACACACATAAACATATTTTGAAATCATGAGTTCACACCAGTGTCTTCAAATCCAGTTCATCCCCACATGGTTCTTTCTTGCCTTGCCCCATTCCATCTTTTTGTGTCCTTTCTTCCTTTGTAAAAATTCTGGCTTCCAGCAACATCAGCACATTTCCTCATTTGCTTAATGTTATAATATGTCTGAAATTGTTGCAGAATTGCTTTATCCAGACCAGTACAAAAACAAACCTCATGAAATCAGGATTTGTTTGCAGAATTTCCTCCTCCCCTCCCCTCCCAGATGTCACCCAAGCAAGGCTGGGGTGTACAGTCAATACTTGGATTAGTGCCCCGTCTTCCCTTTTAGTGTGGTCATATTGAATAATATTCATTTGAAATATAGTTGATTTATTTTCAATTTTAGGTTTTCTTTTCTTCCCTTCTTATGCTTTTTGATTTGATTTGATTTTTTTATTTTATGTATTTATTTATTTTTGCGGTACGCGGGCCTCTCACTGTTGTGGCCTTTCCTGTTGCGGAGCACAGGCTCCGGACGCAGAGGCTCAGCGGCCATGGCTCACGGGCCCTGCCACTCCGTGACATGCGGGATCTTCCCGGACCGGGGCACAAACCCGTGTCCCCTGCATCGGCAGGCGGACTCTCAACCACCGCGCCACCAGGGAAGCGCATTGATTTTATTTTTTGAATATGTAGAAGGTTAGCATGCTTCCAAAAGTAAAAGCCGTAAAAACAGACATATTCAGAGCAGCATCACTCCCTTCCCCTCTCCCCCCCGGGTATATAGCCTGTTCACTTCATCACCATTCCATCATACCCTCCCTACTCTTATAGGTAACCAGTCTAGTTTTCTGGCTTGTCCTTTCAGTGTTTCTTTTTGTAGAGATAACGTTTTCTTATTTCCCCTTTCTTCCTTATACAAGAAGTAACATACTATATTTTCTCTTTTGCACTTTGCTTTTTCATTTAGTATGGATACTGGAAATTATTCCATCTCTTTCTTCATAAGAGCAGTGTAGCACTCCGTCATGTTTGTGTATATCATAGGTTGTTCAACCCATCTCTGATGTGTGGACATTTGGGTAGTTTCTAATCTTTTCAATCACAAACAAATAACCTTGTGCATGTGCAGTTTCCTTCTGTTGGAGGTGTCTCTTCAGTGCAAATTCCTGGACTGTGGGATCAAAGGATAAATGCGTATGTAGTTTTGCTAGATACTTCCCGAGTCCCTTCCACATGGGTTTACTATTTTGCTTTCCCACCAGCAGTGATCAGAGGACCTGTTTCTCCCCAGTCTTGCCAGTAGTGTATTGTCAGACTTTTGAAATTTTGCCAACCTGATGTGGCCTCGGGAATTCCTTAACATCTTTTTAAGCACTTAATATTGTAAAGAAGATTTAAACAGTGTTGTGTCTAGTTTTTATAGTTAGTTGTTCTCCTCAAAAGGGGCCTTCTGAATCATCTGCTCTGCCATTAGCAGTGGTAGAGGTCATGTTCTAGGCACGTTTTTCCTGGACACCTGACAGTGCCTTGTGTGGGGTAAGGAGACTTGCAGTTGGTGTGAACATGTAATTGTTGTGCTGTCAGATGTACCAGATTTTTTTAAGGTCTGCTGAAATGAAGGAACTGCTGATTAATTTTCAAAGGTAGAATAGGAATTTTAGTTGAGTGCTTAGAATAGTAAACTTCCATTTTCAAATTATTTACTTCCATCAGTAAAATTTTTTTTAAAGTAAGAAAAAAACACCCTCTACAAAAATAAGAGTATAAAGCATACTTTCATTATAAATGATTAAGGTTTAGAAATACACTTTCCATAGGTTATAAGATTGTTGCTTTATTCTTTGTGAAATA